>NC_137953.1:39732759-40226237 GCF_963924665.1 Micromys minutus | reverse complement strand
TTTTTTTCCACGGTCAAAAAAGAAATGGAAGACGTAGGCACCAACCCCCCCCCCCATTTGTAATGACATACGTAAACATGCTACATATATGTATATGTGCATAAATATGGATGTGATGGAACGCATACCTACCTAGACACCATTGACTTGCCTGGCCAAAGAATAAGGCTCAGACATTTCGTGCCTGGGAAATGGTGTGATTTAACTTTAAGAAGGCTAGAAAAATAAGAGATGAGGCTCACGTTGCACGGATGACATCACTAGCTTTTGGCTGCGCGCTCCGTGTTCTCGACTGTGGGTTTTAGCCAAGGCTGCAGCGCCTGGAGGCCGAGCGAGTGACAGCGGCTTTCTCGGGCGCCCACACCCGGGCAATGCGATTTCTGGAGCCCCTGGGGCGCAGCCTGGGCTCTCGCTCCTCGCGGGCGTCGGCTGAGCCAGAGAGGTCCGGAAGCCTCTGCAGCTTGTGGAGGTAGGGAGGTGAAGCCGAGGCACCCAGGATTCTCCCCCCCCTCCAGCCCCCGCCCCATTCACCCCAGTGCGGGGAGCCGGATCGCGGGACGCTGAGGCCAGGACAGGATCAGTCCACACGAGGCCGCGACTCGGCACCCGGGTGGGCTGAGAAGAAAATGGTGCAATCCGAGAGCGGCTGACCCCAGCTGGTTAGAGCAAAGCGGTGCTGGAGTGCTTGGGCTCAGGTGGCCAAGGGGGCGGGTTGCTCCGAGCAGCCGGGCTCCAGGTTTTCGTCGTGCCCGCAGCATTTGCTCGGCACCTGGGCATCTCGCACGCGTGGCTGCGGAAGGCCAGGTGAAGTGGAGCAGAAGGGATACTGGAGAGGGCCGGGTGCACACACTCTAGGAAGAAGAAGGCGCTGGGGAGAGCCTCATGACACCCGGGAGGCTGGCGGCTGGGCCGGCAGCTCACCACCCCTGAGCGACCTGTCCATGGTATAGAAGGAGCTCCGAGCGCTCCGGGTGCGCCCTCCTCTGTGCAGTCCGACCCTAACGCCCGTCGGCTGCCGCCCAGTCTCTGCAAACCCCGGGCCCCGAAGAGTCGTGTAACGCCGCCCGGGTGTCCTCGCTGTCCCAAAGCCCGGGCTTATCTGAATGGCGAGGCCAGAGGCAGGCCATCCGGGAGCTCGCGGGCAAAGGCTGGCAGAGACGGTGCATCTGAGGGCAGCTGGTTTCTGAGAGCACCGGTGGGTGGGCAGGAGTCAAGGACCGACTGGTGATCTGAGGACCCAGGCTTTGAAAAGACCCGACGCGGAAAAGAACAGTTCTGGGCACGCATCCCCGGCCTTCGGCTGCAGACCGAAAAGGGGAGGAGAGTCCCAGAGAAAGAGATCCAGGCTGCACCCGGGCAACCGGCTTCCTGGAAGTGTCGCGTCCTCAGAACTCCCTATCATTCCCAGGAAGCCAGGCCGGTCACTCCTGCACAGAGACACCCCAGCCAGCCCCGCCGCGGTCGAGGGCACTTGGTATTTAGTTTGCGATCGCCGGGCGGCGTGCCGAGGCGGACGGAGGGTTAGGACTGTTGCCCCCTGAACGCTGGGAAGTGGTGTTGAGTTCGCCACCGCGAGAGGGAGGTTGCACCTGCCCGGAGGATGCTCATGACCCTGCGGGAGCTTCTCCGGATCAGAACTTTTTAGGCTGCCCGCCTCTCCTCCCGCAGTTCCCCCGGCCGCGTCCCCTCAGGTGGGGGCCGAGGGGGGCGCCGCGGCGCAGATCCCCCTCCCGTCCCCACCCCCAGCTCGGCCGCCCGCCGCTTTGTTCCGGGCGCGCGGAGGGAAGGCGAGGCTGCGGCGGATCATGCCCATGGTGTAGCCGCCAAGCGGAGGCATGGCTGCCGGAAGGTTACTGCTCTACACCGGGCTTTCGCTAGCGCTCTGCGCCCTCGGCATGCTGGCCGTGGCCATCTGCTCCGACCACTGGTACGAGACGGACGCCAGGAAGCACAGAGACCGGTGCAAGGCCTTCAACACCCGCCGGGTCGACCCCGGCTTCATTTACAACAACAACAACAACTTGCCTTTGCGCGCGAGCCGCTCGCGCCTGGACCGCTGGGAGGGCAAACTCCTCCGGGCCCGGAATCGCCGGCAGCTGTTCGCCATGAGCCCCGCGGACGAGTGCAGCCGGCAATACAACTCCACCAACATGGGCCTCTGGAGGAAGTGCCACCGGCAGGGCTTCGACCCGGAGATCGCCGCCCTCATTCGGAAAGGTAAGCTCCGGGCGCGAGGCGTGGCGCTGCGGAGAGCCAGGCGCCTCTAGGTAGGCCCTGCAGCCCCTCGCCTCTCCTGGTGGCCACAGGCTATGACATCCCCTGGTTTCCGAGTGGTCCAGTTAGCCAGGCCTGCCTGAGCCTTGGCGTGGGCAGAACTTGCTTCTTCATAGCTCTAATAGATTGTGGTAAAGGGCTTCATTCACTCTGGCTCACCTGCTGTCTTGCTCTTGTGGGTCCAGATTCACATGCCCTCTCCCAGGCCAGTTTTGTTTTTTTAAATCCAGGATAATGCTTCATCAGCTCCCTGGAAGGAAGGGAATCTCCAGTGTTGTGTTTCTAGAGGAAACCCTATAAGGGTGATGTGTCTGGGGTAACTGGCTCCGAATTTTAATCTCTGTTTTTAGATGTGGAACTGATCTGATCTACAGAAACTGGGGGTGGGGGGAATGTCTCCTGCAGGAGACACCATGCATACCAGAAGCATTTAGTTAGTAAGGCACTGTGGAAGCCGTGGCGTAGCTATTGGAAATGTAGATACCGATACATTACAGCCCCTGCCTTATAGGAGCTCAAAGCAGGTATCCAGTAGCATTCCATTCCATCCTTTATTTCTTCTTCCGGAGCAGTGGGTGACAGAGCGACGGACGGTAGGCTGTGAATACCAGCAGCCTGATAAGCACAGCACCAGTGACACAAAAGTGGGTGTATCGGAGGGGAAAAAATACCATTTTCAGATCTATTTAAAACACTCAAGGCGAATAAAACAGAAAACAAGCAAATATTTGCTAATAACACTTGATATCTGAATGTGATCCCATGCATTGCAAAGTCTGCTTAGGTGGTGTGATTTGTAAATCCTGTATGATTTATATGCTAGAAACCAACCTGTCTCAGGAGCCTACTGGAATCCTGCTTGATTCGAAGTGCTGTAATGTCTTCTGGGGGGGGGGGGGTGCGTTCCCTCCTATGATGGCTGCACTATGGCTGCACTCTGGGAAGATGTGTAGATTTTAGACCTTGCTTCTCCCCTCGTGTCACACTCTCTTCAACTAGTGAGTAGCTGACAACTGTGCTAATCTTTGCAAATGCGCTTTGAAGCCAAGACATAAAGCGACTCTTAATGTCTCATATCACCATGAAGTTTACTGATGTCTTAAAGTGATATCTGAGAGAACGGATGGACTTTGATTTATGAAAGTGTTGAGGTTGTTCAGAAGAAATTGTTAACTTGAAAGTACGAGCACACACACACACACACACACACACACACACACACACACACACACACAGCAGCAACAGCAACTAGGTAGCAATGACCAGTTCAGGAGGCCGTTTCTCAGGAGAGGAAGAGCGGCTCGGAAGAGTGAGTGTCCATCTTGGTATTTGTTGCATAGCTTCTTGGGAATGACCATGGATTCCAGTTTTAAACACAGGCATGTTGGTGCTTACAGGCATCCCCCTGCAGGGGGCTGAGGCTTTTATCAGTGTGGCTGGATGTTGGTGGAACTCTACAACTTTGTAAGAATGGATAGGGTTATGCAGCTTGACTGAGAAGCAGGAAAACAGGAGGAAGCAGAATTGTTTTTCACAGGGGGACTTTGCTAACACTTTCAGATTGACGGTGTTCGCTGTTCTCCACTTTAGGATGGAAACGATAGGTAGCCAGCTGAATTGTGGAGAACCGCCAATAGTGACCGGTGAGCTCTGACAAGATTTGTTGAAGGACGTTCTTAAATTTCCTTCCTTGAACCTTTTAGAACAAGACAGGTCTTCTGTGTCTGGTACTGGTTTGCCCCACTTAGAGAAGGAGGGGAATGGGATTTGTATCTTCTGGTGTCTCCCTTCAGACCTCTGATTCCATCTTGTCTGCTTGGCAATCTGACTGGAGAGGTTGACTTGGTCTGTGCAGCAGAGGGACTGGTTACCATAGTGACACGTTCTTCCGGTGAAGCTGGAAACACAGTGACAGGGAAAGGGATAGGGAAGATTGAACAACATTTTGACTTTATATCGACTGATTTTTTTAAATTGCAGCGACGGACAATGGACACGCACAGCAGGGGGTTGAATACGCTGATACCCAGCGTTGGCAGGGTGTTTCACTTGAACTAATGGAAATGCTGTTCTCGTCACCTCAAATACAGCAATCACTGTCAGTGCAAGCACTCACTCCCCATGGCTGTTTCTGTCCTTTTGGCATTCTTGTTAGGCATCATAGAGACAGATGGCATGCTGGCTTTACAAATCCCGAGAGACCTAAGGTCACCGGCTTCATTTTTTAACCTCATAACACCATCTTCGAAAGCCACATCTCCCCTTTCCCAGCAGCAGCGGACACATGTTGGAAACGAGCACATTTCATATTGATAGAATCTAGAGGCAATTTTCACAATGCAGAGAAAGCGATTTGTAGAATTAACCAGCATCTGTCTTAGATGGGTGGATTTTATATGGGAGTTAAAATGGATACTTCTCTATTTAAACTTAAGGAAATCTTAAGGAAAGACATTTATCTTAGGAGCCCCAAAGAGAACTTAGACCTTTATCTTTTTTTGGAACACCTTCTATTACAACCGAGGGAGATATATTTTGGGCACAGGAAAAGGAAATCTGAGAAAAAGTTGTTTAAAGCCTATTTAAATTTTTTATGGAAAAATGTGAGTTGTGTCTTACTGAGCCTATTGCTCTAAAGCAATGGCTCTCAACCCGTGGGTCATATAGCCCCTCTTGGGGTCACCTAGCAGATGCCCTGCATATCAGATATTTACATTATGACCCATAACACTAGCAAAGTCACAGTTTTAGACTAGCAACAAGATCGTTTTATGGTTGGGGGTCACCACAGCACGAGGAACTGTTTTAACGGACCACAGTCTTAGGGAGGTGAGGAAGCACTGCCCTATAGGGGTCTGTCCCTTCTTCAGTCAGTCCTTGCTCTGAAACGGATGCTTGTGCTCTTAAAGAAAACAAACCCACCCAGTGAATGAAAAGGCAGAAGCCAACCTCTATCAGACACGGAGATGAAGTATCTTGGACTCGTGGTTGTCTCTGGAATCCATCCCTTTTGATGCCTCATGCCATGCTGTGCACACAGTGTGCGCTTCTGGCAACGACGCTTGTTTCATCATTGAGCTGGAAGTTCCTGGAAGGCAAGCGAGACACACATTTGTAACGCATATTCACCAGAGGCCTGGGTTCTTGGGAAAGACCTCACAAAAAAAAAATCGGGATTATTAATGTGTCTACTCAGAGCCAATTATAGATGGGAATGCTTGTGTGGAGATACAAATAACAGATTAGTTGGGAAATCATGATTTAAAAAAAAAAACGAAGTACTGTGACTATGAGTCCAGGTTAATATTGTAACAGATGCTAAATGAGACACCAAAAAAAAAAAGAGGATTTTTGGTGTGCCTGTGTGTGTGTGTGTACAAAAGCTTTGCCAAGGAATAAGGGAGACACCCAATTCCTTTTGGGTAACATATGCCACTGAGCAGACACACATCATCCAAAGTCATTATTTTCCACATTAGATAAGATTTTAATTATTCTTCTTCTCAGAGGTCAGATTGAGCATTGGGTGTGCACGGCAAGGATTGATTATTCCAAATGTCCGTATGATTTTGTCAATAAGGAGTCTTAGCTTACGTCCCTTGCTTCTAAACTTCATCCTGGTCTTTTGGAAAAGTCAGCACAGGGTGCTCAGGCAGGTCAATGTCAAGACCAATCTCTGAAGCTCAAGGGATATCCAGGTAGCTCTAGGTAAGGCTTATTTCAGGGAATATTTTATTTCTTCAGTTTGTATTGAAGTATTACACTTATGGAGTTTGAAAGAAGCAGGTATTTAGCTGATGTTTATTAAAAAAAATTTTTTTTTTAGGTATTTTGAGATGAGGTCTCATGTGTGGCCTCGGCTAGAACTTACTATACAGACCAGGCCAGTTTCAAACTTGTAGACATCTGCCTGCCTTTGCTTCTGAAGTACTAGGAGCAAAGGCGTATGCCATCAAGCCCCGCCTTTAACTGATCAAGTACGTTGTATTGTTTTAAAATTCCATTTATAATAGACTTTGGTCCCAGGAGTTTTCATGGTCATGAAGTGGTTGTACTTTGAAAATTATTTTAATGGAACATTGTGCATATTTAAAATTGAATGTTGTAATCAGAAAATACTTAGCGCAAACACTCTTATTTTGTGATGACTTGGCTCACGGTACTAGGAGGAATGATGAGTAAGCCCTGGTCCTCAAAGTTCATGTAGATGGTTAGTGCCACAGAGAACACATCACAAGTGCTGAATGACAGAGCAGCCACAGAAATAGATGCAGAAGGGCCTCTTCCCGTGGTGGAAGGATGTTTCAGACAAAGGGGCTGGAATCGGCAGAGCTGTGGAGGTGTGAGACAGCAGTTGGCCCTGTGAGAGCTGGTTTCCCAGGCAAGAGAGGAGCAGAGCAGGAGCCAGAATGCAGGCAAGGAGAAATTCAGAAGCTTGTTTATCAAAGTCCCCAGAGCTGCCTTACCATATGTGCCTAGGTTAGCATAACAGAACCACAGGTCGGTGAAACTAAAACTTTTTACTTCCTTGGTCGCATGGAATTACAGATACCCAATGGCCACATGTGGTTGTTGTTTAAGGCCGTGCAGACCATGGTGAAGGTTCCCAGCACCAGGGAAGGTTCTGCTGCACAGCTCTGCATAGAGCTCAGAGCTTCTGAGAAGAACAAGCTGTATTTCAGATGGGGATAATTACATGGTCATTTGGGTGTAAATGTCAGAGTATCACTTTACAATTTAGGACACTTCTCCCTCTTGAAAGTGTTGGGTTTTCGTTCAGGGTCATATCTGCTATTTTGCTAATTTTCTAACGTCCATTTAGAAAATTTGTATATGCTTCACTTCTTCCCCATCTCTCTCTCTCCCTCTCCCTCTCTCTCTCTCTTTCTCCCTTCCCTCCCTCCCTCCCTCCCTCCCTACCCCCACCTCCCCCTCTCTCTCCCTCTCTCCCTCTATCTCCCTCCCTCCCTCCCTCTCTCAATCTCTCTCTTCCCTCCCTCCCTCCCTCTCTCAATCTCTCTCTTCCCTCCCTCCCTCCCTCCCTCTCTCAATCTCTCTCTTCCCCCCCTCCCTCCCTCCCTCTCTCTCTCAATCTCTCTCTCCCTCCCTACCCCCACCTCCCCCTCTCTCTCCCTCTCTCCCTCCCTCTATCTCCCTCCCTCCCTCCCTCCCTCTCTCAATCTCTCTCCCTCCCTCCCTCCCTCCTTCTTTCTCTCTCCTCCCCCCCCCACACACAGACAAGCATACAGTCAATCCATGAAGAAGGTATAGTGGCTCCTTTCTATAGGCCCAACCCTTGAGAGGCTGAGGCGGGATAACTGCGGTGAGTTTAAGGCCAACCTGGGCTACATAGTGAGTTTGAAGCCGGGATGGGCTACAGAGTAAGGATGTATCTAACAATTTTCTTTCAAAGTTTCCACTCAATAATAATGGACAAACTCGACACCAGGTGTTTGTCTTTAAGCTCCGTTTATACTCATTAGTTTATTGTTTATAATAACCCTATGTGGTTGATAGTCTTCTCTTTTTTTTTGAAGTTTCACATGACAGTGCTATATTTACATAATTTCCGTTCCTCCCTCTCCCTGCTCCAACTACTCCCACGTCACCCCACTCTTTCTTGGATTAATAACCTCTTTTTTAATTATTGTTGCAGACACACACACACACACACACACACACACACACATTCAACCTACTGAGTCCACCGGTGGTGTTCATATATACATGCATTTAGGACTTGGGATGGATAACATGTCCCTGGAGAAAATGGATTCTCCCGTTCGCAGTGGCCATTGGCTGCCTGTAGCTCGCTATCTGGGGGTGTTGCTCTCTAAAAATTCCCCCATTTATGTGGCATATTGACTGCTGTGGTTATCATGTGGGTCTTGTTTATGCAACTAAATTGTTGAGAGCTCCTGGGTATAGAAATTACTAATAATGTTTTTAATTTTCATTTTACAGTAGAGGGGACCAAGCCTCACAAAGTTATATAATTTGTTAACTTTCTTGGGTAGAGAATAAAGGACTTAAACTCTGGCTCTAGATTTGAGAACTAATTTACCGGCATTGTCTCTATGGACTCTGGCAGGTGGAGAAAACGCAGCACACTGGTTTCCTAAACTGAAAAAAGAAAGGAAAGAAAGAAAGGCAGCCCTCTTTAATTCTACATTAAAGAAATTAAGATGTCACACACATCTTCTGATAGAACCTTTTACATATTTTATTGTTTTGTGTCTTCATTTTGCACAGTGTCACAAATACTGAAGTTTTATAGGCACAAAAGATAATAATAATCGATCATTTGTGATGCCTGTGGCCTGGACCTCAGGTACAATGCTAGACAAGTGGGTAGAAAGGGAAAAAATACATATCAACACATAATGATAAGGAAATCAGCGTGTCATTTCGAAAACAGTAGTATGCATCATAAAGACCAAGTCTGTCCCTAGGAAGCACAAAGGTAAGAATGAGTTAGCACAAGGGGAAAGGGGGAGGCAAACCTTATGTAGGTAAGAGAAGGTCCCACATTCCTGGAGGGCAGGGATTGCTTAATATCTAAAATACACACAGGCCTCTGCTCACCAGTTGACTGAAAAATTGAAACCTAAGATAGTTCTGTTTATAGTCAAACCCACAGAGACACTCATGATCTTTTGTGTTTGTGTACACAGGCATGGGTCGACCACAGATGTCTTTCCGGAGGAGCCATCCACTTTCTCTTTTTAATATTCATTCACTTGTGTGGAGTGCTTGCCCATGTCACTGTTTGTGTGGAGGTCAGAGTACAACTCTGACCTCAGTTCTCTCTTCCCATCTGGATGTGGGTTTCAGGAACTGAACTCAGGTCAACAGGCTCGTGTAGTAAGTGCCTAGTAAAGTCTTTTTGGTCCTGTTTTAGAGACAGGCTCCCTCTCTGGGACATGGAGTTCACTGATCAAGCTAGGTTAGGCTATCCGGCCAGCAAACCTGAGAGACCTTCCTGCTTCTGCTTCCCAGTGTTGGAATTACAAGCACATGCTGCTGTGTCTGTCTCTCTCTGTGAGTGCTAGGCATAGAAGTCAGGCGTGTGTATGTGTGTGTGTGTGTGTGTGTGTAAAGCACTTGGCCAACTGGGAGACCTTCCTAGCACCCATATGAGTGTGGCACAAATCACTGTGCATATTTGTTCTATGGTTGTCCACATGCAACGAGTAAACATAATCTTAGTGACACTCTTGCCTTGATAGTTCCCAAACATAGGTAACCCGGGAGAGGGAAAGATTAGGCGGGCTCCCTTGTGATCTGGGTATGACATTTGGGGGCTCATGGATTGGGCAAAAAGTGTATATGAACCCCACCGTGTTCAGAAAAAAAAAAAGCTAGATGTTTGGGATATGTGTAGAACAAGAGGTAGTTTGGAATGGGACAAAGGTGCTGTGATCCTTGTCTGAAGGGAGCGCATCTTTTGACTCAGTTTCCCAAGAGGATTGTTGCACGTGAGTGGGTCAGGCTTTCCCAGTAGAGATCATATTAGCACCATTTGGGTCAGCGGTCAGCTGGTCAGGGGATGCTGGGGTGTACTCTTTTTATTGACTCAGCACAGTCAAGAGCCTCAGCTGTGTCCTAGAAGGTCCGTTTACTTCTTCTTTTACTGGTAGATCGGTAAAGATCAATGAAAAGATCGAGTCTGTATGTTTCACTTAAATTGTCAGTCAAAAATATTTCCCCCTTTTCTGCTATCAGTTGGAAATCCCAGGCTTGCAGGCAGAATGTTGTATACAGTCTGTGTTAGTGTGAGCAGTCTCTTTCTCTCTCTGTCTCTCTCTTTTCTCCCTCTTCCCCCCTTCTTTCCCCCTTCTCTCTTCCTCATTCATATTTAGGTGTTAGACATTAAAGTTACGAATAGCATGGGTGCAAATGTTTCTGAGATTAATTGCTCCAAATAATATACATAGAGCAGAAGAAGAACATGGCTTGACATATACTTTGTGATGAAATGAAGTAAGAAAATTATTGTGCTTTCATTACTGGACTTCTGCTGTTTTTAGCAGTGCAAGAATTCTCTCTCCCCTGCCTTATTTTGCCTTGAGCACATATGTGTGTTAATGTATATGCAGGTATGTATATGTGTGTGTAAGTCAGTGGTCAACTTAAGGTCTCATCAGGAGCTGTGCACCTTGTAGTTTGAAGCAGGGTCCCTCTCTGAGACCTGGGACTCTCAGATAGGCTAGGTGGCTGGCCAGTGTGAGCCAAAGATGCACTTGTCTTGGCCTCCCTAGTGCTAGTATTATAAACACACTACTCTGCTGAGCTTTTTAGTGGGGGGCTGAGGATCGAACACATGTCCTCATGCTTGTACACCAGGCACTTTAAGGCTGAGCTGTTTATCTCCTCAGCTCTGAGAGTGCTAGCATCTTCCCATCAGGTGTAAAAGAATGATTGTGGGGTCTAGAAACTCCAGTCCCTTTTACATTAGCATAATAATGAAGCTGAATTTAGACAGAGAATAGATAATACTTACGAGGTTGAAAGAAGGAATAAAGAGAAGGATAAGAAAATGGGGGTGGAAAAGGGAGAGAGAGCATAAAACTGAAGGGAGAGGCAGAGGAAGTGTCTCTGAAGGGATCGGTTGAAGTGATAACTTGTAGGAAGAGGCAGGACACCAGCTGCTATCTTCTTCCTATTAAAAATGAGCGTCTTCTTCTTTTACTTAAATACCATTTTGTAGACTGGAGCTAACGTTTTAGCCTCTCTTCCAAGTAGAGACAGGTGCTAAAAGATGTACAATCATGTCCATACCACTGAACACGTAAAAATAATTAAGATGGTAAATTTCATGCCATGTATATATTTTCTTCTATGTTAGTTACCTTACCTGTGAAAACCAATTTAAAAGAGGAAGACTTGTTTTGACCTACGATTTTGAGGTCTTGATGCATAGGTCATTGGCTTCGTTGTTTGCCAGTCTATGGTCCATGGTGAGGAAGTACATCGAGGCGGGCATGGAAGAAGACCGTGATCTCCTCACAGTAGTCAGGAAGCAAAGACAAGAGAATGAATGAGTGTGTGTGTGTGTGTGTGAGAGAGAGAGAGACAGAGAGAGAGAGAGAGAGACAGACAGAGAGAGAGAGACAGACAGAGAGAGAGACACAGACACACACAGAAAGAGAGAGAGAGAGAGGGAGGGAGGGAGAGAGAGAGAGAGAGAGAGAGAGAGAGAGAGAGAGAGGGAGGGTCAAGGTCCATTCCTTTGAGGACCTGCTCTCAATGACCCAGACTTTCTTCCAGTAGCTCCCAAGTCCTGAAGGTTCTAGTTCTCTGTAGTGTCCTTGGCTGGGGATCAAGCTTCAACACATGGGTCTTTTGGGGGAACATTCAAGAAACAAGTGATAACATCTCTCAACTGAAGTAAATAGAGAAAGAAATGGAAACATTTAGTAAAGAGATTGTTTGATTTACTTTAGTCTAGAGAATATTCCATAGTAAAAGCTCTTTGTCCATCCAGCATATTTACTAAGCAACTACTATGTGCTAGGCAGCAGGCCAGGTATGCTTGGCGTATATTATAGATGGTAATTAAATGGTCAAAACTTATACCCTTATAAAGTTTATGTTTAACTATTTTGAGCACTTAAATATTTTCTTTTTCTAAGTAAAAAATTTCTGGTGGGTTATCCCCTCTCCCTCATGCCCTGGGAAATTAATCTCAGGGCCTTCTACATGCGAGGCAACTGTTCTACTACTGAGTTATTCCATCAACCCCAAACATCAATATATAAAACAAGTGAAAGTAATGAATACATTCCGTGGGTCATTTAAAAATCACTGAATGAGGACAATTTCACTATACTTGTTCAAAAAGGACTATTGAGCAGCAACAATACTAGGGACATTATCTGGGGTGGAGGCTCTTGAGTAAAATCCAATTCTTGCCTGTTCCTTTAAGAAGTGGGAGATGAGAAGAGATAGGAGTGGATTAATGAGCTCTATGATTGGCTCTGTGAGAGAGTTTAGGGGCTGGGGCCGCAGGCTCAGTGCTATGTCAGAGCAGCCAGGCCAGGCTTTAAGAAAAGCCTAAGACATGCTTAGAGAGGTGCCTGGGTACAATAGGGTGACATTTTAGCTTCACTTTAAAAGTTATTAATTCTGACTGTGAGACAGGCGTCCATCTTCAGCTGTTCCCTTTGTACCTCAGACTCTCTGCCCTTCTAGGAGGCAGCCATAGCTAGTAGTTTTCATAGATCATAGATCAATCAGAGAGCTTGTGTTTCAACTGTTAAAGGCAATAATAGCACTGATGCATAGAAGCCCGACAGCGAGCAGGCGATTCAAGGACAAAAAAAAAATGTCCATGTTTTATAAATTTGTGTGTTAAGAGATGGTGTTTAAAGGACCCTCCCAGGAGTCATGAGGGATTGTCTGAAGGTGATGTCGAGTCAGGGTACAGGCTGATGCTGCCTTCACACAAGTTTGACAAGTTGGCTGCTCCTGTGGGGAACAGACTCCAGTCTCTGAATTATTTCAATTGATTTTTTTTTTTTTTCTGGCGTCAAAGTATTTTGCCAAGAAAAGGCAATTTACTTTATATTAGGTCATCCTCTTGCGTTTCTGTCATTTCCTGCCTTTTAGAATGCTCCACTTGTTCATGTTCAGGGAGTTGCTCTCAGATACTTTATTTGCTTTAGAGCATCTCATTCAGTTTTGTCCCGAGCTCTCTTTCAATTTATTATAGCGATTCTATTTAGGCAATTTGAACCCCTTTCCCCAAGGTATTGGGTATTTCCCAGGCCTGGGTGGAGTAGGGTTGTTTTGCCTATAAGATGCTCTGGGCTGATGTGCTGGTGTGGATTAAAGTCTCAGTGCTGGAGAGCAGGAGGCTGTTATAAAGTTGAGGACATACACACATGTCTATGTACCCGTGAGTACATGACACCAGCAGGGATGCCCGTGCTATTTCTGCTTGCAATATCAAAATAAAAAAATATTGTACCAAAAAGCAAAAACCTAACTGTCTACTAATGGGGAGTTGATAATAAATTATAATATATTTATACAACAGAAACTAGCACAGTATATTTAAAATATATGTACCTGCTTCTGGGCATAGACCCCAGAGACTCCGAATCAGCATATCCCATAAATACCTGCACACCCATTCACTGCAGTGCTGTCGGGTTGTGGGACCAGCCTCAGTGTCTGCCAATAGATGGAACGACAAATGGAACTATGTACAATGGAGATTTATTCAGCCACTAAGAGGAGTGAATTTATATTATTTGTTGGGAAATGGATACAGCTCAAGTTCATCATATGAAATGAACTAGGTCAGATGCAAAAAGACAAACTTCACAGGTTTTCTTTCAGTTTTGACTCTTAGAATTATTTTTTTAGATTTATTTTTTTCTCATATATTTTGACCACAGTTTCCTCTTCTGCCTCTCCTCTCAGTACTCCTTTCCCCTCACCTCTCTTCTCCCTCAACACAACTCCTCTCTACTTCCTTTTAGAAAACAGCAGGCTTCCCAGAAATATGAACCAAAGATGGCCTAACAACATATAAGACCAGGTGCAAACCCTCCTATCAGGGCTGAGCAAGGCAACCCAGTAGGAGGAAAAGGGTCCCAAGAGCAGGCACAAGATTCTGAGATCTTCAACTCCCATGGTTAGGAGTTCCACAAAAACACCAAATGGCATGACCACAACAAATAGGCAGAGGGCCTGGTACAAACCCATGCAGGCTTCAGGATTGCCACGTCAATCTCTCTGAACCCCTACGAGTCCTGCTTAGCTGATTTTGCAATCTCTGTTCTCCTGGTGTCCTTGTCCCCTCTGGTTCCTACAATCCTTCTCTCCCCTTTTCTGTGGGGTTCTCCAACTTTTGGGATTCTTAGTCAACACATATGACATGCAAGCTGAAGAAAATTCATAGGAAAGAGGAGGGGGAACTAAGGAGAAGGAACAGCAGGAGGTGTGGTCAAATACTTAATACACTTAGAAAGAAATTGTCTCTATGAAGCCCAAGACCTGTACAATGAATATCCACCGATAAAGTTTTTAAAAAAATGTCATCCCTATGGATGTGAGTGGTAGAAAATGATTTGGAGAGTAGGGTGGCATTTATCTGAAGCTCAAAACCCATGAGAGGGGCTAGGGACATAGCTCAGTGGTAGAGCTCTTGCCTAGCATGCATAAGGCTCTGACGTCAAGCCTTCATACTGCATAATACAGCAAACACAATATTAGCTGTTGTTTACAGAAGCACATTGACTTTGAATGTGTAAAAATATGCATTGGGGTAATTAACACAAAACAAAGCACAGCCTTAACCTTTTTGGAAAAACAGAAAGGGGGAGGGAGGAGGAAGGAAGGGTGACAGGAACTTCATATGTATCTATGATGTTTTGTTTATTAAAACAGCATGAACAAAATCCAGAAAAGATTGGAAGATGGTTATCATTCAGTCTGCAGATTCTACCCTTTTAAAAGTCAGATCCTTGGCAAGCTTTCTTTCTGATGCTGCCTGTGAGTGACTAAAGTCACCGGAGACAGGATGTATTGAGAGAAGAGGAGAATCAGGTAACGGGTAACAGTTTGCATTGAATAGCCACAAAATGGGCTGAGAAAGAAATAATTTAAGTTGTATTCCTTTCAGCTGTGGCTTAAGAAGAATCAGGCCTTTTATGATTAATTGCTGAAATAGGGACCTGGTTCTACTTCCAGTTGCTAGGTAGAGAAAAAAAGCCAAGGATTCTGAGGCATAGACAGAAAAGAAAAGCAGTCCCTCCAGCTCTCTTGACCAATAGTGAACTTAGAGTAGACAGGGCACCTGTGTAACTAGACACTATAACTGACTACTGAGTGTAGAGGACTAACCAGGGACTGAGAACAAGCTCCCTAGAAGCTATTTTAACCCCAAGGGAAACAGTGCAAGCCCGTGAAGAAAAAGGTTAAGAACTGGTTTTAACAGAGTCAGAATAGTCCTTTCCTTCTTTAGAAGTTTTGTGTCACTTTTGAAACTGGATAAAAAAAAATATCAGTAAGGCTTTAAATAGTTTTATTATTGATGAACAAGATGTGTATAATCCTTATTTTTAAAATATGATGGTAGCTTTAGCCAAGAATCTCCATTTTATGGTGACCTGTTCCTGCCCATTCTATTTATACAAACTGTAGCTGGAACAGAAGAATCCCATCAGAATTTTAACAAGGTCTCCATTTTCACCTGAATGCTATAAAAAGCCAAAGCTGAGCCCTACCTTACCAGGAGATCATGGCAGTCCCTGGGGAGTTTAGGGGTGTGAAGTAGACTAACTCTGGTGCCTGTATTTTGATAACTGTGGGGGCTGGGAGGGACGGATGTCTAGAAGCAGCCAGGGTTGGCCAGGCTGTTCTGAGCCACTGGCTTCCATGTGGTCTGCAGGGGGAAAGGCACACTGTGCTTCTGGGTGAATGACTTCCATTTTGTAGAGGGCTGACCTCTTGTGTCTTCAGCCAGCTCCTCTCCCTCCCTCGTCTCTCTCAGTGCCATTAACATTAACAAAGCAGAAGGGAATTCATAGCTGGCTCATTCTGACTGTTAGATTTCTCCCTTGTCTGTCTGTCTTCCTCCCAGTTACATCTGGTACTGCGCTTTCACTTTAAGAAGCTTACTTTCCTTGGCTTTTCAGGTACTATTCTCACCTCCATCTTTATTATTATTTTTTATTGTTTTTATTTTCAAGCATTCATAAACACATGGAATAATTGTAAGTGAAGTACAAGGAATGTGTGAAACTTGAGGCTGAATGTGGATGGGACCGGATGTCTCATTGGTCTATAGTGGTTCATTGCATCACCCCAAATGACAAAGCAATGCTCTTTGAAGCCAGAGGACCAGTTCAGAGCCCCCCCCCCCGTCTTTATTCTTTGTCCTTATCTGGACTCTCTTTCTCAGCCTGTATGTGCATTCTGCAGGATCCCCCCTTTTCCTTTCTCCTCTTCCTCCTCCTTGACTTACTTGTATGGGTTGATGTTAAGGTGATACATGACTGGACAGTGGAGAGGTAGGCAGGGAAAAGGCTAGGAAAACAGAAGAGGAGGAGAGGAGGAGGGTGAGAGGAACGAGGCAGATGTGTCCGTTTCTCTCGGCACATTTCTTCATACATAGGGTTGTTATGAATGTTTTATAAGGGATGGAATTGTACAAGATCATTTCGACTAATGTAGGTTGGAAAATTATATTATACCTATTGGATCAGAGTATTTTGGTGTGTTCTTTGGTGTGAGTACTTAATTGAGTTCAAAGGGTGTAGTGGAGGAA
Source organism: Micromys minutus (assembly GCF_963924665.1). Classification (NCBI taxonomy): domain Eukaryota; kingdom Metazoa; phylum Chordata; class Mammalia; order Rodentia; family Muridae; genus Micromys; species Micromys minutus. Next base: position 40,209,682 of record NC_137953.1, on the reverse strand, counting down.
CGCATAAAGGCCGCCACAGAGTTGAGTTGAGATGTGTGTGTCTAAGGCTTGGCAACAACACACCAAGGGGAAGTGAGTGAAAGCAACACGCTGGGGTGGCCATATCCACCCGGGTGAGAAACAGCAGGGGTGGTAGAATGAACTGTGCCAGAGTGTGGGGTCCTCACGGTGTGCTATCTGCAGAGTGAGACTGCAGGGGGCCGATAAAAAGTTAAGCCATCCTTTTAATATTTACTGCATTATCCTTGTTACCCTCCTCCTCTTCTTCCTCCCTTTCCTCTTCCTCCTCATGATGAATCTCATCCACGACTAGGGCTATTTTCATTTCTCCCAGTTGTACTGGGCGTCTATGCTTCCCATCTAAATAAGCATCTTGCTGATTGGATCTCTGCACTGGTCTCATCCTTAGATCCCAAAGAATGTAGGGCATATTTTGGCTCCTAGACCCTTTCCTTCTTTAGTTTTATATACTGGGGAGTGACCTCACCACCTTCCTACTTGGTCTATCCAGAAACTAGAGGGTCCTTTCAACAACTCTCTTCTCTCTTGTTCTCTTCGCCCAAGTGACTTTACCCAAGTCACTCACTGTTCATTTCTTGCTCATCCATTTATCTGGTCCCACCCAATATCGCTGCTGTCTTTCTTTAGGTGCTGATCTCCTGACTCCTGAGTTCTGGACGCCTCCTGCTTCCCCATTCTGCCAGCCTATCTATTGTCAGTGTTTTCCATTTACAGTGATCTTTCTTAAATGGATTTTTTTTTTAGTTATCTTTAAAACACTTCAGTGGCTTCCCATGGGTGCATAATAAAATAAGGCCTGAACTCCTCACTGTGGCACATCAGGCTTCCCAGGTCTGGGCACAAGCTTGCTCCCTTTCCCATCTTCTGATCTTATTCCTTTACATTCCTTTCACTGCTCCAACCAGGAGCTTATTTATGTTTGGAGAGCATTTCTTCACGAAGTCCCATTTGCCCAGAAACTTCTTCTTTTTATCAATTCTGCCTGCAAATTAGCCTGGCCAGTGCTTACCAACCCCAGAGGAACCAACATGCCCCTCCTCCTCCTGTTCTTACCTAATGCCCCCTGGTCCCCACATGCAAGGTAGAATTGCCTCATCTTCCCCTTAGGCTTCTGCTACACATCTAGCTCACTTCCTTCCTACCAACAGTGCCACTTGCTTATGTTTATTTGCTTACTTGTGTGTCTTTCTATTTTTTTTGAGACCATGGAGACATTTTAAAAGATATTTTTGCCTGTTTTATATGAGGCAAATATGTAATTCAGGGACTATAGTAAGTATGTAATAAATACCTGCAGACTGAACAAAAAACCTAGCCCAGTTAATACAGTAGACCCGGAAATCTCATTTTAAAAAGACTTACAATTTTACTGGACTAGAGGGATTCTCTATTAACAGGTTCCTGCTGTGAATTGTTTTTGTAATGCATATGATAAACTCCAAATTGCTTCCTTTTAAAAAGGTTTGTAGTTTCTTTTTTAATTAAAAATTTAAAATAGTTTCATTTTATTTTATTTGGATGGGTGTTTTGCTTGCATGTGTACTATGGTGGTTTAAATGGGAATGTCCCCCATAGGCTCAGATGTTTGAATTCTTATTCCCCAGATTGTGGTACTATTTAGGTAAGTTTAGGAGGCATAGTCTTATGGGAGGAAGTGTGTCAGTGGGGGTGTGGCATTCGGAGTTTGTTCTCTTTGTCTCCTGCTTGTAATTCAAACATAAGCTCTCAGTTCCTGCTTCTGGTCACCATGCTTGACTTCTGCCTTATTTTCCCAAGGGACAGACTCTTATCTCTCTTATTCAAAGAAACCCTTCCTTTTATAAGCTGCCTTGATTATGGTCTTTTATCAAAACAATAGAAATGAACTGATACATGTATCCATGTGCCATTTGTGGCCACAGCAGAGAGCATCGGATCAGAACTGGAGGCACAGATGGTTGTGCCGAGAATTGAACCGGTCCCTCTGGAAGAGCAGCCAGTGTTCTCTAACTGCTGAGTTGTTTCTTTAGTTTCTGCGGTTGGCAGGTTCTTGACACACCCATTTCATAAGCAGAGATTTTAAAGTTTGGGTTATTCTCGTTTTCCTGGAGCAAAACCTCTTCAATTTGATCTTGATCACTTATTGATTTTCCTTTCCTCCTCTAGGCTGGTCCTTCCATCCAGAACAGCAGTAGATATGAGAAGTCCACCTCCCTTTCTGTCCCTGCTGCGGATCCAAACTTACATGCAGGTCTTTTACTAACGTATCCAGCCACTGTCCCCGATCCAGTTACAGATTCTGAATAGCTGTCACCAGGGTTGTCCTCAGGCTATTCATAAGGCCTTGCTCTTCGTGTCCGATTCAGGCAGCCTTCTTTGATCTCTTGTATTAATACTTTTCTACAGCTGTGCCCAAAATGCCTGAGAGAGCGCTGCAGATGGAGGACTTATTTATTTTGCTGACACTTCCAGAGATTTCAATCCACTGTCCTTGGCTCATGGTGAGGCTAGTCGCTCATGATGGTGGGAGCATGGGCCACACATACCTTGTGTTGGAAATAAAGCAGACAGAAAGGAAAGGGGCCCAGTACAATCCCCAAAGGCACAGCTCTGGTGAGCCTCTTCCTCCAACGAGGCCTCACCTTCTAAAATTTCTAGAATCACGCAAAATCATGCCACTAACTGGGGACCAAGTGTTCAACACACAAGCCTATGCAACAATCCAGCCATGATACCTTTCACAGTGATTTTGGTTCAATAATAACCAGAAGATAGACTGTGCCTACTGTAATTGCTTCTGTCTGTGTATACTTCAGCTTTTGTTTTACAGCTTTCAAAGCAGGGCGTTAGCAGCAGTGAGACACTGTAAGCACCTGCTCCTGTTTCCCTGCTGCATCCTCTGTCTTGAGCTCCTGGACTCTTTGTTCACTCTCTGCTTGAGTCCTCACCTCCTAATCTCCTCTTTTGTCAGGGTCTTCTATTCAGAGTGATTTTATGCAGCTCTGACCATTTACTTATTCATCAGTTGCCTAAAAACAAAAACAAAAACAAAAACAAACAAACCCACAAAACTCTCAGGAGCTCTCCAACATGTGCCAATCAGCAGCAGGCCTGTGGTCTTTGTCAGGCTAGCGTTGTGGCTGGGGAAGATGACAGAAGCATTTGTTCTCTAAGAGAGGACTCTGGAGAAGAGGGTGTCCTGGCTAACGCACCCATAGTCATGGAGAACAGTAGGTTCTAGCTCAAAGATGGATCTGAAAGTTGTCTTCCCCCAGGCTCTCCCAGAGGAGTGGATTCACTTTGGAAACGGCAGGACGGTCACCCCACAGTTAAGGTTTTAAAGACTTCTTCAGATCTGCCGGCAGCATAGCCCATTGCCATCTAATTTAGATAAGTAGACTAATTCTTTTGCTGTCAACAGATAAATATAGGCACAGCTGCATTGCTTGGCTGCTTAGCCTGTGTTGAGTAAATGATTCATACCAAGGGAACACTTTCTGTGACCACTATAATTCCTAGATTTATATTAGTTAAGTCTATGCTGGGTTAAGCTGGGGAACATGCTTTTAGCACTTTCTGCCCACGTTATATAATGTGCTGTTGGCCAAAATGAAGACTGCACATTCAGTGGTGACCATTACAGACGTTTCAATTGAGTGTGTGCTTTGGAAGGCTTAGTGGTAAAAACTATTTACAAAAGCTGTTTAAGAGGTATGTAGTCATGTGAGTCTTGTAAAATGGTTGGCGACCTTTGCCCTGGAAAAACTCTTCTGTGTGTATTTTAAAGCCTGTAAGAACCCAGAGTTTTTTTTTTTTTTTTTTTTTTCAAAGCGAAGAAGACATTTTCTTTCTTTAGGTCAACAGAGCTGCTAACATTTCAAAGGAGGATGTTTATACTCCTGCACCGCTAGCATGCCTGTATGGACTTTTATTACACATATCTGTATTGGTATGGTGGCTGCCGGACATGTGTAGATCAATAAACTGCTAAAAGGAGAGATGCATCAGGGACCACAATGGCTTCTTCACAGAAGACGGCTCATCTCCCAGGTGGTGAAGTGCATTTAAGGATAATAACAATGATATTCCCAATTTAAGACCCTTATTACTTAAAAGAAAGAAGTAGGCTCCCTGCAGGTATCGAGATCTGCCATCGAGACCTCAACATGTTAGTAGGCATACAGTCTAGGAGGGCTCCTGTCCACTGTGATGGCTGAAACCAAGGCACACCCAATTTGCTCTCATGGAATCATTCCTAGACACAGGCAGAATGAGATCCCTTGGTGTCAAGCATCATTTGATTAGCGCTATTTTCTATTGTTCTCTTAATCAAAAGCATTCTTGTAATCCGAACACTGATTCTGAAGAGACTTGGATAGTCTTGCATTCAACATCAGTGAGGGGTGTGAAAAGATGAGGAACCTGACAATGAGACCACATGGCTAGAGCTGGTGTTTGATGGAATGAGGAGTGTGGAAAGATGAGAAACCTGACAATGAGACCACATGGCTAGAGCTGGTGTTTGATGGAAACATCCAGAAGGTGGCACAGAGTGCCTTGGTTAAGGTTGTGAGATTGAAGGCTGGGGTCAAATAGAACTATTACCTGTGCTGAGGGTCCATGTGGGATAGAATTGTAGAGGTTTTCTTCAGTGGAGCAGCAGTTTCTCTTCATGATGCATGTAGAAACCACACAGACTATATAGTTTGTTAGTTACTCAGTGTTTCCCAAGCACCATAAATGCCAGGGTTTGTATTAGGAGCTTACGGTGCAGTCAAGCACCAAATAGTCAAAACGTGGTCTATATGGAGCCCACATTCCAGTGAGAGACATCAGAAAATAAGAACAAAACAGTAAAATGTATAGTACCTTAGAGAGGATTGACTGGTGCCGAGAAAGTCTAGGAAATAGAAGATAGTGGGTTGAAGTTGTCGATGGCCCCTCTGGTCTCTGGATCATTTGATCTTTTAGCCTTTACCAAGGACTTTTACAAAAATCCTTAGCAAAGTAGTAAAGTTTACAAGTAAAAAGAAGTAAGGTTTTGGATGGAGTGGTCCCTGGGAAAGTGACCTTTTAATAAAGGCCTAAAGGGTGCGAGGAACCAGATTTGGGGAATATCTGAGGAGAAACTTTTAGGAGTAAGAAAGCACTGCTGGTGGACTGGCTAGCGTGTTGGAAAAACCCAAAGAGACCAGAGTGGGGCGGGGGTGTGCAAATGCTTACAGTCTCCAGATGTTGGACAAGAATCACCCTGCATAACATCTGGAGGGACAGAGGAGCGAGATGGGGATCTATTGTAGGATTTGAAGGCAGGAGTGACACAGTTGCATTTGAGATTGGCTCAGTGGATGGTAGATTACAACAGGGGCAAGGTTAGAAGCAAGAGCAGCCAACACAGATGGCAGCCAGAGTTGGAATGATGGAAGAAGACAGGAGTCTCGGAACATTGTGGATGGAAAGTTGTCAGGGTTGGTTAATGGGTCAGTGAAGGGAAGGTAAGAGGTCAAAGGTGATGCTTTTTAAAGGAGCTTATTCTAAGTTTCAAGAAAGTGTGACAGCTGGGCTGAGGAGTTTAAAAAGAGTTTGTTGCTTATAAAGACAGGACAGGGCTGGGGAGATGGCTCAGTGGATAAAGCATGTAGAAGCAGGAGTGGATGGGGTCATAATATATTGTATGCATTTGTGAAACTCTCAAAAAATAAATAAGAACATTAAAAAAGATGTAGGTGAGTATGGCAGGCCCTCTGTAATCCCAGCAGTCCTGTGGTGGAGACAGGTTCCCTGAGGCAATATGGCTAGATGTGCTAGTGGAAGCCACAGGCTCTGGGTTCAGCAAGAGACGCTGATCTAGTATAGAGAGAAGCTCCTGAAGAGCAGTTGAGGAAGATACCTAATGTTAGTCTGGCTTCCACATGCACACATGTGCACTTGTAGCTGCACACATGTATAATCCCTCTCCCTACACACATGCAAACCACATGCACAAACTTACACTAAAAACAAAACAAAACAAACCAGATGTAAAGACAAAAAAAAAAAAAAAAAAAAGCTAAGATAGTTTGTCCTAAACCCTAAGTCTCCCCTGCTGGCTGCTTCTCCTGTAACCACTGGCTTCTGCAGCTTTTCACTTAATAGCTCCATTCTAATTAGAATTTTAGGGTGCTTTGGCTCTGATGACATTGGCTCCCTCTCTTGTTTTTTTGCGATAAAGCGGCTTTATTTTCAGGCTGAATGGCCACATTCTTGCCTTGTCATCCTTAAATGCTTTGCGCTGTGTGCATTTGCATTTCAACCTCCAAGTGAATGACAGGGAGGCACAGTCCTGCAGACATCCCCTCCTCTGTCTGATACACTGTAAATTTCAGAGGGAAACAAAGCCCAAGGATTTCTAGTAATTTCTCAGCGACAAATATATTTCACAATTAGTATAGGAATTAAAGGCACAATACCTTTCCTCCTTGGAAAAAAAGAGAGCCTGGCTATGTTACAAAAATTATGAGCTACATTTATAGGTAATCACTTAGCAGGCTGTTTGAAAGGGTACAGATGCATTAGTCTCTTTTATTTCTTCCCTGGGGATTCAACAGCTTGGGATTCTAGGAGAAACTACAAGCGCTAAAGACAGCATTAGGTGCAGGTGGGATATAGAGTTTTCCCTTTGCCTCCTTACTCCGAATGGAGTGTCCCAATTTAGAAACCGTTTGAGGAACACTGTCCACTAAATCTGTAATTTCACCTAACTTTGGACTGTCCCCTCTTATCCCCTTGGTTTGAGTCTGAGACATCTTACTTCTATCCACAAGCAAGGAGGTCTTGCTCGAATACCTATGAAATGTTTTTAAGGGTGGATACTGTGACCAGTTTTGCCCCTCAAGCTACTGGGTATTCTACTGGGTATTCATCATCTACTTGCAGCCTTTGAGTAGCTGCTCATTTATTAAACTCTGCACCCCCTTCTTGCGTGTGTGTATGTGCACATGTGTATATACACGCATATGGTAGCCAGGATTGGATGTCTGGTGCTCCCCCCCCCACCTTACCTTGTGAGATAAAAGTCTCGCTCGGAGCTCATCCATTTAGCTGGACGGGCTGGTCAGTGAGCACAGGAGATCAGCCTTTCTCCCGCAGTGCTGGGTTACAGTGCTGCTGTGCCTGATTTGTGGCGTGCTGGGGAACCTGAACTCAGGTCCTCATACTTGAGCAACAACCGACCGAGTCACCTGCTCACTCACAATCATATTCTCTCTTCAGTACCTTTTTTTGTTTTAACAACCAAGCTATGGATTGCTTCAGCAATACGTATGACATGTAAAGATTTGTGAATTCCCAAGAGTCAAGAAGATTTGCCATTTATTTATTTATTTATTTTTAATTTGGCTCTTGCAGAGTGGAGCCAAGTCTTGGATTATTGTCTTTTGGAGTGTTCTTTAACCATCGAATTTTGGGATGGTGTCATGGTGCTGGGCTACACTGGGGAATGCCTGTGTATACTCCTGCTGTGTCATGGTGCTGGGCTACACTGGGGAATGCCTGTGTATACTCCTGCTGTGTCATGGTGCTGGGCTACACTGGGGAATGCCTGTGTGTACTCCTGCTGTGTCATGGTGCTGGGTTACACTGGGGAATGCCTGTGTGTACTCCTGCTTTATACTCATGTTTGTTGCTGTGCTTTGGATCTTGAATGCCCTCTTAAAGGCCATTGATAAAAACATCTTGGTCCCAGTGCAGTACTGTGGGAGGCGGTAGAACCTTCTGGAAGAGGGACTTGTTAGAATAGGGGTATGTTCTCAGTGGGGCTTGTGGCTCACAGCCCCTTCTTTGTCTTTGTCTCTTGATCAGAGCAGTTTTCACTGTCATACATTTCTGACAGTGCCATCCAGCACACTTGCCAAAGACTCCAAGCATGGAGCCTGCCTGCTCTTTGAGTGGGATCTCCAAAGCCATGAGCCCAGATAAATTTTTTTTTAAATACTTTAACTATATCATGTATCTTGTTATCCTAATGGAATACCAATGCCTCGTAGTTTGATTTTATCCATGGGAGTTTCCAGATGACTGAACAGAAGAGACATAGGTGCTGATGATGTGTTGGCACAACCGATCAGTGTCTCTCCATCGACATGGATTGCCTGAGGCATGGTGTCTAGAGTGGAAGGTGTGGAATGATTAGCCTCTTGGCTGGACAGATAGTTTTCCCTTTCTCCATAGTTGGCATTTCTCTAGATGTGAGGGAGAACAAGCTTGATGGGTAATAGTCCATGTATTTTGCCACTCTGTACTTTAAATCATAGGTCAAATATCTGAACATGGAACAAAGAGTATGTCTCTGCCCACTCTCCTCCTCCCCCTTTACATAGATTCTAAGCCAGACTATTTATCCAGCAGTACCTAAAGTTAGGGATGGCCATGTGACTCTTTGTGCCACCGGTCTTTCTGTGTTCTAGTTTCTTCTTCTAGCTTCTTTTTGGATGCTGTTATTTTGGGTGACTTAAGAAGCCACAGATTTGGGCTGGAGAGATGGCTCAGTGGTTAAAGACACTGACTGTTTTTCTAGAGGTCCTGAGTTCAATTCCCAGCAAGCACATGGTGGCTCACAACCATCTGTAATGAGATCTGATGCCCTCTTCTGCTGTGCCTGAAGACAACTACAGTGTACTCATATATATAAAATAAATAAATAATTCTTAAAAAAAGAAGGCATGGATTTAGGATAGTACACTCTTGGAATGATAATGCCTGAATACAAGAGTGACCTCTCCTGTTTGGGTGGCCAACTAGACTTCAGTAAGAAACGTACTTGGCAGTTAAGCCAATGAGAGTTTAGAGTGTGCTTGTTATAGTGGCCAACATACTATTATTTACTAATGCATATAACAATTAATGATCCTGGTTTAACATGGCATTGTAGCTACTATTTTAAGGTAATGTAGACACCCTCTGTCCAACAAATGCCTGTCTTTTTCTTTCTTTGCTAGCATTGCAACAGGCTTCAGCCATTTGTGTATTCATCTTTATGCATTTGTAGCAAAATTTGAAGAAAAACAGATAACTTCAGTCATTTTCCTTCTAATTCTTATCTAATCTCTGTGGACAGTGGGCTGCAAGGGCTCTCTCCATGGTCCTGAAAAGTGTTAGGTTAAAAAAAAAAAATTCAGCAAATTTATAATTCTCTCCTTTAAACCTTACACCCTAGCATTCATTGAAGTCTTTTCTGTAAAGTTTATCTACTGGTGGTTGTTTTTTCCTTAAACAAGCATTCTTTTATTTAGTGTGAGCATGTCAAAGTTACCATGCTCTGACTCGTGGTTATAAACAGTAAAAAAGCATGCTTTAAGTTCCCTTACTGTCAATGAGTCCACATGAGTTTTTCCCAGTCAAAGGGGAATTTTCTGTTCATCCCTGTCCTAAGTTGATAATAGTGTCTGTGCTAACTGAAACTTGTCACTGAAAAAGTTTCCAACAGTAAGGACACTTTTTTTTTTCTAGCTCTGATCACTCACAGTAGATTAAATATAAACTTCTTATATGAGATTTATCAGGTCTTAAAGGGCACAATTTACTGATTTTTTTTTTTAGTTCCATAAAAATGTCATTGTTATTTTGAGATTGCATTAAATAACTTTGGATATAATAGACACTAAAACAATATTAGCTCTTCTAATCCATATCATAAAAGTTCTTTCTAATTTTTGGGTTCTTCAATTTCTTGATTTTTCACATTTTACGTGTAGGATATTTTGCCTGCACATGCATACCTGGAGCCCGAGGAGGCCAGAAGAGGTATCAGATTCCCTGGAACTCGAGCTATAGGTAGTTGAGAGCCACCATGTGGATTCTGGGAACTGAATTTGCTCTTTTAGGTAGGTGCTTGGGTTTGAACTCTGGTCCTTATGCCTGTGTGGCAACCATTCTACTGACTGAGCTATTTTTATAGCTCTTAGTTCTTTTGCAATGAATTAAAGCACTTTTCTTCTTTCCTTCATGTTGGAGCTTCTCATTTAAAGGAGTAATCTAAAGAAATTTATTTTTAGTGGCAAATGACTCGAAAAGCTCAAGGTCTGGTCCTCCCTAGGAGGATTTGCTAAAATTTAAGGTAAAGAAACACATCCTCAATGTGGAATTTAAGTCACTACATGGGATAAATATTTTGTGGTCACACACTTCTTTCCAGTATTATTATAAACAGCTACCCTTTTCACTGTCTTAAATGCTTGCCTCTGGTGAAGGGTTTGCATATTGATTTATTTTGAATTGGATTGTCGCCTTGCCGAGTGGACTTGTATACAGCTAGCAAGTTATTGTTAAATAACAGTAATCAGGGTCCCTCAGAGAGGGATGTTTATCAGAGCAGAGCTCCATGCTCACCGATATTCCTGTCTCTTGTTTGGGCATATATTGTTGCAGATCTATAAGTCACAATTTCACATGTAGCAATCCCATCAACACACCATTGTCTTTGATTGCAGGTCTGATGATATTCGCCTTGAAGCTTTGGTCTGTGAAGTGGTCATAGTCACCTGGGCATCTTAAGAAGATGAGGATTTTATAACACCAACTTGACATTTTAAAAAACTAATTTCTAAATTGAGATGCAAGTCACCTTTCTGCAGTTATTATAAAAATACCAGAAACTGTTAACTTACAAAGAGGGGTACTTTATCCAGGTCCATTGTTTTGGGAGTTTCAGTCCTTGATTGTTTGACTCTATTGCTTTGGTCCTGGAGGCAGGGCATCATTGTGAAGTGTGTGATAAAGGCACCAGCCCATTTCATGGTGGCTAGGAAACAGAGAAACAGGAAGGGGACAGGGTTCTAATATCCCATTCAGACTAAAACTATGTCATCAAGTATGGTTGGTTGAGCCAAGTGTTCTGTAACAAGGTGTCTTAGTGACTTTTCTATTGCTGTGACAAAGCACGGTGACCAAGGCAACTTAGAAAAGATTTAATTGGGCTCATGGTTTCAGAGTAGTAGAGTCCAAGATGGTGGAGCAAAGGCATGATGGCAGGAATAGCTGAGAGCTCACATCTTGATCCCCAAGCAGGAGGCAGAGAAGGGCACACTGGTAATGGCACTGGTCTTTTGAAACCTCAAAGTCCACCCCCAGTGGCATACTTCCTCTAACAAGGCCACACCTCCTGATCCTTGTTTTCTCCACTGGGGACCAAGTATTCAAACATTGAAGCCTCTGGGAGCCATTCTCATTCCAACCCCTACATAAGGCATGATTGGAAATTATTGATTCTACATTCCATTAGAACTTCTGATTAAGGGGTCAATTTCTCCTAAAAACACTAACATGTATTCTCTATAAGTGCAAACACTGATGTTGGTAAGGATGAGAGATGCAAACTTTTTTTTTTTTAATTTTTTTTTTATAACTAGCTTGGAGAAGACAGCAGGCTGGACTCAGTGGCTAGAGACACAGGACAACTGGTTAGCCTCCTGAGATGTTCCTGATTAAATCTGGTGCTCTCGTCAGCATGTGGTTGTGTTATTTTAGTTTACATAAATTTATAGAAGTCCAAAAATACTCATATTCTTATATAAACACAAGCATGTCCAACCAAATAGAAGTTACTTTTAGCCTTTCTGGAGCCTGTCTATAGATTTAAGTATGTAGCATATATAATGGTAGGCTGATTTTGTGTGCTTTATAAACCAGGACTAAAACTGTTCCCCAAGAAGAATTCTAAATGTTTTTTGACAATGGAATAATTATAATATAGGCCTCATATTTAACATACTTCAATGTTCCTGGGGAACACTCTACTGAATGCATGCATTCTGGCCTTTGTTTAAAGCAAACAAAGTCTTTATGGACTCTGTCTTCTTTATAAGTTGATATTCTTTTACTGCAGACTTCTTATGGACCTCTGGATAGGAAACAAAATTAAGGTTTAAAACCACCTTTATTTGAATTCTGTCCTAAGTTATTAAAATAACTCTTTGAGATAGAGTCTCTGGAATATTAGGTAACTCATCAAGTTCTAAATCTGTCACCTACAAATTTGGGCAAAAATATTTTGGCAAAAATATTTTGGCTTTTTTAAACCTAATTTCAATTTGGCATGATTGCGTTAAATCTGTTGCCTGTTGTCTAATTCTTAATTAATTAGTTAATGAATGACAATACAATATTTCACTCAGTCTTTGTTTTTCTGTTTAACCTTTAAAGATTAGAACAATGGAGTTTTACCTCTCTTGTATGTCTGTTTTGGTCAGTGCTGACATGGTTACAGTAATTTTTTCAGAGACAGACATCACTGTGGAGTAAGGAGCCTTCAGTGGAATGGTTGAAGGATCAACTCATGTTTTCTCTGGTATGGGTGGAGATGCTTCTAAAACTGGGGGAAATCTAGTGTTTACTAGCTATTCCTTGGTGTTTCTGGTGCTTTGGAAGCTGCCATCAGGGTCATAGACCAGAAACACATCCTATGCTGCCTTAGTGGTCCTTTGACTTTATTTAATGGCAACAAAATAGAATGGTAGAGCCCAGTGAGTAACAGTTAATTATGGAACAGTTGTACACATACACATATGTACATACATATGTAAGTGTGTGTGTGTGTGTGTGTGTGTGTGTGTGTATGTTTGTGCGCACAATGTATCCCTCAAAATCTGCTCTATTTTAAGGTAGCAAACCTTTTTTGGTGTTGGGATTCTGTTTTTAATGACTGTGTTGTAAAAAAACAATCACCTCACTATTGTGTAAAATTAGCCAGAAAAGTGAACAATCTGACCCAGAGATCCTTTCTCAGCCTTGCCACCATCCTGTCTCTTTCTCTTCAAGATACTAGGCAGTGTTTCAATGTGTGTGTGTGTGTGTGTGTGTGTGTGTGTGTGTGTGTGTGTGTGTATGTGTGTGTGTGTGTGTGTGTGTGTGTGTGTGTGGCATATAAGTACTCTATGCTTACTTATATGGAAGAGAAGGTTTAAATCTCTTTTAGTGGGTTTGATGGGGATGTGTGAGGTGAGAATTGCTGAAAAAGAGGAGGGCCGTGGGAGAGTAATTGCTACTTGATGGCAGAGCAGGCACTGTAAAGAGGTTAGCAACCTTTTTTTTTTTTTTTTATTGTCTGCAATGCAGAGATTTTGTAATTAGTAGTTTCATTAGAGAGCGAGAACAACTATTAAATGGCTCAGCCAAACAAAGCATTCATTGCATTGGAAAATTTACTGTAATCAGATAGAAAAAGTACTGGTTTTGTAAATCATTTGTCAGGATGGGGAGAGGTTCCCTATTCGGAACCCTTCACTTATTAAGAAAGTCCTTCTTTGGACTTGAAATGTCTAGGTCATGGTGGTTTGGAGGCTCCGCCGGCCTCTCCCAGGGAGGATGTACTGTGTGGCTTCCCCTGACTGGTAGCACAAGGCCCTTTTCTTTTCCATTGATGGAGACTGGCAGTCCACAGGTTTGGGGGGTTGGGCCATGTGCTTGGCAGTGGTCCTGCTACAGACTTCTCGCTGTAGCTCTCCTACACTGCTGCTATAAGGCCAACAAGAACGTGCTAACTTCTAAGCATATGCAAGTTTCCTGGCGTACAGAATGCGTATGGGGCTTTGCCCACACACCAACTGTCTCTGTTTAGGAGTAGCTGTCCCTATTTTTTAACCATATTCACACTTTGTCGATCTGGAGGGGTACAGTGTATTTTAATCACGCCCTGAGGCGGCTTTGTGGCTAGGTTAATTATAACCCTCTCTCATATTTGCACAGTGTTTTTCAAGCTTAACAGTTTCCCCCTTACCACAGATCCTTTGATTCCTCAGGCTTCCTTGAGGTGGGCGGGGCCTCTCTGCTTCCCAGAGGGAAAGGTGGATGACTGAACTAGACCCAGTTGTCCAGTTAAGAGCTAAGTCATATGGGACCAGGTTTCAGGAATCCCTGTCTGGGCACACTTCCCTGGAGGTTGGACCCCCAGCTGTAAGATAAAAGAAACTCTTTCCTCCCTAAGCTGATTTTGGTCATGATCTTTATCCCAGCAGCAATAGAATATGTCTATAAAAAGCAAAACTGAGATATTCATGCTCTAAGAGCTTCTTTCATACCTCCCTGTGGATGGTGGTAAGTACCTTTACTGGCTCAGTCACCTTTGTTGGCTCGTTTGGGTTTTTCTCTATTGCTGTTTTCTTTTCTGTTTCCAGCACCCCATTCCCTATCAAGTGTGGAAGGAAAAAAATGATTGCCCTTCCAGGGTGTCAGCTCATCTCTTGTGTGACCTTCTACAGGCCAGAGCCACAGCTGGGGTGTAGACTGGGGGCACAAAGTGAGAAGTATCTGTCCTGGCCTCGGACAGATAGACGGAGGCTGTTAAGCATCAGGGGCAACTATTTTGTGGCCTGTATCTTCTTTGATACAAACATGAAAATTCAGGTGCTTTTTGGCTTCCCTGTGCCAGTTTTCATTTCTTCTTATACTTTGCTGCAATTAGAGTATGTACCATGATACTTTAAAATCCCACTGTGATGGGTGTGTAAGCCTGTCCTATTGCTACTGAGTCATTCGAAGGAAAGCACTGTATCTCATTTCTGTTTTTTTCCTGTATCTCACTGGCTCATGGAAGGTGCTCAGTAAATGCTGGCTGGCTGAGTTAAATCTTTTATTTATTTGTATTTATTTATTTTAAAGTTATTATTTTGGTCTGTAGCCCAGGCTGACCTTGAACTTACTTCTATGTGTCTCAGGTTGGTTAGCTTTGAACTCATGGCGATCTTTCTGCTTCAGCCTCTCCAGTGCTGGGATTAGAGGCATTCTCTGTTACTCTCTGTGACTCAGTGAATGGAAAGTTTGGAAGGAGGACTGAGATCTTTATTTAACTTCATATAGCTTTTGGGAACAAAATGGAAGCAATATGCATTTGTATAATAATGAGAAACTTTGAAGTTGCAGTGTGAATGTTTTCCCATCTGTTTAACAATAGTGTTGCTAACACATTTTCCTTTTAAGATTTATTTATTGGCAGATTTTACTAAGACTGTATTAGTGCAGGGATTATGTTTTTTTTCCCCTAGTAAGCCCTTATCAGTGCAAAGAAGACAGAGTTGCCTGGATTCAGGATCGTTGCAGGAACTCTTTCCCCTGAATTGCCCCTGTTGAGGCAGCATACCAAAATGAAAATGATTTGCTCCCTTTCTCCCCCACCTACCTTAACATGGGCAGCCAAGAACTAGCAAATCCATGTACTTTCAGAACTCATGTTACCACTTCTTAATTGAATTGAGCCAAATCAGAACCTTTATAGGACGAATCTACAAGAAACAGGGTTTGATTTAACAGGGTTTGCTTTTTCTGGGTCTGCTGAGCTATGGGGGCTGCACCCTGGGTAGTTGGCAGAGCTGGGGGCTGCACCCTAGGTAGTTGGCAGGGCTGGGGGTTCACAGGATTTGGCCGAGCAGGCTCCTGCTGCGGTAGAGGTGAAGTACCCTTATTTCTAATCATGTAGGTCATGGCAGGCTGATACAGGCCTCCTGGGGAGCTCTAGAGTCATAGGTTTGACTTAAATCCATCATCACAAAGAGTTACCCTCAACCTCAGTGTGTCTTTTCATCCAAAATTCATCCATTATGGAGAATGGGAAGGAATATAAGAAGGGGCCATGAATAGCAATCAGGATAGGGGGAGGCATGGTCAGCTGCCTAGTCTGTGGTTGTCTGACCTTAACTGCACTCAAACCTTGTTCTAAAACATAGAACACTTTCTTTCTTCTGTCTAGTAAGGAATAAAAACGCACGCCAATGTAATTGTCATCTAGCTACTTTTCTTCCTGAATTCTCTCAGTTGTAATGACTTCTTCCAAGTTAGAACTGCTGAGGACTTGAAAGGAAAACATCCATTGTAACCTCTGCTACTGTGCTTAACTCTGCAGCAAAGTGTCTGGTCTTCAGAAGCCTTTGAAAGCACAGCCAGAAATACACACAGAACCTGTTCACTTAAATCACAGGAACATTTAAATAAAATCCTTAGAAAATGTCACTAGGGCCAGTCAAGGGAAGACGCTGGTTTGTATCTGTCCTTCAACTTGGCTTTGCATTCTGAATAGTTACTGTTTGGTTCCAAGGTGTGCACTGAGTCTCAAATGGGATCTCAGGTCTCCTGGTGAGTGATGCCCAGCGCCAACACTGCACTCCTTTTTGGCTTGTGCATTTTACTGTGAGACTAGAAAAGCAAGGAATTAAACTGCTAAATTGTTTAATGTTACTCTGATATGAAAACATACATTAGGGAGAGGGCCACAGCATGCATTTGACTTTTAAATGGAAAGCCTGCTTATTTTGTGTATGGGTATGTACATGTTCATGTATGTATACATGTGTGTATGGGGGTAAGCATGCACATGCGTGAAGATGTGTGTGGAAGCTGGAGACAGACACTCAGGTGTTCCTCAGTTGCCCCCCACATTATTCAGTGGGAGGACAGGACCACTCACCGAGCCTGGAGCGCACTGTTTTTGAGTAGACGGACTGGCCAGCAGGTCAGTTGTTTTTCTACCTCCCCAGTGCTTGGTGAAACAGGTGCACACTGCCACGCTTAGCCTTCTAATATGTGTCCTAAGGAGTCAAATATGGTCCTCAAACTTGTGCAGAAAGCACATTCCTGGGTGAACCATCTTCCAAGCCCCACAGCCTGAACTGTAATGGAATTTAGGGTGTGATGGGCCATGCACTCTTTTCATTTACCCTAGGAGTACAAGTTCTTAGCCATTCACTCTTTAAAGTTTGATGGATTGTGGGAAATTTTAGACGTACTTAAACTCTCCCAGAAATGCCAGGTGTTTGGAGCTTTCTTTCGGCCCTAGGCTACTTCCCAAAGTAGCAGTCAGATAATTTGATGAACACATTTGTGTAAATGTGTGAATAAATGCTCACCTATTAATGGGAACGCAGTGGTCCTTTCTCCACATCCCTAATTCCGCTCCCGGATACACTGTGCATATTTTAATTCTGACTTTTTAGTTTTGACATCACAGCCTTTCATCAAATATATTTGCCTAACACAGATTCACTGGGTGCGCACAGCATGCCAAACACTGTTTTAGGCATCTGAAAAGTGAGCAAAGTCCATGCCTGCCAGAGCCTGTATTCTAATGGGCAGATACTAATTAGAATACATGAATAATGTAGCATGTTGGAATCTGATTAGTGTTTCACAAAAATGGAGCAAAGTAAGGTTATAGGGAGTAGAGTTGTCGTATCTATCAGCTCGGGCAGAGAAGGACCTAGAGTAATACGATGGCATTGAAGGAGATAAGAGATTGGGAAATAGATTGGTGGGGAAAGTTAGCACAATGAGCAAGTCGTTGCAGAGCACCCAAGAGACTGGTCTGCTTGAGAATCAGCTAGAAGGATGGGTGGAATGGAGAAGAGAGAGTAGGGACCAGGGGAGCAGGTGTGTCCCTGCAGAGCCGTGTACGGCTTTTGTCTTAAGTGGGAAGCTGTCAGAACAAGCTGAGCAGGCTGGTGACGTAATCTGCTTTATGTTTTCAAAGGACCATTCTTGTTGCCGTGTTGGTAACAGACAGTCAGGGCCGGGCTGGGCTGGGGAGGTCAGCTAGTAGCTTGTTTCCACAGTGGAGGGTTGTCGATGGTGGCTTAGGCCAGACTTTGGCACTGGAGGCACTGAGAAATGGTTGGATTCCGGACATGCTTTATTTTTATTTTGTGGGTGGTGCTGGGAATTGAATCTATGCTCTGTGTATGTTAGCCAGGCACGCCAGCACTGACCTGTACCCCAGCCCTAAAGATACTTCAGAGGTACAGTGAACAGAATTCACAAGTGCACTGTGTGTGAGGGATGACAGAGAGTGGGGGGGTAGGGGTAGGGAAAGGGAGGGGGGAGGGAGGGAGTGAGGGAGGGAGGGAGGGAGAGGGAAGAACCCAGTGAAAGATACACAGTTTTATTTGCCCAATAATGGAACGGCCATAAACTAAGATAGGTCCTATCATGGTTGAAGTGTGTTTTAGAGGGGTAAGAGTTTTGGTTTTAGGGATGCTAAGTTGTGGATGTCTATTGTACATTGGAGAGTGCTTTGATCTATGTTTCTGGAGTTAAGGAGATTAAACTGGATCAGAAATATAACCGTGAGCCCTTTCAACCTAGGTGGTATTCCTAACTCTAACTAGAGGAGATCATCTAGAACATAGATGTGAAATGATTAAAGGTTGGGGACAGAGGTTTGGGGTGCTACAACATCCCGGAGAAGAAAGAGAATAGTAAGGGAAGCTGACGAGGAGGGTGTGATAATGGGCCAGAGTTCATGGTGGAAAGACTCAGGACAAACCACATGGAGAGCATGTTTCCAAGGGGAAGGTGGCCTGTGCTGGTGCTGCTGATAGAATGGATAGATATGATAGAGTGGGTTGGAGGGTGTGGCAGTTTGGAG
Organism: Micromys minutus; assembly: GCF_963924665.1. Taxonomy (NCBI): domain Eukaryota; kingdom Metazoa; phylum Chordata; class Mammalia; order Rodentia; family Muridae; genus Micromys; species Micromys minutus. The sequence goes on along the minus strand of NC_137953.1, from coordinate 40,191,300 downwards.
GTCATTGATGGTGGTAGTAGGGGTATAAAAGTCTTATAGAAGCTGAATGAAGAGGCAATGGTGGGAAACACACTGCAAAGGTGAGTTGTCATGAGGGTCTCAGGAAAATAGAATATTAGTTGGAATGAGAGGGGCTTTGAGGAGGGAGCTTTCTAGAGTTGGGAGATGTTAGAACATGTTTAAGTGATAATGGGAATATACCACGGAAAAGGAAGTTTCTAATATGAGAGCAAAGGAGACTCCTTAGTGTGATGTCACTGTGTAGACACAACGGTGTGAGCTCCAGTGCACGGGTCTGCACTGAACAGGTGCACAGGCGGTCAGTGGAGAGAAGACAGTGTGTTAGGCATATGCTAGCGGGCAGACGGATTCGGTAGCAGGCGTGTGCGGGAACTTTATCTGTCGTATGAGTTCTCAGTGTTGTAGGGTGGACAAGAGGACTTGAGCTTAGATCTTTTCGGGCAGATTCAGGCTCTTAAGTTTAAAGTTTAATTTGGTACGATGGCATGTTCCTCTCTGGCAATGTTTTTCTGCCCGGAGAAAGCAGAGTTGGGATGGGCCGGAAGTTGGCTGGGACAGAGTATGAAGTCATTCACAGGAGTAGAAAGTCATGATGGCGGGCAGTACAATCTAGAGCAGTATAGGTGGGAGCAAAGAACGGGAAGGGATGAGGAGCGGAAGAGGCTGAGCGAGTCAGATCTTTGTGGGGTCAAGGGATGATGATGGGTTTTCAGAGGACGTGTTCTAGAGGCTCAGGAGTTGATGGGCACAGTTGTGACTGTAGAGTCGTTGTCACTTTTGGTACTGACAAGGTCTTGGAATATTCTTACCCCACGCCCTGCCCTCCTGCCTTTCTTTTCCTCAGTGTGTCCCATTCAGTTTTCAATGGCGCACTGGCTGGCATAAGTCTGCCTGCTTATAAGTATCACAGGGCCGTGGCAGTGCCTGGTTCTCACCACCAACCCTGCTCCGTCTAGGACAGTACCTGGGAGCTAGTAAGAGCTTGATGAATGGATGTGGGACAAGAAGTAAGTCTCTCACAGGTGGCGGGCATGGTAGGAAAGGGTATCCACCTGATGCTGTAGTTTAATTTTTTGGGGTACAGGTGTCAGGGCTTCTGATGACAGGAGAGGAACTGTCCACTGAGTGGGAATTAAAAATTGAGTTCTGGGGTTGAGATGACTCAGAGGTTAGGAGTGCTCACTGTTCTTCCAGATGACCCAGGTTCAGTTCCGAGCACCTACCTCAGACAGCCCACAGCATCTGTTATCTCTAGATTTAGAGAATCTGATAACCTCTTCTGACCTCCTCAGACATCTGCATACATGCAGTCACACATACACACCCCCCCCCACACACACCCCTACCTAAAAAAGTGACTCTTAAGCAAAATACAAACAGGATTTTATAATTCAAATTTATTGATTAAATGAAAAAAGTCTATAAAGTTTTAAACAGCCGACTCATGGGATAAAGTGGTACATAATAGAAAAAAACAATAATTAGATTTTAGGAGCTTGTTTGTTTAGTGATTTTATTTACAACAATATCTTTATAGCTGGATTTGGTGGCACATGGCCGATCAGCTCCTGGATCCTTGAGGAGGACCTACTTCTGTACATTTCTTGAGGCAGTATGATTTCTAACTGCATCCCAAACCCTTATCCTTGTACCTATGGGTAAGAGTAACTCTCACTCCTCATCAGCGGATCTTCTTCTGGCAGCACTCGGAACCATCACAGAAATCTATAACCGGCTAAGATGCTGAGAGCAGTTGACTCTTGGGTACCCAGCCACACTCGAAAGTCTGCGTCCCGATCTCTCCATCTCAGAAGGCAGAGAAGAATGGGGGTCAGAGGACTTTAAGTGCCAGAGGATCAGGACTCCAGCTGTAAGATGGTGTCTTTTACATATGGCAGAGAAGCTGAACCTGCAGAATCTCGAAATATGGCAGAATGCATGGCTGACATACCATTGGGGCTGGAGGACACAACACAAGCCCCGCCCTTAGAGGAGGAGCTAGCGGCAATTAATAGCTGCCAAGAGAGGAAGAATCCATATTTCCCAAGGACCACCCATCCCACAATAGGCTATCAAACCCATGTTGTCATCCCTAAATAAATAAATAAATAAACATGGGTGCAGCACTAAACTGTTTTGTATGTGGTTATAATTGATCTTCTAATTCATTCAACAGTTTTATAAAGGCTCATATGTATGAGACACAGTCTAGCTGGGGGAGTCCATGGAATGAGACAGCCGCACTCAAGGGCCCACAGATTTGAAGAGCTGATAGAAGGGCAGAGCTCTTTTGATCGATCAATAAGTGGTAAAAACTCAACAATCCAATTTTGAAGATGCAACTGCATCCAAACTTGGGCAGAACAAGTAAATACTGATTCAAATTATACCAGTTTCCCCGGAAGTGCCATGCTCCACGCAGAAAGGCAGCATTTTGAGAATTTATGAATAGGTACTCAAAAGTTTATCCACGGGATGTATGAGAAGTACAGGCAGTCGCTAGAGTGTGTTTATTCACGAATGTTCTTCCTCCAAATACACCTTTTGCTCTTTAGTCTCTTTCCCCTCCCCATCAGAAAAGTGCCTGGCCCGCAGTAGGAGCTTGTGAATAAATGGTAGCTGACTAAGGTACACTGAAATCCCTGAGGATGACAGTTTCTCCATAGGCCGTGTGTGGGCCAGGTATGGGTCTCCCTGATACTCACCTGTGATGTTCCACCCCCAGGGCACACGTGTATGGAGCAAGGAAGTGATCGAGGTTAAATGAGATGGGAGGATGAGGTTCTGATCAGATGGAGTAAGTGCTTTTATCAGAAGGGGCACCAGATGGCTCACACTCTCTCCAAACTGAAGAGAGATAAGGTGAGGGCTTCACAAGAAGGCAGCCCTTTATGAGAGGCCAGAGCTGTGCTTCTGCCAGAAGCCAGATCAGACTGGGTGCTTTTCAGCCCCTAGAGCTGCAATGCACCGCCCATTGCTCAACACACGCAGAGCTACTAATGTAGCTTCCGTGAGCCTGCTGCCTGGCATTTGAAGGAGATAGGAACGGTTAGCGTCTCATCTGTTTATTTAATATGTTCATTTACCATTTATAGCATGCAAGATTGCTTCGGTAACCGACACTCTTGCTGTCAGTTATTGACCTAGGGAATGCTCCTTAAATATGGCTTGTTTCTTACTTTGTGGAGATGACGGCTTGCAAAGATCAGAGTAGACATGCTACAGTGTTGGAGGGATTTGCTGATGTTAATGTTAGACTGAAAAAAATAAATAGGAGGAAGAGGGGTCAGAACTAAAAAGACCGGCCATCACGTCCTCAGATGCAGTGTTGCTGTAGCATCTTATGATGATGATGAGGATAATGATGAGGATGATGGTGATGGTGAGGATGAGGATGATGGTGATGGTGAGGATGAGAATGATAATGATGAGGATGATGGTGATAGTGAGGATGAGGATGATGGTGATGGTGAGGATGAGGATGAGGATGATGGTGATGGTGAGGATGATGGTGATGGTGAGGATGAGGATGACACCGCAGCCGCTGCCAACACCGATGATGATATAATAATCCTGGGAGAGAAAAGCAGGATAAAGCAATGCTGTCAGGAATCATGTTTGTATTTACTTTTCTTGCACCAAAAATGAGTGTTTGATTATGTCAATATTTTCATTCTGATTATACCCCCTCAATAAACTAAAGTGTGTGTTCTCATTTATAGAAGCAGTTGAAGGTAACGAACGGCCTTGGCATTTTTTGACAAAGCCAGAAACATTAGTCTCTAGATTAGAAGTATTAAGGACGCATCATTTACAAAGTCAATAACTGCCTTTCCTGTTATTTGCTCATGTCTGATCTTTAGTTTTTGCACATACATATATTAGTACACAGGGAGTCAGTTTATGGGGATATCTTCATATGCTTGTTGGGCAAATTCTAATTGGGAAGATTGAAGCCATATTTTTTCACAATCCACTTCACTGACTGAATTATTCACGGATGAGGATTTAACCACCTATTAAGAGTTACAGGCCAAACTGGGCAGGGGTGGTGTATGTTTTTAATCCCAGCACTTTGGAGGCAGAGGCAGGTGGATCTCTGAGTTCAAGGTCAGCCTGGTCTACAGAGGAAGTTCCAGAACAGCCAGGACTATACAGAGAAACCCTGTCTCAAAAACAAACAAACAAACAAACAAAAAGCAAAATGAAGGGCTGGAGAGATGGCTCAGTGGTTAAGAGCACTGACTGTTCTTCCAAAGGTTCTGAGTTCAATTCCCAGCAACCACATGGTGACTCACAACCATCTGTAATGGGATCTGATGCCTTCTTTTGCTGTGCCCGAAGAGAGAGGTAGTGTATTTATATACATAAAATAAATAAATAAATAAAATTTTAAAAAAGGAAAAAAATCAGGCTAAAGGATCAGCCCTATCTTTTTCTCTTTCTCTCTCTGTCCTTTCTGTATGCTTAGGGATAGCGTTTTTCATTATGTGTCACCATGTCCCCTAGGAACCGAGTGATCCCCATGGCAGAAACAGCCTGGAACAGGGCTTTTCTCTCATTTGGAATGTTATTTGGACATTCTCAAAGCCACAAGTCCCCTTCTGCAAATAGCCATTCACTTCTCTTGGCCAAGGTGACAAATGGCATTTGCTGGTTTAGTGGACAAGAAGCACATTTCATTTATCTTACTGCTCAAGCCCCTCGTGTGGGAAGAGGAGTAAAGAAAGGGAAGTGTATTGTGACTTAGAAATTCTTTTGTGTTTTAGCCTAAGGGAGACCATGAGGTGTCAGTAAATCCTCTACCCAGTGTCCAAATGCTAGGCAGCTTCCCCTAGAGCTGACCAGCAGCTCACAGATGGCAGGAAGTCTTTGAGAATGCAGGATGAGAGGGAGGAATCCAGGCTTTGAAAGACTGGCAGGCTCTGCCCACGGTTGAGGGGCAGCTTGGGAGCAGGGCTGTTTTCGACTATTTTCTTCTTCTATCATCATCATCATCATCATCATCATCATCATCTTCATCATCATCATCATCATCATCTTCCTCCTCTTCCTCTTCCTCCTCTTCCTCCTCTTCCTCCTCTTCCTCCTCTCCCTCCTTTTCCTCCTCCTCTTCCTCCTCCTCTTCTTGTGTGTGCATGTGTATGAGTGTGTGTTATATGCATGTGAGCGTGTGGATATGTGCTCTTGTGCGGATGCATATGGAGACTCAAGGAGGGCATTGGCTGTTTTCCTTTATCACTCTGCCTTCTTTGTTAAGATAGGGTCTCTCACTGAACAGGAAGCTTGCCATTTCAGTGAGGCTGGCTGGCCGGTAAGCTCCTGGGATCTTCCTGTCTCCACCTCCAATACTGGTATTAAAGGTAATGCAGCCATGCCATATTATTATTATTATTATTATTATTATTATTATTATTATTATTATTATTATTAGTATTATTATTCCCGAGTATTTTTTACTTAGGTTACCATGCTTGGATTGCAAGCCCTCTTAGGCAATGAGCCACCTCTAACCCCAATTTTGACTTGTTGAGTGCTTGTTTGGAACTGTTAATTTTGTTCTGACTCAGTTGCTCGTGTTGAAGCAGGAGGGGACTGGCCAAATCCTCTGCCCCATTCCCTTGCCACCATCTCTGCCCTGGGACTCGGAAACTCTTGTTTTGATTATCATCTTATTTAACTATGTGTAAAATAAAGCTAGGTGTACATGCCTCGCATGTAAAACTCTCGTATAGTCACAAAACCACGAGAGAGTCACCCATTAAGAGCAAATAAAATGACAAAATCCAATAAAATTCAAATTAACAGCATTAATTTAATGTGATGGATGATGGGTTTTGCACAAATGAAATTGCTGCTGGCAAACGAGCTTGGTTCTGACAGCTTGAGCCTCTCCTCTGGGTTCAGGGTGTCACGTGCCCCATGACAACACCCTTCTGCTGCCTGTCTTTCTCTTTGAGTCACTGAGAAACCTTTGTCTGCCTGTTGTCTGCACGTGTTGTCTGCGTGTGGTGAAGCTGCCTGTGCTCTGTTCCATAGAGACAATGGAGGCACCGTTGGCTGTGCGACAGGAGTAAAGGTAGCAAGGTAGATGCTGCCGTTGCTCCATGGAACAGAGAGGCGTTGCTGGGCAGACACTCAGGGACTAGGGTTGGGGAGAAGGAGCTTACACTTAACGCGCAGCGTCTTACAGAGGAGGTTGCTGGAGTCATATTTACTTCTGGGACATTAAATGGAGCTTGCTTGACTATTCAATCCCAATTAAGTAAGGGCTGATATATATATATATATATATATATTTTTTTTTTTTTTTTTTTTGGATCTAGGTATCCCCTTCCCCCAGTTGGCATCCTGGCATGGAGTGGAATATTGGAGAGCTACTGTATGATATATTATCTCTCCTACCCTTCTGTGAAACCATCATGTCGCAAGAAACTCTTGCGGAAAGAATGCTTGGTTGCAAAGTTCAGATACAAGCACCAGACAAATGCACTGGAGCTTTTTTTCTGCCCTCACTCTGGCCCTAGCCCACTACGGGCCTCTTTTCTGAGGCTGGTTCATAGGCTTAGGGAGACTCTGGCACAGACCGGGCTCCACTTAAAGTCCACCCTTTGTCTCGGCTTTCTGAATAAAGGCTAGAGGTGAGAGCCAGGAAAAAACGGGTTTCCATCACGGACAAGCTGCTTAATCTGGTCTCCGTCTCTTCATGTGTTCATTGTGGGCACTAGTGATGCCTGTTTCTTTGGATGAAATGTGTCACTGTCTGTGGAGTGTCCAGAACACAGACTCGAAAGGAGGAACCAACGGCTCAGCTAAAGAGACACCACCAGGATAGAGAAAATCTAAACACTCAATCCTATCTCGTCACTTCAGAACTTGCTAGTTTGCTTCATTGGATTAAAAACCACACGGATGCCTTGAGGGCTTCAAGCCTTATGCTTGGATCCTGCTTATCTCCCCTTAGACTCACCCCCCACCATTCTATAACCACACAACTTCATGTGCCTGTTAAAGGAAGAAAAGAGGGAGCAAAGTTGGGTGGATGGGGGGGATGGGCCAGGGAGGGAGGACTGTGATCAAAACCCATTGAAGGACATTCCTAGCAGGCTCACGAGGTGTGGGGCCATTCTTGGGTTGTGTTAGATTTATACCTTAAAAACAAAACAAAACCCAAAAGACTAATTCTTTCTCTTCCAGCAGCTATCAACTATTAACAGCTCCTCAGCTGGGGCGGGCCTTGTGTTCCCTCCCTGTCTCTCCCCCCCTCACCCCCCCCCATGAGATTTTGCACTGGCCTTGTGCCTGGTGTCACAGCCATTGGGTTCTCCCCCCGCCACTTTTTTTGGGTCACCTTTGGCTCTTACTTTTATTTCTACCCCATCTTCAGCAATGTTTCCTGAGCCTTAGGAAGCTGGAGGTCGGAAGCTGGAGGTCAGAGCTGGCCTCTGCAAAGAAGTAAAAGTAATGGAGAAAGGGTGTGAAGAGGCCAGGCATGGAAGCATAGCTCTGTAACCCAGCCCTCTGGAGGCAGACAGGATTATCTATACTTCCTCTCTTAGGAAGTGTGTGTGTGGGGGGGGTGGGGAGGGGAGGAGAGGATAAAAAAGAAATACTGTGAAGGAAAAAGCCAAGTAAACAAATTTGAAAGGGCTTCATCTGCAGCACTTCAGAAAGTCTTACTTTCTTTCTGACATTTATTTTGCATTTAAAAAAACCAAACCCCACGGAGGTGCTAATTACGTGGCAGTCCTGTCTCTTTCTTATACCATGTTCCCCGTGGACATTATTTGGCACACTTGATTCTCTTAAGGCATTTTGCTGAGTCAGGCAGGCCTTGTAGTAATCATCCGAGTTCCTCTAGACGCCCTGAGACAGAAGAGAAGGCAGGAAGTTGTAGGACCATGACCAGCTGAGCAGGTTACTGTTTCCTGGGTGCTCTGGGAGACATCTGAAAACCCATCACTGCTGCACCTGGGCTGGCATCCTTCATCCTGCAAGGGGGTGGAGGGACAAAAGTGTCTGACACTTCTAGCCTGTTCTGCCTGGTCCTAGGGGCTATGGTGGCCAGAGGGAGCTATCGGGCCTGGGTTGTCAGGCAGTGGGAGCTGGCAGGGGTAAGCTGGGCCCGCAGGGCTTGGGGAGGCCTCAGAGATTCGGGCCGAGTGCTGCTATAGGTGTGGATAAATGTAGACTTCATTCCTCATACAGTGTAGAATGGTCTACTATGATTTTTTATCTTGGGTATACTCTGTCTGGTATGAATTGCTAATTGCAGAACTCCTGTCAAACCGTCTGCTCTGCGTGACACCTACACCTTTGAGTGACTCTCGGCAACCATTTTTATGAACCTGCTTTGATGCAGTCTGTAGATCTATTTGCCGAGTGTCTTCAGTGACAAATCTCTGGCTTCTTGGTTTGGCTCAGCCTTGCAAACGGGCGTGCATGGAGGAGAAACGGTGGAGAGGGAGGAGGGGTAGACATGTAGGTCAAAAGGCTGCATGAAGCACTTGGAATGAGAAGGGCCTCAGGTTAGCTCTCATCTCATTCATGGGTGAGACAGGATGGGGCCACAGAGGGCCTGTGTCTCTCCTTGCCTTCTGGTATCAGGATGGGTCAGGCTCAGTCATCCCCATGTCGTTTTAAGGGCTACTAAGGTACAGTCTATTTTTTTTTTTAACTAGGTCCTCTGGTTGTCATGGTCAAGTGCTCGGACTTTAGACAGGCTGGACGATGAGGCAAGTGGAGATGGGCCTCGGGTTAGGAGGAGCGTAACGCTGAGGATCTGAATTAGAACAGAGAAGCAGCCATCAACGCTGCGCTGAGCTGGGCTGGAGTCAAGCCCTGGAGAGAGTCTTGCCGCTGCTCTTACATCTTCCTCCTTGGATGGGTTGAACTTTCATTGCGGTTTGAGTGTGAAATGCCTCCCATAGACTTACATGCTTGAACATTTGGTCCCTGCTGGTGGTACTGTTTGGGAGGTTGTAGAATTTCTATGTTGTGGAGCCTTGATGGAGGATGTGGCGCTTCAGGGGCAGGTCTAGAGCTTTTATAACCTAACCCCACTTCCTGCTTCCCTCTCCCTCCTGAGGGGGAGATGTGGTGTGTCCAGCAGAATCCCGCTGCCATGTCTCCCCAACACAATACACATTGCCTCCCCAGGACCAAAATAAACCAATCCTTTCTTAAGTTGCTTTGTCAGGGTATTTTATCATTGCAACAGAAAAGCAACTAAGACAAGCTGTCCTTTCTCCATCCGTTGTTGAAAGAACGTTGTACTGTACCAGCCATGTTAGTGTGAGGATTAAACAAGCAAATATATCTACTTTGAAAGCACTTATTTCTGTTCTTTTCATTTTAATAGTGAGATACTTTAAATGTTTACATTCAGTAAAATGCTTTTAATAAAATTATGATGCAATACAGATATGTTACTCACAAGATAATTGCAGGTTTTCTGAAATGTTAATTTGTGGTATATCTTAGTGGGACACAGGTTTTTAAATTTAGTTTTGTTTTTATTGATACTTTTTAATCAGAGTAAAATAGCAGGAGTAAAATGCAACTAAAAGCCCCAAGATCAAAGCTGTCCCCTGCCTCTAGCTTCTAGGCTAGCTTTTTCTGAGGCAGCTGCTTCTTTGGATGTTTTGTTTTGTTTTGTTTTTTCTCATGCATCATGTATTTAACAGTCATGTGCTCATGCTGCTATTTCTTGGACAACTTTACATAACTGATTTGGAGGCTACCCCTTACAGTCTACCCTTTAATGCCTTCCTTTAATGCCTTTCTGATTGTCCTTTTTTTTTTTTTTTTTTTTTTTTTCACTGTGATCAGTTGGCAGTTTTTGGTCAAAACCTTTGTCACTATTTATGTAATTCTGACCATGTAAATAACATTGACTTCTCAGCAGGTTGTGAGCTCTGGTTGTGTGAACTTCTTGAACATAAATTCCTAAGGGGAAATAAGGGGAAAGTTTTACCTAACTCGATTTTAAAAAATTATATTTCATCTATGTGTGCGTGCATGTGTGTGTGTGTGTGTGTGTGTGTGTGTATTGGGGGTATGTTTTTGCTGTGGTGTATGTATAGAGGTCAGAAGACAACTTGTGGGAGTCAGTTGTCTTTAACCATGTGGGTTCCTGAGGCTTGGTAGTAAGAACCTTTCCTTGCTGGGTACCTCCCTGATCCTGTGTAATTTTTCAAGTTTTGATTGACAACTTTCCACAGAAATCCTGGTAGGTCTAACACTCTAACACCTCATGTGAATTGTGGGTTCCACTTCTCTTCATAGGACCTTCTTATCCCTGTCTGGGTTGATTTTCCTTTGGGTTGTTGGTGAACGCCATCTGACTATCCTATTGAGTTGTTGGTGAATGCCATCTGACTATCCTATTGTGTTGTTGGTGAATGCCATCTGACTATCCTATTGAGTTGTTGGTGAACGCCATCTGACTATCCTATTGAGTTGTTGGTGAACGCCATCTGACTATCCTATTGCCATTGGTCACTCTCTGGTTAGGTCTTCCGGTTTCTTTGTTCTCTCCATGGATGCCATGCCTGTGCTCACCCCAACACCAAGGGCTCTCACTCATCCTACTGAAGCCTCTTTAAAAAGCCTGGGCATCTTGGACTTCTTATTTGCATGGAAAATGCTATTGTTCTTATAGCCTTGGCTGATCGTTTGATTGGGAAGCGAATTCTAAATTGAAATCTTCAATTTTGAGAGCATGAATCGGCTGTTTTCTAGATAAAGATGGATACAATGTTTCTTAACTTCTTTGGAGGAGACCTGTTATTTCCATCATATAAGTTTATCACCAGCAGGTTCCAAGCGTTCTTTCCTGTGTTCAGTCAGGTATACCTCTCCTTTCTTTTTGACACCCACTTTCTACTTGGCTGAAGTTGTAGCTTTTCTCTCTTCAGTCAGAATCACCTCTGCTCCAAAACCTGTCAAAATCTTTATCTTGAAGTTTCCTGTCCTGTTCTTTTTGTCTTTATGGGGGCACAAACTCTGAACAGTTTTTTAAAAAACAAACAAGCAGAAGACTTATTTAGTGTGTGTGTGTGTGTGTGTGTGTGTGTGTGTGTGTGTGTGTGTGTGAGAGAGAGAGAGAGAGAGAGAGAGAGAGAGAGAGAGAGAGAGAGAGAGACTACCAGGGTGCCGGGCCTTACAAGCTGTTTGATGTGGGTGCTGGGAACTAAGTCTGGGTCCTTTAGAGGAGCAGCAAACATTCTTAAATGTTGAGCTATCTCTTCATCCCCCATCTCACCCATTCTTGATTTCTTTATATACTCAGATCTTTTAACTTAATAACTGAAGCCCTTGGGTAAGAAAAAGGGTGACAGAGTAGGGCCAAGTACCAAAGAAAGAGGGGAAATGAGGCAACAATGGACGGCCTGATTACTTCACTTTGTATGGTGCCATGAATTGAACCCAGGGCCTTGTGCATGCCTGGTGAGCACTCCGCCATTGAGGGACACACTGAGTTCCAATGAAGGACTTTGTGACAGCAAAAAACTTTTTCATGAAGGAAAAACAGATCACACCAAAGTCCAGACTAGTTCTGTGTCATGTAATTTGTGTGGACACTGTAGACTAGGGAATTGGCCTCTCACTGTAAATCATTATTGATGGTGGGGATTTCCCAATGAGCCACCACTGCAGCCTGTTGTTAAAGTGCTGCGACATGGAAGAGTTTTATGCTTCATGGTACCAGAGTGCCACCTAAAAACACAAGATTATAGAATAAAGGACATTGATTATGCAAATAAAGTTCTATCCTGTGCTAGGAGCTCACCTCCACCAGAGGCTTGACACCAGCATCTTAAAAGACCAAAGGTAGAGGCCAGTGCAGTTTGTACAGTAGGTGTGGGACCAAGTCTACATATGATTATGTGGGAGTAATATAGCAGAACGAAGGAGGAAGCTGTGGATAAATGGCTTTCCATTTTCATCTTGTCCACTCTTGTCTTCCTTTGCCTCTTTTCTTCTTCATAAGTGTGAAGGCACTGAGTGGAAGGTAAGCAAATTGGTTGTTTGTGCTTCAGACAGCCCTTACAGTGAGTTTGCTTTCACAGCCAGGTAAGCTGTTTCTTGCCCATTTGCAAACGGATATCAAGGCAGCAGATCATAAAACAGACAGGCTAAGCCATGGCGCCCAGGTTTGGTCAGCCAGGAACCTCAGACCAGATTTAAGGAAATAGCATTTTTGAAGTGCACCCGGGCAGTTGCGCCCATGGGACCATTGAGACTGTGACAGCACACACAGACCTGCATAAAGCTCAAGGCAGACAAAACCCCAGCGTAGAGGAGGGGAAGTGAGCCCAGAGTCCCACCTCTACCCAGAAAATGCTTTGAAAATGATAGTGGCAGGGAGAGGGAAAATCAGTTTTCATCATTGGAGAGACACGGCCGTGTCAACCCCAGGCCGGGCCCCACACTGAGGTTTAGGCTCACACAAAACAAGCTCCAGGTTTTTTTGGTTTTGTTTAGTGGTTCTTTTGTCCTTTTTCTTCTTCTTCTCATTTTAGTCTTTAAGAGAAGGAACATGAAGTTGGGTGGAGAGGGAGAGGACTGGGGGGATCTGGGAGGAACTGGAGGACCGTAAAAGATGATAAAAACATACTGTATAGAATCTTAAAACAAACTAAAGGTCTGTCTCAACTCAGGCGAGCGGTCACCCTCCCTCTGTCCCTGGCACACCGTTGCTGTCCAGCTGCTTCTGCTTGAGTTGGCATTACAGCTCTTCCTTTGCTTTACATTTCTCTGCAGTACACTTTACACTTGTGCCATCTGCCTCGGTGGGTCCATTCTCTCTTTTCTGTTGCTTTAGCAGGGCCATGCAGAAATATAGAACGTATACTGAAGTACTGGGGAGCCTCCTAGAAGAGTAGGCATCCAGGCAGGCAGAATGGAGCTTTGCCAGGTTGTCCGATGGCCTGGATGTTTTCACTCACTTTGCCTTATGACTGATGCCCAAGGGACACTGCCAGTCGCATAGATAGTTCCCAGAGGACTGTGCTGCTCTTGGTGACCTTCAGTAGACGGAGGAGGCAGTGGGCACAGGAGTAGTGTTTGTTCCCTGCTGTTTCTTTCCTGTCAGCCTTGAGCTCCTGGAGTCCATGGGAAAGAAGCGCCTGGCACCCTACAGAAGGGTGGGCAGTGGTCTGTCTAGCCTCAGACCTTTCTCTATATTGATGACCCCATGAGCTCTGGCAGCTCTTGACTTTGGTGGGGTTCAGCTCTCTTTGCTGTATAAGGGGAAAGTAAAGATTGCTCTGGCCTTTGCAGCAGACTGTTCTGAGGTTTAGGGGAAGATGTGTGTGCTAAGACTGCATACTGAAGTTTTTTTTTTTTTTCCCCTTAAGAATAAAATCAAACCCTCAGCTTTTAAATAAACTTCTGTCTCAAATGGACACAGGTTGGTGTAGCTGATAGCAGGTATCACATGCCAATAAGCAATGAGCACCCTTTTCAGTACCGAGGGGCATTGTTGCCTAGACTGTTGACCTGCTTGAAGGGAGGACTCCTGCTTGTCTTGTTCTAGAGGGTTCTTAGAGCTGTCCACAGTTGTTAAAGTGGATGCTGACTAAATATTACTTGTTTTCTTTCTTTAGCATCTAGCACAGTGCCAGGGAAATAATAAATATTTGTTGAGTTGAATGCTGAACATATGGTATTGTAAGTATTGTGAATGCTTGCAGTTGCAACATTAGCAAGGTAAGCATGTAAGTATTGTATATTATTTTCCCTAAGGGGGAAAATATTATGTGAGATGAAAACCTTCCAAAGGCCGTTTTCACTACTCGTCACTTTCTTCCTCCTCAGCATTTCAATCCTCTTTCTCCTCAACACGAGAGAAATATTCAGATGCTTCCAGAATGACACAGGCTACCTGCCCCTATCTCTTTTTCTGACTTTTCTATATGAGGGTTTGTTGGATGTTAACCAAGGATATAAGAAATATCTGAAGCCCCCCCCTGTTGGGACACTAATTAATTATTTCTTGTCCAAGAAATGATTTAAAAAGTTCTTCTGAGAGAGCATTTGTGTTTGATTTGGGAGATAATCCCTCTCCTGTCTCGACCTTGGTTTTGATAGCTGACATTCTCAGGTGTCTCCAATTAACTCGAGAGGGGTTAAGACATTTAAAGGAGTTCTCAAAGAAAAATTAATTTTCATTTGCTCTCACTTAAACAGATACTCCTACGTCTCTTCAGGAGGAGGAGGAAGGATGGTATAAAATCTGGCAAAAAAAAAAAAAAAAAAAGAAAAAAGAAAAGAAAAGAAAGAAAAAGAAAAAACAAAACAAAAAATCTAAACCAAGTCCCTCCCGCAAAAAAAAAAAAAAAAAAAAAAAAAAAAAAAAAAAAAAAAAAAAAAATGAAGAAATTCAGTTTCCTAACTGCTTAGAAGGGAGCAAAGTTGGACATTACCTCCCTGACACTCACTGGAAAATGAAGTTGCTGTTTTAATCACAGTTGGCATCTACGGTTTCCAGAGCAAGGGAAGCCAGCTTGCTAGAACATTTATGTTGACACCAGAAGGTCAGGAAATTAGCAAGCATGCACCAAAGGCAAAGCTGGACTTTCCTATTTAAGCCCAACTTTGTAGTTTTCCCTGTACCCTCCTGCAATCTCATCTTTGTCAGTAGATGTTAGTGAGGGGCCAGTCAGAAGGAGATGAGTGCTCTAGGTTCTGAGGACTCCCTTTCCTACAGGGCTTTGGGGTGTGTTAGAAACAGGAAGTGAGCAAGACACATATCCAGAGGTGCTGAGGGATCACTGTCACGCTAATGTTCAGAGAAAGACTAGGTGGCCATGGGCCAGGATGGAGAAAGGGTACCGGGCAGAAGGGCTGCACTGTAGGACATCTGGTTTGCAAGAACCCATTAGGGGCAGGCTAGGGGTCAAAGCTAGAGGTAAAATGTGGGTAGAGGCTAAGGGTGTTGGGTAGGTAGGAGGGTTAATTAGAGTTGAGGTAGGCTGGGTGAGGAGAAGGTAGAGTCTTATGCCTTAGATTAGTGCTTTTTCTGTCATTTTTAGAATACCTAGAAACTTACTCAGGAGGCTGTTTCATAAAATGGGTAGAAGAGGAATGTGCTGTCAGACCTACAGCATCTCCTCTCAGCACCCTTGTCTTTTATTGTGCACCCTGCTCTTGGAGTCAGTGGTCAAACACTAGAGAACACAGTTATAAAAGCAGGCCAGCACGGGAGTGACATGTACCGGCCGATTACCACATACTTAATTTATTTTCATATGTAATCTTACATTATTTTTGTCTTGTTTATAGTGGATGTTGGACACCCTGAGTCCAGTTGGTATCTGTTTTTACAGTCACGTGAGCACAATAGGAAATTAGTGTAGAAAGAAATTCTGGGGAAAAATCTGAAATTAAAGTTACTCATTTTTACCGGTGGCTATGTCCTGAGAAGGTAGCCCTATCTCTCCCTGATGTTTCCCCAGAGTACGGGTGGGAGGCTAGCCAGGATTTTTGTTGACAGAAAGGTAGGGGGTATAGTGGCTTTAGGGCTGCATAGGTCAGTGCCAGATGTACCAGTTTCCATATATCATGGCTCCCCCTCCCTCCCCCAAGGTTCCACCCCGAACCATGGCTAAGGTTCACAAACCCTCAGCAGAGAGTCCCAGGAAGTTGTGCAGGCTAGAAGGGGAGAGCAACTGTCACAATAGCACCTTCTTTGGGCATCATAGTTATAAAGCAGCCATAGAAGAATGTTTGTTTCATGGACATTTTGTTTACTTAAGCCTTTCCTCTTATAGGGTCTAGTCTTATTATTTTAAAGTTAGCTTGAAAAGAGTTTTTTTCCTTAAAAAGAATATTTGTTGACCTTTGTTTGAGCATAATTTTACACAAATATTCAATTATACAATGGGCTAACTATCTAAAATATTAGACCCAGGCTCTAATCCCTAAAACCTGTGAATATGGTCTCATTTGGAAATATAGCATTTCCTGACATAATTAAGGACCTTGTCAAGGTATCATTTTATATTTTGGGTGGGCTTTTTGTAGCCAGTGGCAGGTGTCCCTATAGGAGATCCACAGAGATCCAGAGATGCAAAGCAAGACATGCCACGTAGAGAAGGAGGCAGAGCTTGGAATGTAGGGATGCTGATACCAGCAGGTTAAGTGACGCCAGGAATGAGCAGGAACAGATTGTCCTTAGGACAATAGAAAGGACCGAAATGCTGACATCTTGCTTTAGATGTCATGCCCCAGAACTCAGAGAGAATAAGATTCTGATGCGCTAAGTTACCTGCTTTATAATGATTTGCAATGTCAGGCCTGGGAGAATATAAAACCATGGTCACAGGTTGGTTTGCCATCTATTTCTGAGCTCAGCTGCCCAAGTAGTTGTTTTTCAGTTGTAAATTTAATTTTTCATGTGTTTGGGTGCTTTGGCAGCATCTATGTCTGTGCACCTCCTGTGTGCCTGGTGCCCAAGTAAGCCAGAATTGATGTTAGATTCTCTGGAACTTGAGATGCAGACAGTTTTGAGAGGTCAAGTTGGTGCTTGGAGTTGAACCTCGATCTTCTGGAAGAACAACTCCTAACTGCTGAGCCATCTCTCCACTGTCTCTTCAGGAGCCTTCATTGTTCCTTTCCTGGGAGGATTTTTATGACTACAGAGCTAAAGCTTCATGTTTCAAGGTCAATTTCTTTTACACTTTCCACCCTCTCAGTGTCTATTGGCCCTGGGATCTGTTCTCACCTGAGTGGGTCCAGAGTGAGTCTCAGGATATAAACAGATCAGGTCTCTGTTCCCTAAAGCTCTGTGAATTCCATCTCACCACCCCGTGTCCCTATTGATGGGCTGACTTTCAATGAAGACCATTATGTTTACAACAAGTGTTTTATTGATATTGTTTCAGGCAATGGAACATCCAATCACCCTTCTTCCTGGCTGTATCTAGATGCTGAATGCCAACCTCATTCTTCTTTCTGCTTTTTTTCACTGTAAAGTCATGTTTTAGGAGGAATGGTCTTGTAACAGTGTTTAGAATCACTGGCCTTCCTAGGCTCCTTCCTCTCATTTGCTTGTTCTCTGTGGGGTTTGACTATTTATAGCCCAGTCTTCAGATGTCTTTGGCATGGCAAAGAAACTTATCTCCTTTCCTGCTCCTCAGCATTGTAAATATGACTCTCTATGGCAAACAAAAAGATTGGACTAGTTTGGCCAAAACATCGGTTGACTTGGGACCCTGAGAAAAGGACAAAATCCAAAATGCATTAAAGAAGTGATTACTTTATACTGGGAACAGAAGCCAAGGGCATGGTATGTCTTGTATGGGGATGCCACATCTGGAAACACTTTCGGATAGCATCTTAGAGCCCATGCTGTGGTGATGAGATTTGTAGGAGGCCAATGTCAGTTCTTGATTCCCACATCACTACTGATGGGAGGTCAGAAACTCACTTGTTGGATGCTCTTTGTGGGGCAGAGGCTGGCCATATGCTCTAAAATTAGCCTCTTTTCCTCTGTTGCTGCCATCAGCAAGAAGCCCTCCAGAAGGATGTTCACCTTCACCTCCAGTGACCTAGAAATGTCAATGGTAATTAAACAGCAGGATCTGAGATGTGGGAGGAGGGGATGGCCATGCACAATATTCTCATTATTGATTTAGAATTATAGAATTTCTTGGTGGTTGGCAATGAACTCCTGCAAGACCCCATAGCTGACATTTAAAGACTGTTGCCCTGGAGTTGTCCTACAGTGCTGAGCACCCTCTCAGCCCCAAGGCTGACTACCCTATCAGAGATTCCCTGAAGGCAGGGATTATGCCATGTTTCATGTGTTCTGGATACTTGGCATGTTCTTGGTGGTTCAGAGATGTTCAGGAACTGTGTACTGATTGTTACACTGTTCTATCGATGAGAAGATGCACCATGATCATGGCAACTCTTATAAAAAGCAAGCAGTTAACTGGAGCGGGCTTACAGTTTCAGAGGCTTAGTCTGTTATCATAATGGCAGGAAGCATGGTGGCGTGCAGGCAGACATGGTGCTGGAGAAGGAGCTGAGAGCTCTTTATCTTGATCTGCAGGCAACAGTAAGAGAGAGACTCTGGGCTTGGCATGGGATTTTTGAAACCTCAAGCCTGTGACACGTTTTCTTCGACAAGGTCACACCTCCTAATTGCATGGGGGCCATTCTCATTCATACCATCACGCGCTGATGAATAAGGTATTTTGACACAGAAGGCCAGTATTTCCACTCACTGTAGATGGCAGGGGTGCAGATACCCGAGACAGTAAGCATTCATATTCCCAAATGTACTTCTTTATTTTACTTAGTTCTACGCACATTAAAAGTTTTTAATGGAGATATAAGATGCATATGGTCGAGAGCTCAACCTGTGGCGAAGAGCTCACTTAATTGATTCCCTGTTGCTCAATGGAAGTCTTATGTGCCTTGCGAGTCATTCTGAGTCATTCATAGAGACAGGTGAGGATGTGTCATGGTCTTCCACGGCATGGAGAGAGTTTGTGTATTATGCATCTTTTATCCACCTCAAATAGCTCATTTTTTATGAATGCATGTTCTCTATTGCTCAATGTAAGTTTATGAGCACCATGAGGGCAAGAAGCATTTGAGACAATCTCTAAAACACAACCATAGCAAGTGGGTGAGGATGAGGCTCAGTCTGTTTCTCCCCATTGTGCACTCACATCATTGTTACTTTTGAATCAAGATCTCTACTACTCAAGAAAATCTATGCCCCCTTTCTGTCAGCAATCTCTGCCAAATGTAATGACTCTTTTGACTTCCATCAGCATAGGTTGGTTTTATTCTTGAGCCTTATGGAAATGAATTACATAGTATGTGGTTTTCAGAGTCTGTCTTCTTCCACTCAATATTATGTCTGTAAGATTCATCCAAGTTGCTAATTGCTATGAAGCAGCAGTTTGTCCTTTTTATTGCAGGGAGGTATCCCATTATATGAACACACCACAATTTATTTATCCATTCTACTGTTTGGATACTTTCCAGTTTGGACTATTATGAACGAAATTATTATGAATGTTTTTGTTCATGTCTTTAATTGCACATCTATTCTCAAAGTTCATGTTTTTCTTATAAGAAGGGAGAGAACAGAGAGAAATAATAATGATCATAATAACTGAGCCTTATTGAAAACCTATGGCATGTCAGGAATTATAGTAAGCTATTAACGGGGTGCTCTTTAACCGTAGCTTGAACATCACTTTTTAAATCGCTCCATCGCTCTGCCTTTCAGCTTCTTACTTAATTAGGAGAAACTTAAAAGCACAATGACCTTTAAGCACAAACAGAGTGCATAATCATGCTTTAATTTTACCTTTTGATTATTGGCCCTCTAATTTTCTCATTTTACATCATCTGATGTAAACTTTTTGGTTGTTGGCCCTCTTCCTCTGGTGCTATCCCATCTCTTATAGAATAGGAACTTGATAGTAGTGGGGGCTTAGTCGCAGCTCTCAGTACCAAACCTGTCCCCATGATGCCCCCACCAAATGTTCATACTTATTACTGTTCTTGTTGCTGTAATGAACACCTGAGGTCCTTGAGTTTATACCCATTTTCTACTGGATTCTTGGCCTTTAAAAAGAATTTATTCACTCTTTTATGTATATGAGTATTTTGCCTTGCATGTACGTATGTGCGCCATATGCATGTCATGCCTGTAGAGGCCAGAAGAGGGCTCTGTGTCCTCTGGAACTGGAGTTACAGATGGCTGTGCGCCACCACAAACTGAATCCTGTTCTTTGTGAAGTACTGGTACTGGGAACTGAATTCAGGTCTTTTGCAAGTTCTCCTAGTGCCTCTAAACCCAGAACTATTTCCACAGCCTGTGGATTTTTGGCTTTAACCAAATGTGGCTAGGAAATAGGTTCACTGAGAATGGGGGTATTGTGTGAGTCCGTCATTGTTTCGAATGTAACTCCAGCTTCCAGAGCAGTACTGAAGTGTAGTAGTATTTGTTAAATGAGTGCATCTTGGAACTAGAGAGGAAGCATGCTATTCTCTAGGCAACATTTAGCAGGTTGTGTATTAGGAATTTACGGGTGTTGCCACTAAAATTATTTTTTCAGGAGGAAAAACAAAAATATTGTGTGATTTGGCGAAATGAGTATGAGGGTAGCCAAAGCAATTGGGTTGAAGTTGTTGCCGACAGGAGGAACTCCTGTCAGCAGGGTGCTCCTCTGTCCACATGATGGGAAGGGTTGCTCGCTTCCTACTGACTGGCAGAACTCCTAAAATGTATATTAATAAGGATTTGTTTCTTGGCATAAGGTATTCTTATTTCCATGAGTTAGTTTTCTTCCAAAGACTGAGAATTTTTTAAAAGGAAAAGCCATGTGTATCCGTATACAGAACCAGTTTAACAGATTATGTTGGAAGCTCCTTCTTAGAAACTGGGAAAAGAAGACAGAGGAAATGAGAAGCTGGCTAAGGTAAGTTCATCTGAGGCAGGGCTTTGCTTTATGGGAAAGCAAAGGTGTGTGTGTGTGTGTGTGTGTGTGTGTGTGTGTGTGTGTGTGTGTGGTGTGATGAGGTAGGTAAGGTAAGTTCATCTGAGGAAGGGCTTTGTTTTATGGGAAAGCAAAGGTGTGTGTGTGTGTGTGTGTGTGTGTGTGTGGTATATGTGTGTGGTTTCTGTGATGTGTGCAATAAGTATGTGTATTGTGTGTGTGTGTTATGTATGGTGTGTGTGGTGTATGTCCGGTGCATATATGTGAATCTGTATGCCTGTGGTATGTGTGTGGTGTGTGTGATGTAGGTGTGTATGTGTGTGTATGTGTGTGTGTAATGTGTTTGTGTTATATGGGTGATGTATGTATATGTATATATGTGAGTGATGTATGTATGTCTATCTGATGGATATGTGTGGCCTGTGGGGTGTGTGTGTGTGGTGTATATGTGTGGTTTGTGTGATGTGTGTGATAAGTATGTGTATTGTGTGTGTGGTATGTATGGTGTGTATTTGGTGCATATATATGTGTCTGTGTACATGTGGTATGTGCGTGGTGTATGTGTGTGTGTATGTGTTGTGTGTGTGTGTGTGTGTGTGTGTGTGTGTGTTGGGGAGAACAGTGCATGTAGTGTGGGTTGGGATGTCAATGTAAATTTCTACAGAACTTGGGAAACAGAGCAGTAGGGGAGACTGACAAAAATGACCTTATTTCAAAATTCAGTCAAGCTGTTTAAGATGAGCTGTATGTGCAGAAAACAAAAGTGGGTCTTTGTTCTTTCTCCTAAACTCAGGAACAAAGGGTGGCACATATGTTTTCAGCAGGGGTTTGTCATCGGCAATACAAGGCATTGAATCTCCCATATGGCAGCTTCCAAGAGCCCCCTGAGCACTTGCTCAGTGACCTTGAGTTTCCTCCCCCTCCACTATGTTGCCATCCATCTTATTTACTTCAATTTTTTTCTTATATTCTTTTTAAAAATTGGATATATTTTATTTACATTTCAAATGTTATCCCCTTTCCTGGTTTCCCCTCCATAAACTCCCTATTCCATCCACCTTCCCCTGCTTCTATGAGGGTCCCCCCTACCCACTCACCCTCTCCCACCTCCCTGACCTGACATTCCCCTACACTGGGGCATCAAGCCTTGGCAGGACCAAGGGCATCTCTTCCCACTGTTGTCCAACAAGACCATCCTCTGCTACATAAGCAGCAGGAGCCATGGGTCCAACCATGTGAACTCTCTGAATAGTGGTTTAGTCCCTGGGAGCTCTGGTTGGTTGGTATTGTTGTTCTTATGGGGTTGCAAACCCCTTCAGCTTCTTCAATCCTTTCTCTAACTCATCCATTGGGGACCCTGTTCTCAGTTCAATGGTTGACTGTGAACATCTGCCTCTGTTTTTGTCATGATCTGGCAGAGCCTCTCAGGAGACAGCTATATCAGGCTCCTGTCAGCATGCACTTCTCGGCATTAGCAATATTGTCTGGGTTTGGTGGCTGTATATGGGCTGAACTCCAGGCGGGGCAGTCTCTTGATGGCCTTTTCTTCAGTCTCTGCTTCAAACTTTATCTCTGTATTTCCTCCTGAGAATCTTTTTGTTCCCCTTCTCAGAAGGACTGAGGCATTTGTACTTTGGTCTTCTTTGTTCTTTAGCTTCATGTTGTCTGTGAATTAATTGTATCTTGTGTATTCTGAGCTTTTGGGCTAATATCCACTTATCAGTGAGTGCATACCATGTGTGTGTTTTTTTTTGTGATTGGATTACTTCACTCAGGATGATATTTTCTAGTTCCATCCATTTGCCCAAGAATTTTATGAACTCATTGTTTTTAATAGCTGAGTAGTAGTCCACAGATGCTGGTGAGGATGTGGAGAAAGAGGAACACTCCTCCACTGTTGGTGGGATTGCAAGCTGGTACATCTATTCTGGAAATCAGTCTGGAGGTTCCCCAGAAAATTGGACATAGCTATACCACTCCTGGGCATATACCTAAAAGATGCTCCAACATATAACAAGGACACAAGCTCCACCATGTTTATAGCAGCCTCATTTACAATAGCCAGAAGCTGGAAAGAACCCAGATGTCCTTCAGCAGAGGAATGGATACAGAAAATGTGACCATCCATTTTAATCCATGATGGTCTGAGCATTCATCTAGCTTATCTTGCCAATGAGCCCAGGTGCAGACATGTTCACGAAAACTCCAGTTCTCTCCCCAGTGTTCAGCTTTATCCAGTGGTGACTAAGGTTGTTCATGACGACACTGCTCAGCAGTGCGGTCCTGAGGAGACTATGCTCCTTCAGCCAGCTCACTGCACCTGAATGAGATTTTCATCCTGTGCTAGTCCTAAGCTTTTCAGTGGCTGGGTCTTATATATACCTTCCATCATCTCCCCCACTCTCTGTCTCGGCCTGACGTCAGCCCCTTCCCTCCCCAGCCTTTTCTTCTTTTGCTTGTTCATGGATCTCCCGACATATTAACATTCTCTTAGTTCCTTAGATCAACAACCCCCTTTCCTACTTCAGGGCCTTTACACACAGTATTTCCTAAGCCCCCAATGTTCCTTTTCTTCTCCTCGAAGGACTCAGCCTCAAAGTCCAGTCTAGAGATAGTTAACTCTTCAGTGAGGCTCTTATAGTCCAATTGGGTCAAGTTACATCCCTCCCTCCATTTATTGACTTACTTTTATTTAAAACATTCACTTTGTATAACACCTTCAGAGCTATTGAGAAATTGAGCAGACAGTGCAGAGAAATTCTAGGTTAGTTCTGTGCCTTGCATGAACATACTACCCGTTTTTTTCCAATTAACGGACCAATGATACGTTAATGTTGACTAAAACCAATAGTTCAATCAGATTCCCTTTTGCTCTCCCCGTTTTCTTTGACGACAGCATCCAGAGCACTGTATTACATTAAGCTCACACATCTCATTAGCCTCTTCTTGTCTGTGATGGTTTCTCAGACTTTCCTTGTCTTTGGTGACCTTGGCAGCTTAGAGAAGAATTGCTCAGAAATATTGTAGGATGCTCTCTGTTGGGACATAGTCAATGCTTTTCTCATGATTAGAGGTTATTTGTGTTAGGAGGAAGACCACAGGGGCTATTTCAACACATATTATCTGGGAAGTCCAGCCTGCCACCATGATATATACTTGATTTGGGTCACCTGGCTACATTATGTCTGCCAGGTCTGATTGCTTATAGTTACTCTTTCTGTTTTCCAGACCCTTCTTCAGAGGGAAGTTACTTGGCACGGGCTTCTCTTAAGGAGTTGGAGCTATGCTCCTCTGCCTTTTAGGATGAAAGATTTATTAAATTACCCAGACATTTCCTGTATTCCTATTTTGTCTCCTTTCCACTTATCAATACATTCAAGAATTTATTCGTATCAGTATGAACATATACATACTTTATGCTTCGGGCTGGGATCCAATATGAGTTGGTTTTCCAGCTCCATCTCTTCCACCTTTGGCAGTGGGGAGAGCCCGTTTAGCTGCTTCCCATGATGCATTGGCCTTGTCCCACCCCCATATTTCTTTTTAACTTTTTTTCTCTTTAATTACAAAAAAAAGGTTAACTTTCTGTCCCTATATGAGGTTCCAGAATCATCTTTTTCTTTTCCTGCCTTGGTATTAGAGCCAGCCAAGTGGACCCCATTCCTTTGAATTGGAAACAAATCCTGGCATTGGGTGTGGCACGGAAAGGGGACACTGTCCTTTAACTTTTATCATCAATTTTATTATTCCTTTGTTCATAGTACACTGCACACATGATGCTATTGGCTTGATTTCTTTTTGTCCATGTCCTCATCTGACTCTGTGGCTCCCTGAGGACAGATGCAATGCTTCTGCCATGGTTGCCTAACACATAGTGAACTCCCAAGAAGTGTTTATGGAAGGAAGGAAATGAGAACCAGGGTTTTCCTGAAGAAAAATACCCTGGCTCATTCAATGTTTGGTGAGTTAAAGATACAGTTTGATATATGAACAGTGATTCTTTATACTTTAAAAAAATCTTTGGATTTATTTTTATTTTATATATGTGGCTGTTTTATCTGCAAGTGTGTATGAACATCATGTGTGCACTGGACATTGGATCTTCTGAAACTGGAGTTGTGGATGGTTATGAGCTACCATGAATGTGCTGGGAATAGAACGTGGGTCCTTTATAAGAACAACAAATACTTTAATACTTCATTTTCTATTTAACCACCGAGCGCTCTCTCTGTCTGCTAGTTCGTTCATGCTTTTGGGGGGAGGGGCAGGCTCATCATGAACTATGTGGCCCAGGCTGGCCCTCACCTCATAATCCTTCTGCCTCTCTCTACAGAATTCCTGAGTTACACTAACACACCCAACAGCTTTACAGCTATCTCTGTGCAGGTACTATGAATAAGGCTAGGCAACAATAGACTATATGAAAATGAGACACATGTACACACAGATCACTTTTAAGTTCATTAATTGTGCTGATGCTTATTCTTTAATTCTCTACGCAACTTGTTAAAATTTGTGGTCAGAAAAGCTTTCCATGAAGTCTGGGTGAGCATTGCTTTATGCATGGGAGAACTGAATGGTGGGGACTCAATGGTGTGTGCTCGTAGGTGTGACAAAGGTATTAGTTTTTATTTCTCACACTAAAGCTGTGCACAAAGAAGCACAAGTGGAGGGGCAGGATATGGTGACTACTTCCTGTCTGTTGAAGGCATCATTTTAGGACAAAGGTAGATAAGGGACATGAAAAGTACAGGGTTAGTTAGACTGGCTGAGCTGGGCCTTTATGGATGTTGTCTGGATGGAAGGGCCATTGGAAGTCTCCAGTTTCTGGAAGTCAGCACAAGTAAGAAATCACCCCATTCCTACTGTCGAGCACCCAGACATGGCAGTGCTGGGAAGTTCACGACGTTGGATTGGAAATCTCGTTTGCCTGCAGAGAGCAAGGTTCCAGACTCAGCCACATGGCCCAGGAATAGTCATTTGCTTACACACAGAGGCAGAAGTAGGACTGGCAGGACTTTGGTGACTTGGGCAAAAGGGAAGTACAGGCTCATTTATCATCAGTGGGGTTCAAGGAAGGAGCCAGGGTGAAGGGCTTGATGCCAGGGCCGTGTTCTACAGAACAGACTCACGGCTTCACTCTGAGTCTGAGACTGCAAGGACCCTGGGGTTAAGTGGACAAGGGAGTCATGTGACCTTTACCCTAGGTAAGAGGGGAACACAGCCTGGTGCTATGGGGGCTCATTATTTACTGTTTGGCCTTTAACTTCAGGATAATTACTTTTCTGAGGAAATCATTTAAGGTCACTTTAGGTAGCATGCTGAGTCAGTCAGCAAGCCTCACTGCAGGTCTGTGACTCAAAGCTTTGCCCCAGGGAACGGAGATACTGATGTTTCCAGGCTGAAGAAGACCCTTGGTCTGCCCCTTAGCTTCATTCCCTATAGCTTGGGCCACCAGAGCTTTCTTCCCAGCTCCTAACGGAAGGTTGAGTGAGGATCGTTTTCTATGTCATCCCACTGGTACCCAGGCCAAGGATTCTGTCTCTCAGGACTGTTCACAGAGCTATCCCCAGCAGAGCTAACTCTTCCTGGCCCTGCTGTGCATAGCCTGTTTGGCTTTAGGAATCTGCATAAGGGTAGCCCAGTGGCTTTTCTTGGCTATATATTTCTAATGCCCCCTTCTGTGTGCGTGCTTCTGTGTAGGGGCATGTGTTTGTTGACAGGTGGGTGATGTAGGGTTCTCAGTGTCCTGAAGCTTATCAATGAAGCCAGACTGATTGACCAGTAGGTTCCAGGGATCTCCCTCCCTCTACCTCCCCAAGCTTAAGCATACCACCATGATGATCACTTCTTATGTCCGATATTGAACTCAGGTCTTCATGCATGCAAGGCAAGAACGTCATGACTGAGCCACCTCCCTAACACCTCAATTATATCTTTCCAGGTAAAGAAAGAGGGGGACCTTTGTTTATTTTTAATTGCTTGTGGAAGAAGGCTCATCCAGAATTGGCAGGCAGCTGTGCGGATGAGCTCATGCACCCCAAGCTGTGCTTCTGATTGGGAAACATGGGGTCTCTTGGACTCTTTAAGTAGTTATCCAGTGTGTGTGTGTGTGTGTGTGTGTGTGTGTGTGTGTGTGTAAATTTAAATAGTGTAGCAAAGGTCTTTGCATTCTTATTGTTCACCAGCATATACTTGACCTTAGCAGGTCTCAGGGAACGCTGATGAATGAACACAGCCCCCGGGACTCTTTCATGGCCATTCTTTTTTTGTTTCCCCTTTTTACCCATTTACCTATTTGTTCCTTTGCTCTCTAAGCTTTGCTTCCCCTACTTTGGATGCTTGTGGCTTCAGGCTGTGTCTGTATAAGAGGATTTGAAGGGGAGTTATGGGAAGGCATTTGCAGTTGGAAGAGCATCTGTCTATATCTTCTGTATTTGTGTTTCTGTGGGTGGGCATATCTATAAGGGAATGAATGTTGCATGAATTTGCATTTTGGAGTGTGATTTTCCTTTTGTTCAGTGTATCTGGAGGAGAAATGAGAGCTGAATTTATGTGTGTGCAGTTGTCTGATCTGGAATGGGCATCTCTACTTTTCTTGGATCAAGAGTCAGCCGAATTGGGGTTTAAAAGAGGGGACGGTTAGGGAAGGAAAGATTTGGCTGGAATAAACAACCTTTCTTCCCCATCTTCCACAAGAAGGTTGCATTTAGGGTAGTGGGAAGCAGGAGTATGGTGCAGAGGAGGTGAGGCTGGGGTGACAGGGTGGGAGGCAGACGGAGGAAAGCTGCGTAAGCCATGCTTAGCAACTTGACTTTTATCTCAGAGGAGTCTGCGGGCAGGGAGATGTGATGAGATATTTGCATTTTAGAAAGGAAAATGTAGCACAGAGATGGATTTGAGGGGTTCATGGGTAGAGGCCAGGAGGTTAGGTAGAAACTCTTAAAAGAGAGAGCTGTAGTAGAAGTAGGGGGTTGGGGTGTGGGGCAGGATGCTTGGGAAGATTAAATTGGCAGAGCCAAGGGTCTATTGAATATTGGGGTAAAGCAGAGGGGCCCTAGGAGCCATGCTTGGGAGGGCGCACTCGGTGCTGCCGTTAGCTCAGACAAAGAAGGCGACTCTGGACCACACTGGTGTAGACAGGGTAAATGCCTGAGCTGAGGATTTAATTTGGGGTACCCACAGGACGTCTAGTTATGGGTGGTAAATAAGCTGTTGAGTATAGAAGTTTAAATTCATCCATTGAAGATGATGTCTAGAGCTATAAGTGACGATTAAATTATTCGGAGAGCATATAGAAATGAAAGAAAAGAGACCAGAGTTAGTTCCCCATGGCTGCCATAGCAAATTACTACAAAATTAGTAGCACAAAACAAATATTTTTTCCATTATTGAAATGGTTTCTATGGTAGCAGTGAAACAGAGTCCCCCCTGGATGTATTGGGTGACAGCCCATTCTGACCTTTTCTAGCAGCTGTTTCATGCTCCTGGATTTGTGGCTTTCTCTTTGAGTACCATACTGTTTGGTCTGATCCTAACTCTTCTGCCTTACTTTTGTAAGGATCTCTGTGATAAAATTATCTTTTCAATATGAATCTTTCACCATGTAAGGCATCATAGTTTCAGGTAAAGGATTAGGACAGTGGATGTCTTTCAGAAGGCATCCTTTTACCTATGATAAGGACCTAAACCCGAATTCCAAGACCTGATGGCATTACAGGCAGACAGAGGATCAGGAGTGAGCAATGAAGGAGGCTGAGGTATAGTAGATCATGGCCTGAGGTTGGAGATATATTTGGGTAGAAATAAGTAGTCAGGAATTCTAAGTAGAAGGCACATTTGGTCTTATTAATGTCAGTAGGTTCTATAGGATAAAGAGAAAAAGCTGTCCATTTGGTCATCAAGGAACAGTCCTCTCCTTCAGCGAGTATTCATGTAACACTTACTTTGTGCCCACCCCTAATCTGAGAGTGGAGACTATAGTAGAGATGGCGGCAAAGTCACATTCTAGTTGGGGAGTACAGGCAATAAATTGGGAGTAAAAAATAAAATGTATGCTTAGAATGATTTGTAAGGAATCAAATTCGAAAAGGTGTGGAAGTAAAAGACGGAGAGAAGTCTGAAGGCATGGCATCTGTGCCTGTCTGTATCTGAGTGACAAGAAGGAGGAGTGGCTAGGATTCTGGGGTTGGCAGTCCATGGAGTATCTAGGGAAAAGGCTTTCCCTTGGGTCAGCCCATCTCGTTGGGGACAGAGAGGGCAATAAGGAAGGCATTAGGTAACATGTCTTAGAGAGGCTATACAGATTTGAAATATACTCAAGGAGTTTAGATTGTGTTCTGAGCTGTTGTAGAGAGCAAGAGTGAAGGAGAGTATTGACTAAAAGAGCAGATTGCAGAGATCTTGATGCTGGCTTGGACTAGGATTACAGAAACTTTGATGGGTTGTGTTGTGTCCTTCTGAAAGATATGTTAAAGTCCTACCTAGCTCCTAGTACCTGAAAGTGTTCTTATAAGACCTTTATAGATGTATTGAAATGAGATTACACGGATTAGGGCAAGCCTAATCCATCCTGACTAGGAGGTGGCTTCCCTACTCCCCCACTACAACAATGACCATAAAGGCTGACAGCAGATGGATGGGATGGAAGCCAAGGTCAATGCCAGAAGGAAGGAGGAGGAAGCAGAGACCCCTGTAGTTACGGTGGGGCTGTGGCTCTACCAACATTTGATTTTGGACTTTGACAATATAGTTCTGTCATATTAAGCCATTTATTTTGAGAAATGCTTTTTTTTCATGTCAGCCTTGGAAAACTGGGAAGAGATGGCTTGGAGGTAGAACTGTCAGGGTTTATAGATAGAAGATGGAGGTGAAGGAGAGAGAGCAACCAAGGACAAACTTGATTTGTGGTCAAGCAACTGGGTGGCTGCTGAGTCTCCTAAGACTGTAAAGACTGTTGAGGGAGCGAGTTTGGGGACAGTTCAAAAGGTGACTCAGTGAGTCAGCAGCTGAGCTAGAGGTAATATTTTAAGGTCATTAGCATATAGAGGACACTGAAATGATGGGTAAATGAAATTACCCGGGAAGAGTAAGTCTCGGACTGGCCTTTAAAAACCCTAGTGTAGAAGAAAGGTACCTTCCAGCTTCAGATTCTTTAGACTTGTTCTGAATCCTCATGGGAATGTGGATGCATCCACTGAAACCTCCATGAGTTGAATTCAATGTGTATTTCCTTTATGGAGATGGTTGAGTTCAGTCTATATTTCTGCCATTTGATCATGCTGGAAAACATGTTCAATATTTCCTGAACCATATTCTATCAAGAGGTAGAGTCTGAACATTCATGGTGGAATACACTTTTAATCCCATCACTCTGGAGGGAGAGGCAGACATATCTCTGTGAACTGGAGGCCAGTCAGGGTTATATAATGAGACCTTGTTTCAAGCAACTAAAGGAGGGGGAGGGAGAGGAAAAGGGGGAAGGGAAGTAAGAGGGGAAGAGGGAAGGGGAGGGGAAAGAGGAGAGGGAGAGAATGAGGGAGGAAATGAGGAAGACAGAGAGACAGAGACAGAGAGACAAAGAATCTATTCTGCTAGGCTCCACTTCTCTCTGCCCTCTTCCATATTGTATTATTATACTGTATTATCTTGGGACTCACCTTGGGCAATGAGTGTTGTTGAAGTGATGCTCAGCTAGCTTCAGAGCCTAGTTTCCAGCTAATGATTTGCTTTCTACTATGTATT
This sequence comes from Micromys minutus, assembly GCF_963924665.1. Lineage (NCBI taxonomy): Eukaryota > Metazoa > Chordata > Mammalia > Rodentia > Muridae > Micromys > Micromys minutus. The sequence goes on along the minus strand of NC_137953.1, from coordinate 40,161,061 downwards.
AAAGCCTGGACTCAAGCACTGTAGTTGGAGAGAGACATCTAGGTGGAGGCCATCTTGGATTAATGGCTAACTGTCAACAAATGAGTGAGTGCAGGTAGGGCAAACAGAAGAATAAGTTGGCCCACAGAGTTAGGAAAATAATCAATTGCTGTCCAAAGGTGTGAAGTTTCAGGGTGGCTGATTATACAAAGGGAACAGTGTAAGCAGGATAATGTGGAGGAAAAGAGTTGTATGCTGTGCAGGGTCATAGAGATAAATAAGAATTTAACCTAGTTGCATGATTAGATGGAAATTCAAAAGGTCACAGGATAATACATCATTCATGGAATGACAAACCACAGAAGGTGCATTTCAGAAACAAAATGGAATTTATTATGTCTTTCTCCCAACAAAGAATTAAGACCCCGTGCTCCATGTCTTCCTGGCTGGGTGGTAGGTGAAAGACACAGAGAAGAATAAGATGACGTCTCTGAACATTGTCAAGGACTCATGGTACTTGCTGTTGGGTGAGAAGCATTTCTGTAGGTTAGGATGGTCATGGAAGTTCATCATAATGACCGTCCTCGACTGAGCTGCTCCCACACTCATTATTCCCCATCTCATTAGATCTCATCACAAACCTGTGTGGTGGGGACTGTTCACCGTCCCACAGAGGAGGAAACCAAGCCTTGGTAAGAGTAGCTGGGCCAGGATTGAACAGCTGGAAAAGAGGATGAGTTACCAGCCATTTGGTTGCTAGGTTTCTAGTTTTCTCTTAGGGTCTCAGGTGCCAGTTAGTCCCCCAGTTGATTCCTAGACAGTTTGTAGGTTTAGATGACAGATTGGGCATAGTGGATCCTGAGGTCAGATGGAGTCCCTCTACTGGGCTGGTGGCTATCCCTGGGAGGCTTGGTGCTGAGTGAGATCATTGTAGAAGTGTCACCTCTACCTTGTGTTCTACACAGGAAGAACCGGGATCTCAGCAGGAATGAAAATCCCAGTGAGCCCAGATCACCACAGCTTTCTGTGGAAAAGACTCAGTTTCTGCCAAAGAACTTTTTATGTATAGAAATGCCCCCTCTAGCACAATTTTCTCATTATATTAGGTTCACAGCACAGAGGGTGGCAAGTGTAAAGGATTTGGGGCCTCCTTTGGACTGCACATTTTGGGCTTGCTATATGCTATTCCATCCATTGGGCAGTGTCCGACAACCAGGACCGGGAACTAAGATAGAGGGCTTCCATATCACTGTGACTTTGACTTTCAGGGAATGAAGTCAGTGAGCCATTATGGATGGAAGGGATGGCACTGTGAAGTTGGAAGTAGCTTGTGGTGGCTGCTGTCCTGAGAGCAGGATCAAGAAGAAAGAAGATTCCATCCACGGGGACAAGCATTCAGGATGGGCACGCAAGGATATGGGCCCAGAGGGCCTGGAATGACCCTTAGTCAGGCAGTGGCCTGGATGTAAGGGTGCTCTTCCCAAAGTGGAAAATTTCAGCCTCTACCTAGGCAAGCACTCTATCAATTTAGTGACAGCTCTGTCCCTTAGCCTCCTCCTGATGTGGGACGTTCCCTGCAGGGAGGCTATTCTTACTGGTTTGGGAACAGTGTTAAAGTTGGCCACAACTCTGAGAGGGAGGGACACAGGGTTCTGACAAGTCATGCTGACTTGTCTTCAGCCTTTACAAAGTAGGGGTCACTTCAAAGATAATGACTGCATCTCTCTTGCTTCCTGGTATACATTGACAGAAGCTACATTTCCATAAATCCTGAGATGCAAGACTACTGTGCAACTGTAGGTCAGGTCTACATCAACACACTAGCCCTTGACCTGACAGGGATTCTTACAGGGGCTCCGATGTTGTTTAATAATTGTTGCTGTTTTGTAATTTCCTCGAGATAACCTTGGCTCTGCTGTGGATTGTAACATTGTAACAATCTAACAACATTGTAGCTAGAATTAGAACATTAGTAGGGATAAGTGGTAGGAAGTGACCCGCTGGTGGCAGACTCAGTGGGGCCTCAGGAGCTGTTTAACAGAGTGATTCTTTATTCCCCCTAGACACAGCTGGCCTTCTGGCTGGATAAGCATTTAGGTAAGATCTGGCAGACCCCTTACAGACTTCAAAGCCAAATGTCAAACATGCCTTCTCTTTGTAAATAACAGTTGCTTTTCCCTTTCAGATAGTGTAGGGAACACTGACCAAGCATCCTCTACATGCTAGAAACTGTTAAGCACTTCATGAAGGTTATCTTGTTTAATTCTGGTTGGCATTAGCAGCTTCTGAAGCTGCCATCTTATAGGTGGTAAAGTCTAGATGTTCATCAGGTAGGTAACTAGTCCTGGCTCGGGGTGGGTGAGGGAACCAGGAGCTAATCCAAGGTCTGAGCATGTGTGCCTCCTCCAATTGAGATAGAAAACACATGCTCTGTAAAGAAAGTGTGTGAGACATCAGAAGAGTCAACTTGTATATCCAAAAAAAAATTTAAGTTAAAAAAAAAAGCTAGTTAATTTATAGTCTTTTCCACAGAGAATCACGATTAGTACTTTTTTTTTCAGCTATATGTTTGTGCAGGTTTTTAAGAAAGTGACTGAGGCGTTAATTTATAGACTGCTTTCTCCCACTTTGCATTATGCTTTGAACATATTTTCTAACACCTTGATTTTTAGCACCTGCAAAGTATTTCATTATATAGGAGTCCATAATTTACTTAAAAAATTTCCCCGTTATTGGAACGTTAGGCTGCTTATAAATTTTGTTATTATAAATAACATCACAACTAACAACTGTGTGCATGCATCTTTGCAACTCAGAGGCCTGCCTGGGGATAAATTCTTGGAAGTGCTATTTCTGCATCAGACTGCTCGCACACTGAAAGAGTTTTCCTCTGATGGCAAAAACGTTTCCCAGCAGCTTTGCACTAATTTGTTTTCCCACTAGCAGAGTTTGAGAGGCTTGATTTCATTACAACTTTGTCAACACTGCCTGACCCATTATTTTTAAACCTTTGATAATTTCCTCAGGTGAAATGCATTTTTTGATTACTATTGACATTAGACATTTTATATTTATTAAACATTTGTTCTTTTGCCAATTGCTTTTACTTTTTGTTAGAAAAAAAATATTTTTCTTATTGATTTGGATTTGCTTTTTATATGTAAAGTAATATATTAATTGTTATAACTAATAATTAAACCCTAACAGTTTATTAATTAATATAATAAATCATTTAAATCAAATTAATAATTAAAGGATATAATAAATATATCAATGTAGATGACCTCTGTCATCTATGTTAACATGCAACATGCATTCTTTTCTCATTTTTTTAACATACAGAAGTTTAAAATTTTGTTATGTTCAAAATTTCTAGTATTTTTTCTTTACTGTTTTTTTATTTTAGTCGTACACAGGGTTGGCCATACTTGGCCAAACTAGAGAATACTAGAAGGCTGCAGTGTGAGGTACTGGGAACGTGGGTTATAGAATTCTGTGAGACCACATTAGGTAGATGCAAATCAGGTACTTGCTGCATAAAGACAAAGCTCATGGGACCTTGTTGACAGGGATCTGGGTAGAAGCTCTTTTATTCTTGATAATTCTGACCCTATCTCTGCATGGAAATTGTTTGTCTTTTAGACAGTCTGATGTACCTTAGTCTAGCTTTGAACTATGAGTTTTCTGCATCTACTCTCCAAATCCTGGCATTACAGGTGTGTACCATACCCAGTTATGTGATATCAGTGGCTGCCCACTGAGCTACATCCTTAGTCCAGGAAGGTCTTCTTCACATGAAGGCATCAGTCCCAGGGAAGAGGAACAGCTAAAGGTACACTGGCAAACCGGCTCTGGGAAGCAGGAATAAAAATCGCAATACCTTCAAACCATAATACCTACCCATCCCTGTGGTGTAAATTCTTTCTCTGTGGCCAACTTTGCATGATGCCCACAACAGTTAGCATGTAGATCACAAAATCAAGCTCTCATTGCTCTGGAACAGGCATGAGCTGGCTTCAGCATGCTGTCAATCACACTGTCCAAGGTGTTAGCATCAACGTCAAAAGATATCTCTGTCTGTTTTGTGGAACCAGGAGCAGCTCAAAGCACCAGGAGTCCTGACAGGCCGATGCCTGTTCAGGGCAGGCTTTGCTCCTCCCCGATCAGGGCCATTTTCTCTGTTATTTAGCTACTTCCCAGGCTAAGGGCAGGTATGGTTCTAGCACTGAGCATCTTAACAGACATAGAGTGACCTACTTCCAAAGACACAAAGACCAAAGCAGTGAAACTTATTGCCTGTTTCTAGAATAGTCCTGCCAATCCCTCCCATGGCACTGATGGCTCTGCTACTAACTAGTCGTGCGACCTCCAGCAGACAAACTGCCCTCCATGAGCCTCCACATTCTTATATGTAAAAAGACGCAGCTAGAGCTGGTGTTTCCCGAGTTCTACCCTAACCCTACCTCCAGCGATGATATGGGTCTTAGAACGACAGTTGTATTTGTAGGATTGATGTTGCTTTGGTGCTGTTCAGCCTGGCTCATAATCTGTGCAAAGCAGAGAACATGTAAAGTCACCGGGAGAAAGAACTGTTATTTTTGAGTAGCACAGAACTTAGTAATAAAACACAAATTCCAAAAGGGGAAAGAGTCTGAGACATATCTCTTCATTACAAGAGAGTGGCACTTTGGGTGATGATAGGGTTAATAGATTCTGCTCCGCTGTTCCCCAGGTGCCCATTGGAACATCTGAAGGTCCACTTGGGAAATCAACAGGAACTCTGTTAGAGGACTCTGAACTATGAAGGTCCAATCTTGCTTCCATGTTTTTGACTGCCTAATTACTTACTTGGTTGACATGTCAGATTTCCTCGATTTTCTTCAGCCTGCAGGGAATCCCTTGGATGAGATCTAGCAATACAGTGGACAGCAGTGGATTAAAAATTGGGAGGCTGATTTCTCTCTTGTTATAAGGCTCCAGGAGACCTTTTCTCCAGTCCAGGTCTTAGATGTATCGGCTGGGACCGATGATTGATGCATGGTTGGGGCATTCCCAATATTGTGGATCCAGGCTGCACTTGGCTGCTGGCTGCCATTGTGCCTCAGCTCTTCATGTGGCTTTTGGCACTTGTTTTCTGGGCTCATTGCGTAGCCCTCATCCCATTTTATTAGTAATGGCAGAAAGACACCTGTTATTTTGAGAGGTGCTAGAGTTGTGGCTCTTGCTCGTCTGCTCGTTTTCTATTGGCCATGGCGAGTCACTTGGCCAAGCCACACCTCCTGGGCAGGAATGTTTTGTTTTACACAGATTACAACATCACAGGGTGACTCTGAGGACAGGAGGTCTGAAGATCTCTGGAGAGCCATGCAGCCTACAAGGGTGAATGGTAAGCTCTCTTCTGCAACACTGTGAAGAGGAGAAGTCCTCTTTGGTTAGGCCAGAAATAATGTGCAGAACAGGCTCTCTCTTCCCTGCCTTGCATAAATACCAACCATTTAAGAAGCAAACGACACTGAAAGACCCAATGACAATAACATCCGTAATAGCTCATGGAGCAGTGCTGTGGGCAATCGTGGGAAATACTGCTCCTTACTTGCTTAGTGGCTTGGTAAGCCAGGTCCTGCAGCTGAGCATGCATATGTGCATACTTGCAAGTATGTGTATAATATGTGTGTGCTTTTGTGTGTATGTGTGTAAGTCAGAAGACCACCAAAGATATTCCTGAGCTGCTGTCTGCTTTCATATGAGACAGGTTCTCTCATTGACCTCCACCTGCTAAATTACAAGTGCATACCACCTCACCCAGCTTTTTAAACTATTGGTTCTGGGATCACTTTCAGGTCCTCTTGTCTGTGAGGCAAGTGTTTACTGATGGAGCATCTTCCTAGACTTTGAAAGCCTTTGGTAAATGTGTGAAATAGCAGTAAGAACCCCAGTCTCATTCCTCAGGTAGCCATGGCCACGGAGTGACGCAATAGCTATGAGACTTCCAAGCCTCATGCTGTCCTTACAACCAGGCAAGTCATTCAGCAGCACATTGCTCCTAGGCATCTCTGACCCTTATCTCTAATGGATGGATGTTATAGCAACATTCCCCCTACTTTACCCTGACTTTTGGTACCTTTCTGTAGCTCCCTGACTTTTTGTATTTCTGCCCTCAAATGGAGCCCTTTCCTTCCCTTGTTGTATTCTTGCCCCCGCCCCAAGTCCTTCCCTTCCTTACTCTCCTTTCCCTCCCCTCCCCCTTTCTCTTCCCAGGTTGTGTTTTTCCTTGATGAAAAGTCCCACTCTTTTGCTAAAAGCCATCAGTCCACATCATCTCCTCCTCTTTACCATCTGGTGCGTAACCTCTCTCACCCTCACATCGTCCGGTGTGCCTGTGCCAAAAGCTCTTCAAAGGCACCACTAGGTGTGATGTCTCTCTATCCCTGCCATCAGCACTTCCCTAAGAACATCTAGGTATTTAGAAGCTACTCGCTGAATGCTTTAAAAAAATGAATCCCAGCCTCCTTTATCTATGAAATATGTCAGGACAAGAAGACTGGCAGGAAAAACATGACTCTAGGGGCCTCAGATAAGAGGCCAGACCCGTGGACAAGGTTACTCTCTGCTTGAGCCTGGCCTTGATGAGTCTCTGGAGCCTGTGGAGCTGCTGATAAGCTACCAGGCCACTGATTGGCCAGCTCTTGGGCCTCTGGAGATGCATGTGGTCCCACTTACTGCCAGTGTGTCTACCAGCAGCACAACGTTTTTTTTGGACGGGTGGTTCTGTTGTCTAGCACTGCTTTCTGAGAGCTGGGTTCTGAGGATGACCTGACAAGTCAGTGAGGGCTGAGAAATGAAGGCTAAACTGAAACCGAGGGCTAGAGAAAGTATGAGGGTGGAGGGCACTGGCAGAGGAGGAATGAACTTTGGCACTTGGGTGCCCTGTGTAAACTGTTTCAGGATATTTATTCCCCTGGCCCTACCCCATTTTTGTTGAGATGGGTTGACATCACCATGCACCCATGGGCTCAGACCTTAGACCAAAGAATGCTCCTCAGTGCCCCCTTCCACACCTTCCCTAATCTTCCTCTTTCTGTACTCTAGAAAGGATATGATGGCTCCTCAAAAACTAAATATTGAAGCATCGTATAATGTAGACTTTACTTCTGAGTACACACCCCAAAGAGCAGAAGGTGGGACCTTCAAGAGATACACATACTCATGGGCACAGCTGGGACACAAATGCTGATCGATAAATGAATGGATGAATACATGTGGTGTATACACATGATGGTTAAAAAAGGAAGGGGATTCTGAGATAGCATAGGCAAACCTTAGATACTGTGCTAAGTGCAATTAGCCAAAAAAGACTGGCTATGGGTTCACCAATGTAAACCAAGATGGCTTCTTCTTCTTCTTCTTCTTCTTCTTCTTCTTCTTCTTCTTCTTCTTCTTCTTCTTCTTCTTCTTCTTCTTCTTCTTCTTCTTCTTCTTCTTCCTTCTTCCTTCTTCCTTCTTCCTTCTTCCTTCTTTTTTTTTCTTCTTCTTCTTCCTCCTCCTCCTCTGCACTCTCTTTTCTTGGCACACACTCTAATCTCAGAACTGTTGAGATAGAGGCAGAGATGGTTAAGTTTAATTGCAAGGTTCAAAACATCTGAAAGAAGAGTAACAAGTACTTCTAGATCAGTAGAATCTCTTTTAATGACCTTACATTAAGATTTTTTAAAAAAGGTTTATTTATTTATTTTATGTATGTGAGTACACTGTCACTGTCTTCAGATACACCAGAAGAGAGTATCTGGTCCCATTATAGATGGTTGTGAGCCACCATGTGGTTGCTGGGAATTGAACTCAGGACCTCCGGAAGAGCAGTCAGTGCTCTTAACTGCTGAGCCATCTCTTTAGCTCCCATGTTTTTCAAGACAGGGTTTTGCTGTGTAGCCCTGGTTGCCCTGGAATTTACTCTGTAGACCTGGCTGGCCTGAGACTTACAGAGACCCACCCACCCACCCACCCACCCCATGAATGCTGGGATTAAAGGTGCACACCGCTGCTGCCTGCTATTTTTTAATATTTTCAGTGATCTGTTGTGGGTTTTAGTATTAGAAACAGAACAGTAACGGGAAAAGATACAAAGATGATGGCATACACCTGTAGTCCCAGCACTCAGGAGGCTGAGGCAGGAGCACTACTCTTAGTATATGGAGACTGGCCTGGGATATTCATCAAACCAAAATAAATAATATGAATAACCAAAACTAAATAAAACTTTAAAAAGTGTGCGGTTGGGGAGTATATTTAAGTGGTAGAACACTGGCCTGACTTGTTCAGGACCCTGGGTTCAATCACTAGTACTTCAGATTTAAATAAATAGTGTAAGGAGTTTGAGATGGCTCAGCCAACAAACTCATGGTCGAGGGAACGGACTCCTCCTATTGGCTGTCCTCTGGTCTGGAAGCCTACACACATGGACTTGTGTATACTTGACTCTAGTACACATTCATGTACATACTTAAAACTTATGTTCAGTAGTGTTATAGAAAACAGAAGGAAGGGAACTTTGTTTGCCAGAGGAGTTTTGAGATACCACCTCAAGAGCTACTGTGTTTCTTCTGGCTGGCTGGAATTTCTAAGATGAAGTATGACTGATAAAATGAAACTTTAAGGCAGAGATCTCTGAGTTGGAGCCTAGCCTGGTCTACAGAGACAGCCAGGGCCACAGAGAAACCTGGTCTTCAAAAACCAAGCAAACACATCAAACAAATGAAGCCCTTTTGCATAGCATTTCATCCTAGGGCTTACTACATTCCTTTACTCTGTATGTTGCCTTTTCTTGTTTGTTTTTTTCAGACCGAGTCGGCATATCTCTGGCTGCCCTGGCATTTGTTTTCTCTGTAGACCAGGCTGGCCTTGAACTCAAAGATGTCTGCCTCTGCCTCCAGAGTGTTGGGATTAAAGGCGTGCACCACCACCAGGGTATAAATTGCCATTTTGTATCTCTCAGTTGCATTTTATTTTTACCTTGGGTGGGGGGAGTCAGATTTTTATTATGCCCTGCAAACGGACAGCTCCAAACTATTTTCAAAAGGATTTGTTGCCTGTCACACTGGAAAATTAAGGTGGTAACACTAGAGAAGCGGAGGGAGGGCAGTTCAGCCTAAAGCTGATACAACTTGGTTTCTTTAACCGTAATATACTGAGCCCTGCCCTGTGGTGCAAAGACCCTTTGATCCCTGAATGGGGGAGGCAGAGGCAGGTGAATCTCTGTAAGGCCAGTTGGTCCACAGAGTGAGTTTCAGGACAGTCGGGGCTACATAGTAAGACAGTCTCAAACGGACAAACAAACAGAACAAATACAAACAAAAACGATGGCTCCCAATTTGCGGCTCTTTCCTTAGCATTCTCAGCACTGGGATTGCAGGAGTGTGCTACCACGCCATCCGCATACACACTGCATTATTCTATGAGCCTACTTATGCCGGTTGGACTATTTGTTCAGCTTAGAGGAGACAGATTCATAGAGACAGAAAGAAGGATGGGTGTAGGAGTAGTGTGGGGGGGTTGTTTATTCAGACTAAAGTTGTGGTTTCTCAAAATATAAATAACTCTGGGGACCAATTGCACCACACCATGAAGAACTTACCACTACCAAACTGTACACTTAAAAATGATTAAGAGGGTAAGTGTTAGTTGTATTTCTTTTCCTACCACAATTTACAACCCCCTGCTTTGCACAGTTCTCCGACAGCCTAAAGTTCCCAGGATCTGGGGATCCGGTTCCCCCCTGCTTGAAGGCCCCTTGTTCATTTGCTTTGGCTTAATCATCTCCTTTCTGGGAAGAAACTTTGCAAGGCTACCGCCTTCTCAGGGTCGGGGCCTATGTCACTTTGACCCTCCAATCTCTCTTACTTTTTATAACTTCCACCTTTGACTCCTACAGTCTCAGCATTGAGGGGAGTGATGCTGTTTGCATCTCTCACGTGTAATCTGACTGCCCTCTGTGGTTGGGAGAGCACTTGACATGTGACAGTGTTCTTAGTTGCCAGTTAGGGTACTTGGGGCATACTTTAATCGGCTGTGGGGAGGGTATGCGCCCTTACCTGGTTCCCTCATACAGTGTGTCTGAGTTGGGCTAGACCAGACCTGATGGGCTCAGAGATGAAAACTGGCCTGATGTGGGACAGATCTGAGTGATCTTTATAGAGATTAAGTTACTGACTTTGAAGCCAACACTTTTTTTTTTTTTCAATTGAACTTCATTCAAACATTAGGGAAGGACAGAAAATTTCATAGGTGGTGAGACATGTGATCTGTCGTCTAATGGTAGCATTCTGACACGATGAAGGGTGGCCAGGCCATGGAGTATGGCAGCAGTGGCGAGTGGGCTGAGAGGGCTTGTGGGATGTTCTTCTGGTAGCCACAGAGATCTAGAAGGGCATTTAATTTGCTTTGCTTTCTGTCACTATGATAAACACCATGACCAAAAGCAACTTGGAGAGGAAGAACACATTAATATTAGACTATAGCCATTCCTTGATTGACTCCAAGATCTCATATTGTTCTCATAAAATACAGCACCATTTTTAGCTTATACAGTCCATGGCCAAGGGTATCACCGACAGAGGATAAAGCAGGCACTGCAGTCAAGAGCCAGTGGAGAAATCCTGCTTACTGGCTTACTCCCATTGCTTGCTTTTTACTTGCTTGTTTTCTTCCTTCTTTCCTTCCTTACCATAAGATTTTGCCTCAAAGATACTGGTCTCTTTTTAATCACAACTGATTTTTCCGGCTTCAGCTAACCAGCATCCATTGTCCCAGCAAGCAAAGGTTTTCCTCTCACAGATTTGCAATTCAAATATGTCCCCTGGTCCTGATGGGATCTCAAACCTCCCCTTGCAGTGTTGCAAGCTAGGCCTCCACTGTTGTGTTTCTTTCAGCATCCTCCATTTCCAGCCTCCCACCCAACAGACGATGCAACTCGACTTTTTCAGTTCAAAGTTTCAAATGATTCTAGTGCTCCCTAGACCTCCAAACTCAGGTCAATCACAGTAAGACCCCACTCCCTGGTACTAATTTCTGTCTTATTTTGCTTTTGTTACTGTGATAAATACCATGACTGACAGCAACTTGCTGAGGAAAAATTTTCTTTTAGCCTACAGGCTATAGTTCCTCATCAAGGGAAGCCAGGGCAGGACTTTGGAGAAGAGATCAACAGATGAATAATGCTGCTTACAGCTTGCTTGGCCACTCTTTTTCTTCCTCTTCCTCTTCCCACCTCTTCCTCTTCCTCCTCCTCCTCCTCCTCCTCCTCCTCCTCCTCCTCCTCCTCGTCTTCTTCTTCTTCTTCTTCCTCTTCTTCTTCTTCTTCTTCTTCTTCTTCTTCTTCTTCTTCTTCTTCTTCTTCTTCTTCTTCTTCTTCTTCTTCTTCTTATTTTCCCCTTCTTTCTCTTCCTCCTCTTCCCCCTCTTCTTCTTTCTCCTCCTCCTCTTTCTCCTTTTTCTTCTTCCTCCTCCACCACTTCCTCTGCCTTCTTTATTAATTATTTATTTACTTTACAGCCTGATCAAAGTTCCCCTCCCTCCCCTCCTCCAAGTCCCTCCTTCCTCTCCCCTCCCCTTCCCCTCTCCCCGCTTTTCTGAGAAGAAGGGGAGGTCTCCCAATGCTATCAAACAGTCCTGAAATATCAAGTTGCAGTAAGACTAGGTGCATTTTCTTCTACTGAGGCTAGACAATGCAGCCCAGTTAGAGGAAAGGGATCCAAAGGCAAGACATGTAGTCAGAGACATCCCCTGCTTACACTTTAGGAGACCCAGCTACACAACTCTTACATATGTGCAGTGGCCTAGGTCTGTCCCATGCATGCTCTCCAGTTGGCAGTTCAGTCTCTATGAGACCCTATAGGTTCAGATTAGTTAATTCTGTAGGTTTTCTTAAGGTGTTCTTGACACCTGGCTCCTTCAGTCCTTCACTCCCCTCTTCCACAGGATTCTCCAAGCTCCACTTAATTCTTGGCTGTGGGTCTCTGTATCTGTTTCCATCAGTGCCTGAGTGGACCCTCTCTGATGACAGTTATGCTAGGCTCCTGTCTGCAAGTATAGCAGATTACCATTAATAGTGTTAGGGGTGGGCTTCCTTTTGTGGTGTGGGTCTCAAGTTGGACCAGCCATTGATTGGTCCTTTCCTCATCTTTTACCCCTGCACATCTTGTAGGCAGGACAATTGTGAGTCTAAGGTTTTGTGGCTGAGTTGGTGTCCTAGTTCCTCTATCGTAAGTCTTGCCTGCTTACAGGTAATGGCTGGTTTGGGCTCTATATCCCATTGCTAGAAGTCTTAGCTAGGTGACCTCATAGATTCCTGGGAATTTCCACTGTCCTAGGTGTCTAGCTTGTCCCAGAATGCCCTCCCACCCAATCCAGTTGTCTCCCCCAGTACTTTCTCTCCCCATCCTCCTCCACCTCATCACTCCTGTTCCTATTCCATCCCCCTAGTTCCCTCCCTCCATCCTCCATCCAATTCTATTTTTCCTTCTCAGTGAGATTGAAGCACCCCCTATCCCCACTATGTTTGTCTTTCTGGGTCTGGGTTACCTCACTCAGGATGATCCTTTCTAGTTCCATCCATTTGCCTACATTTCATTGTTTTTAATGTCTCACTCACCCAAGGAAGACACTGTCTACAGTGTCATCAATTAGAAATCAAGAAAATACCTCACAGACATTAGCTTATTTGACAGACAATTCCTCACTTGAGATTCTATCTTCCAGGGTAGGTCTAGTTTGCATTAAATTGTCAGAAAGTAACCAACTGAACTACTCAAAGGCTCTGTTGAAGGGCAGGTGGGATGGTCTTCCAGGTGGCAGGGTCTTCCAGGTGGGAGGGTCTTCCAGGTGGGAAGAGGCCTGGCTGATGATGAGCTGAGCCAGAGATGTGGATGAGCCAGCCATGATGTGTGTGGGATAATTACCCAGGACCTATCTGTTGGAGCTATAAAACATGGGGCCTAATGTGCATATTCATGGTGTGGCCCATTCTTTGTCCCCATGGGGAGTCAGGGGAAGCTCAGTAGAAGAGTGTGCTGAGATGGAAACTGAGCTATTTGGTTTTGGCATGATGGCCTGGAGATGGGGTTGAAGGCTGGCAGCAGGAGCCCTGATTGTGCCCTGATGTCTTTCCTTTTGTGGCAGTCTGTCCTTGAACAGGAAGTGACAAATGTATATAAGAGAGTAGTGCAGGCAAAGCAAGAGGGTGTGTGTGTGTGTGTATGCTTGTGTGTGAGTGCTGTACACGAGAGTTGTACATTATGCTTGATGTAAAACTGTATGAGTGTAGTGAGTGTGTATGGGAGTATGTATGAAAATGTATGTGAGGATATTGTGAGAGTGTATGTGAGAATGTGGTGTGTGCGTGTGTGTGCACCAGAGTCTGTGAGGGAACTTGTGATTGTGAGTGTATGATAACATCTGAGTACCTGTGCTCATACTTGTGTATGAGAGCATGTGTTAAGGCACTGGAGAAATGACTAAGGGTGAAGAGTATGCATCGTTTTTGCGGAGGACCTAAGCCACCACATCAGATGACTCATGACTGTCTGTAATCCTAGCTCCAAAGGGTCTGAACTCCTTGGGTACCCATATTCACATGTGCAGCTCCCCATATACACATACTTAAAAATACATTTCTTTAAAAAGGTTATGGTTGAACACAGAGAGTGCATGAATGTATTTCTGTGTGTCGGTGTGCTGGTGTCTGTGAGTCTGTATGTTAGAATGTATGTATCTCTAATAGTAGTGTGTGCCTAATAGAGACCCATCTCTGAGAGAGTCTGAGCGTGCATAGATGAGGGTGTGTGACTGTGCCTGTGTTTATGTAAGATGAGTGTGTATCAGTTCAAGTCATCTACCAACAGATGTTCAGAAGTTTCAGTCCATCAGAGCTGGAAGGTTGTGGCAAATCGAATGAAGCACTTCACACCATATCCAAGAGGCTGAAGAGAGTGAGGCAGGGAACAGCTAGAAAGAATATACCCCTAAACACCTGCCTCCTCCAGCTAGGCATCACCTTTCGATGTTTTTTTTACAGCCTCCCAAAATAGTGTCCCCATCTGGGGACCACACATTCAAAACATGAGCTTGTGAGGACATTTCATTTAAAATCCATAGCATTGTGTGTATGTATCTGCTTGTGTGTGAGGATGAGTAGATGTGTGAGGGTATGTCTGTGTGTGAGGTACTCTCTCTCTCTCTCTCTCTCTCTCTGTGTGTGTGTGTGTATGTCTCTGTGTGAGCTTGTGTATGGGGAGTTGTGTGTGGGAGGGTGTGTCTGTGTGTGAGAAGATGTGTGTTGGAAGTGAGGGTGTGTCTGTGTGTGAGAAGAGTGTGTTGGATGTGACTGAGAGATTATGAGCATGCCTACATGAAAGAGACTGATTTTGTATCATGTTGAATGTGATTGTGAATGTTGAGTGTGTGTGTGTGAGAGTGTGTAAGTGTGTGTGTTTGGTTTTTGCACTTGCATACAGATGGGCAGGAATCTGTTCCCTGTTCAGCAGCCAGCAGTTGGCTCAGAAGTCAGCTCCTTGCCAAGATCTGATTCTCCAGATGCCCAGAAGTCATGTGCCAGGACTGCCTTTGTTCACCTGCAGGGCTTGGCCAGTTCCCTAAGGATTCCCCTTTCCCACAGCAACCGCAGAGGACAGGGGCAGGAAGCTGTCCTCTTGGAGCCTGCTATGTGGCGCCTCTAGCTCTGTAGCTACTCACACACTGTTGCCCTGCCCTTTCCCTCTGGTGAGTGCCTCTCACCTTGTTCTGCTCCCTGGGCTCTGGGTCCTGACCATCCCTTCACCCCTGACAGGCCTTTGAGCACCTTGGATGTTCTGTTGCTGGCGTGTCTTATTCCCTGGGCTTTTCTAGGTCAGCTTCTGCCTATGTTCAGGCCTGTCACCTGAACAGTGTTTGCATCTAACAATCAATGCTTAATAAGTGTTTGAGGAATATTTTAAATAGAAGCAAAATGAGCTCAGTGCATACATCTCCTTCTCACCCTCACTGCCTCTGGGGATAAAGGAATAGCCAGGCCACAGTGGCTGGTGACATGTAATTTAGGTCTTCACCAGTGCAGTTTGAAAAGGATCTTATCTATCTCATGGTACCAAAACTCCCATTTCATTTCATTAATCAAAATGAGCAGTATTTTCTTAAATTCAGTCACTTCAGAAGATGGGGACTGGTATAAATGGTTTTCAAATCATGATTTTAAAAAGGGCTATTGTGTAGGTCACTGGCTTTTGGGTTTTCAGTGAGTGGAGACTGCAGCTCAAGAGAGTGGGTATGAATGGAGGCAGACTTCTTATCCATCTTAGCCATGGATTGATTGTGAGTGGTGCTGGCCTATATGCAAATCTGTCACTTTACTAGGGAACCTACAGAACATTTAATGCAAAAGGCTGGTAGCAAGTTTCACCTCAAACTGATCTCCACCCAAAGCTGAGATTCTAATGCAGCATGCAGCCAGTTTTTGCTTTGTAATGAGTAACAATAAGACATTAATGACTCAGATAGTATTTTCCCCATGACCTCAGGGTGCTCTGGATCTGTTCTGCAGCCTGGCACCAGCAGGGGCTTGCCAGAGTGCCTCTGTTGAGGATTCTTTAATCCCTTCCCCCACAGGACCAGCCAGCCAGCTGTGGCATGCGTGGAGGGTAGTCTCCGAGTTCATTTGGAGCAAATGTATCACTCTCGTTGTATCAATAAGTTTTCTTGTCACTGTGACCAAGTACCTGACAAAAAGCAATTTACAGGAGGAAGGGTTTATGTTGGCTTATGGTTGTGAGCAATGTGGCCCGTCATGGTTGAGATGACATGGTGTGGTTTGGTCTATATGTGGCACCATGAGTGTTGAAGAAGTAGAGAAAGGGGAATATAGGTGACCGTCCTGTCCCCTTTCTCTTTTTAATCAGTCAGGGACCACCGCCCATTGGGTGGTATCCCCCCCCATATTCATTTGGGTCTTTCCTCTTTAGTTAATCATCTCTGGAGACACCTTCATAAACACACCAAAGGATGAACCTCATTAGTACATTAAATACAACCTAATTGACAAGTGAAATTAATTGTATGCAGTTGGGCAAAACCACTCACAATTCTGAGTCCAGATTCAAGGGCTGGGAAAAGAATAGGTCCTACCCAGTAGTGAGATGGATTCCAAAGTTGCAGTGATCTAGCCGGCAGTGGCAGATACGATACTATTCCCATAAGATTCGCGGCTCCCATTCTGGAGCTGCAAAGTTCTATCGCCCAGTGATGTCATTGTGCTCATAGTGATGCTGCGGATGTTGGTGTAAACAATCCCACTGTGCAGGCATTTTCAAAAAAGAGTTTGCCATTATGGGGACTACATAGTGCCTGGTAATGAAAGGATTGTGCTGCTGGTCCATGTGTTTATTATACTTTAACTCATTATTTTAGGCTATACCTCTTGTTTATCTAACTATGCAAAAGTTAACTGTAAGGTAGTGTGCCGTATTACACCGACAGCAGCCTTGTCCATCCTGTGTTTGCTGTGTCTCAGATAAACTTACAGGCCTTAGCTATGGCTTTAGGGGGATGGCTCAGTGAGTAAAATGTTTGCTGTGCAAGAGCGAAGAGCTTGAGAAACGGAGACAGAATCCCTAGGGCTAGCTACACTCACTGACTCAGAGTCCCGGGTTCAGAGAGATAACACGCTTTAGTAAATAAAGTGGAGAGCAATCAGGGAGAATGCCCAGCATCAACCTCTGACCTTCAAACACAGGCACACACCTACATACACATGTTCATGTACACCTACATACACATGTGCCAGTATACATGTGATCTCACATACACACATGCATGATATGCATTCGTATTCTTCTCCACAAAATAGCAGCAGCAGGAGCAGCAGGTAATGACAAGTTATCACCCCATATTATTTAGGTTTGTGTAAGAACGCTCGGGGAGCTTGCATAATCAATGAAAAAAAAAAAAACAGTGATGGACACAGCCATACATGAGCCATTCTTCCTGCTGTAAATAGTGTTCTGTGTAATACATGGTCTACTCCATAGAGACTTTGAAGAATCATCTTTGTGAAAGTGAAAATCAAGCAATTGTTGGTGTTTGTAATAATAGCTTATTGGATTAGAAGGAAACTCAGAGGCAATAAAATCCCAGCAAAACCTTTAATTTTTATATAGATTGAGATATTTAGATTACCAGTAGCCACACCCATGGAAATCTTTTTTTCTCCAAGTTTAATTGCCCCTAACACTGGAAACAGTGTGCATCTTTCCTATAATAAAAACCAGGTAAATATAAAGATAACAATGGCCTTTAAACACTACGGTGTTCTGCTTGTATGACACACAGTATGACATATCTGGGATTACAGTGTAATTCCAAGATGTGTTACTGAGCTCAGTGATTAACTAAAATAGAAAATATAACAATTGTATTGGGGCTGGAGATTTGGCTCAGTGGTTAAGAACACTGACCTCTCTTCCAGAGGACCCAGGTTCAGTTCCCAGCAACCACAAGGCAGCTCACAGTTGTCTCTAACTCTTGTTCCAGGAGATCCAACACCCTTACAGAGACATACACACAGTCAAAACACCAGTGTGTATAAAATAAAAATAAATGAATTGTTTAAAACGAAGGAGAGTGAGTCTGTGCTTCAGATTCCATCTGCCTGTGTATGAGCTGGTGTTGCTGTGTTGCTGTGTGGGGCTCTCATGTAGCAGTGAGGTACACTGGAAGAAAGAATGGGGCCAGGACCGGAGGGTCTGTGGCTCTTTCCTGTTGGAGATGGGCCCTGGGGGTTCCCTTCAGACCTCTGCTTCTGCTCATGCCAACAGTGGTGGTTTGGGCTGGGTGGAAAGCCACTTTTGAGGCAGGGAGTCCAGTTTCTGTATTAGTAATAAAAATTACATGCAGTTTGTTTGACTGTTGACAATTCATTTGGGTGCTGGGAAATATGGTAAAATGCTTGCTGTACAAGTCTGTGGACCAGAGTTAGGTCTCCAGAACCCTTACAGAGAACGCTGAGTATTATGGGAATGGCCACCAATAACTGGCCTAACGTGACACCTATCCCATGGGAAAGCACCAATCTCTGACACCAGTAATGATACTCTACTATGCTTGCAGACAGGAGCATGTTGTCCTCTGAGAGGCTCCCCCTAGCAAGCTGACTCAGACAGATACAGACACCCACAGCCAAAACAGTGAATGGAGCTTGGGGATTGTTATGGAAGACTAAGAGGAAGGATTGTGGGCCCTGAAGGAGAGAGGAACTCCACAGGAAGACCAACAGAGTCAACTAACCTGGACCCTTGGGGCTCTCAGAGTCTGAACCACCAACCAAAGTACACACACAGGCTGGAGGACCTAGAACTCTCCACACATATGTAGCAGATATAAGCTTAGTCTTCATGTGAATCCTAAACAGTTGGAACAGGGGCTGTTCCAAAAGCTGTTGCCTGGATATGGCGTACGTCTTCTAGCTGGGCTACCTTGTGTGGCTTGAATGGGAGAGAAAGTGCTAAGCCTCATGGAGACTTGAAGTACCAGGGTGGGGGGCTACCCAAGGTGTCCCCCACTTACTCAGGGGGGAAGTGGATGGGGGAAGGATTGTGGGAGGGGATAACCAGGAGGGTGGCAGTGGTCAGGATGAACTATAAATAAGTAAAAAAAAAAAAAATTAAAAAAAAGAAGCTGAGCATGGTGGCACATACGTGTAATCCTAACAATGGGGAGACAGAGACATGGATCTGGGGCTTGCTGACCAGGAAGTCTAGCTCAAGTCAGTGAGCTTCAGGTCTCAGAATATGAGGTGGATCCTGAAGAACAAAACCTTTGACATTCTACACAAATGTGCACACAAGTGTACCCCTACCCAAACACAAACACACACACATACACACACAGTGTGTGTATGCGCGTGTGCTCATGCATGCATGCATGTACACACACACACACACACACACACACACACACACACACACACACAGAGTGTGTGAGGGTTCATCTAGCTCTAATGAACAGGATAATCCCAAATAAGTGACTACATAAAGTAAAGGTTATTTCTCTTTCCTGTACAAAAACAGGTGTGTGACAAGATGTCCCAGGTAGGGTGGCTGTGAGTGTACTTAGATTTCTAGCTTTCTCTTCTGACACTTTCAGAGTGTGACTTTATTTCTTAGTTAACCTCAGGGTTGGATCATCTATCAGACTGGTTTCGCAGCACCATATATAAGGAAAGGGAGAAAAAGACCTTTTGGAAAAACATGCTTTGAGATGGACATAGATTTTAGCACAGTTGTGAAAATGCTATAGAATTACCACATAGCCTTCATTAACTTGTTACATAAACCTGGTGCACTGATCAAAGTGGAGGCATTACCAGTGGTACCATGGTGTGGTCTAGTCATGGTCTTCATTAGGATTTTTGTGCTCATGTCCATTTTTGGCTTCAGATCTCATCCTGGATCCCTCTGCATTCTGAGTTCAGAGTTCTTTAGTCTTTCTTGCTTTGGAACAATTTATCTTTCCTTAGGTTTTATGAGCTTAGTGGAGATACTGGCCAGGTATTGTGTAGAAAGCTTCTTGTAGGGGATAATTTTGATGTGTTCTGATTGGGAATCCGCATGTGAATCTTGAAGGTTCTGTTCCCCAGTTGGTTCTTGATCAATCAATAAAGAGGCTAGTGGTCAGTGGCTGGGCAGAAGAGGCAGGACTTTCAGGTTTCTGCAGGCAAGCTAGCAGACGGAGGAGGAAGAAAAGGAATTCTCTATGTTTTGGAGGGAGAGAGAGCCACCAGCCATGTGAGATCTCAGGAGGATTGGTCAAACTAAGCTGAGGGAACATTCAGAGGTGTTGAGCTGGGAGTAAAAATAACTGAGCAACTAAGCTGAGGGAAGATTCAGAGATGTTGAGCTAGGAGTAAAAGTAAAGGCACATTAGCTGCAGGAGGCTTAGACATCCCCAGCCACTGAGCTAAAAGCATATTAAAAATAAGTTAATATGTCTGTGCATCTCATTCATGGAGCTGGGGTGGCTCCTGGGTGCACACATGCATTGAGCTGGGGATATGAAGTGGTATAGCAAAAACTATAGTCTATGGATTCTCAATGTGGGTTATATAACATTCTCTCCTTATTAGACTCAGTTATGGGTTATGAGCAAGAACTTCACAGTAGGGTGTGTAACATTATGGCTTATTCCTGGGAAATCTCTGTCACTTGAATAAAATGGCATTTTCTAGATGTCTCTACCATCAAATATCCCTACTTGCTTTCCTAGACTTTAAGCTTCTATGTTTGTCTTACACACAAGGAAGGGGAATAAAGTCCCTCTTGTAGTCCACTTCTTTGTGGGGCTCAATGCTGGAAGTTCCACTGAACTTCTACTCCTCAGGCTGGGATTTGCTGTCATATAATAAGTGGTAAAGAGTTTCTACTGGTATAGAGTACCTGAGGTCAGACTCCAGACATGAGCACTCACACATGTTAATGGTGTGAGTCTGGCAACTTGTTCAACTTGTCCATGTCTTAGTTCACTCTATCTCGAGGGAATGGCCATGACTTAAAAAAAATCATTCTATGAATTTATATAAATGAAATGCTTAGCCCTGTGCCTGACACATAATGAGGGGTCATAACAGTTAGCCATTGGCAATGCTATGTGTCCATGCTTAACTGCAAGGGGGACTGAGAAATTTAGGGTCCTGCCTCGCCCTGTGGAAACAGCAAACCTAGCTAGCTAAATATTGGGAGCTTGTTACTAAGGAAGCAAAGGCAGGCTGGGTATTTAAAGATAGCTAACAGCATCTGTCACAGCACTGTGTTCACGCTTTAGGATGATAAATCTACAGTAGACAGGATTGTAATATGACGATTCTCCCTGCCAGCGCAATGTCTCCACAGGCAGACTCCATGCTGATTTCTAAAGGGTCATGCTAGACCTCAGGACAATGAGAGACACAGATGGCAGCAAGAAGAGCTAAGAGGTCATCAGGGAAGAAGCGTCTTGCTGAGTGTACTTGATCATTTAGCTTTCCTCCGTGCCTTTAAATCTCAGGGGAGGACACCCTTGGAGGGCTCACACCCAGCACACACTGCAGGAAGCAACACATGCTCATTGGAAAGCGTTTGAGATATTTTTCTTCTTTTAAATATTGAATCCATAAGGGAAAGACAGTGCCTTTGGAGTCTGCCACGAGAGGTGGTTGGGTCAGAGGCGTTGCAAAGATCAGAGCTACCCTGGAACATCTGCCAACAGGAATAGCTGAGAAAGAACATCCCTGTAGATGTGACGGTCTGACTGCCAAAGGACTTGCAGGTCCAAGACTTGCCTAGCCTGATCTGTGTCATGCTCCTTCAGAGGACAAAGAGGAGCTCCAGGAGTCAAGGTGGGGTCATTTTAAGTCTTCAGTTTTGAAAAGTGAGCACAAAGTGAAGGGACCAGGAGTGGTTTGTGTGCACACGAGTGGGAGCTGAGCCCTGTAATTACAGGTGCAGTCACTGTGCCCAGGTCTCAACACGACTTCGCTTCCTGAGGCTTGGCTCCAACAAGTGCCTCTTAATGAGCACGACTTCCCCTTCCTTGTCATTGTGAGGATCTTGGAATAGACACTTTTCTTCCAGTCTACTACCCACTGCCAGATCTGGACCTATCACACGCTATGCTTGGAGAATGGCAGTGTTCAAGGTCACAACCAGAAGTCTGACCTGTAGCCAAGAGTTGTTCAAGTCTCTTTGAGCTCATGTCTCATCTGAAATGAAGGTGTTGACCCCTATGATCCGAAGTCCCGTGCAGCAAAAGCTACTGTAACCGACTTCCAATGCTAGATTTTAGAGTGCATCTTTTTGCCTACCATGTCCTTTTGCAGCATCTGGATTTCTTCAGAAGACTTCATGCAGCTCCAGTGTAAAGCTCTCTTCTCCCCATCTCAGCACCTGGCAGCCTCATCAACTGGCCTACAGGAGGAGGTGCTGTGGGTGTGAGACTGTCCCGGCATCCTTGGTGTTCCTTCACTTCTCCTTCCAGTCAGGGTCAAATAGGAACAGCAATTCTGATGCAGACTTGAGCCATCACACACAAGGTCCCCTGTCTATGCCACTGACTTCTCTCACTTGCTTTCGTCTCTGTGAAGGCAGAAAGAGCCTGACTTGTGCTCTCACAATGGACTGCCTTATATCCCTTAAACTGAAAAGCACTTCAGGAAATGCCTGTGCTTGTGCTGTCCCCAAATGCGCAGTGAATGAATGCAGTATGTGTTTGCTCCCTACTAAAGGCCCCGACAAAGAACTGTGGCCATGCCATGGCTAGCTGTGTTGAGTGTGGCCACCTCTGGATGTCAATTTGTGGCCGATCTGAGAGTGCCTTTCCATCATGTAGTAACTATATTCTGTTGCTCTGAACATAGACCAGCACCCTACCTCCTATTTGCCTCTACATCCTCGAAAAGAAAGATGATCATTTGGCTCCCTTTACCCTTCTATTCAGCCACTGGCTCTGAGAACTTACTGTGGGCAAGCTCTTCTATAGCACTATAATAACAGCATCATCTTTTTTATACCCGTTTTTCCTAGCATGTTTTATTTGCATGTCATCCCTATGAGATGGCTAGAGTAGAACTCTGAGTCCCCAAGAAAGTGAATGATTTATGTTGATGATGGTTTCTGTCTCACCAGCATCACTACACTGGCATTTGCACTGATGCTGGGGAATCTTCCTCAGGCCCTTGTGCGTGTGTGGCAAGCAACCGTTAGCTGGTCTATCTCTTCAGACTCCATCTCCTCATCTAGAACTTTTGATGTTTTGTGACTTGGTATAATGTGGTTGGCTCCTGGTTATCCTTGTAGTGACCTTGAATTTTTTTTGTGTATATTTATATCTTCTGGTGTACATGCCTGTGTTTCCATAGAAGCCAGGGATGGATGTCAGGTGTCTTTTTCTATTGCTCTTTTTATTCTATTTTTGAGATAGGGTTTCTCATTGGAAATGGAGTGCACTGATTGGCTAGGCTGGTTGGCCATTGAATTCTGCAATCCTCCTATCCCTGTCACTCAGTGCTGTGATCACACATGTTTGTCACCATGCTGTGGATGTGACAGGGATCTGAAGTCAGGTCCTCATGCTTGCATAGCAAGCTTTTTATGCGTGGAGTCCCCTTTCCAGTGATGGAGAACTTGCATTTAATGTAAGCTTCATGGCATCTCCTTGCAGGGATGAGTTCTGATTTGGAGAAGGCCTCTGGACCTCACGAATTTGAAACTAAAGTTGCTCTGTGCTCATAAACTTGGCCTTGGGAACTATAATGTTCAGAATTAATTGCATCAAGGCACAAAGCAGGAAATTTAAGTAAAGTTATATCTTCCTTAGATTTAGTCTGATCTCCTTCTTTGAAAATGGTTTCTCTTAGATATTTCTTTAAGATTCTAATTCATCTAATTATTATCTGGATATATGACCCTTAGGGTGATCCAGGCTCTGTTGGATCTAGTGGTCCCAGAATTAGCAAAGAATAATCTCTGTGGTTGTTTGTTGTATTCCTTATCTATTGAGGCCCAAACATTTGCAGTCTCATGGAGCGTGTTACAAACATGAGAGATTACAGTACCATTTCCTCTGGTTTGTTTTAAAAGTTTTATTTTGCTTTAATTCTGCATAGAGTCATATGCACGTGGATGCAGGTGCCCATCGATGCCAGAGACGCTGAATCAACCTGGAGCTAGGCTTACAGGTAGTTGTGAGCTTGAAGTGAGTCTGGGAACTGAACTCAGGTCCTCCACAGGAACAACATAAGCTCTTAACCACTGAGCCATCTCAGGAACCCTTGTTTTAGGTTTTATAAATTTTTACTTGCCATGCCAATAATGTTTAGCAATTTTTGCACATCTCTGAAGTTAAGAAGGAATGTAAAAGTTACCCACAATCCCTTCCCTGCCAACACAAGTTGTTTCCACTAGCCCATGTTCCCGTTTACTTTGTGGCCGCACGAATACATAATTTCTTTTGCATAAATTATGATTTTTTTCTTCAACAGCATGCAAATATTTTGTCATATCATCACTCAGCTACAATCGAGAGTGTATTTCTCTGCTTTGGCTGCTTTCAGCATGCTGGAAGGTGATATGTAAACTGCTGAGGGAGAAAAGGCATTAGTGATCGCCTGTAATAATGGACCACGCACACTATAGTGACGATCAGCCAGAAAAGATCTTCCCCGTTAGTGCAATAGTGGCACAATGGCTATGAGAGTAAACCCCTACTTCCTGATTGGGATTTGAGGCCTGCCTCATAGAGATTTCAAGACTTTTACTGTTAACCTGGTTAAAAGCCCATCTGTGGGGTAGTCATAGGTGTGAGGTAGAACCCACTTTTGTCTTGTTGAACGATCATATTGTCAAGTTGTCTTTTATTTGTTTACGTTTATACCCATAGATTTATGTTGCTGTCAATCTTAGTCAAAGAAACTTCTTCTTCTTCTTCTTCTTTCTTCTTCTTCTTCTTCTTCTTCTTCTTCTTCTTCTTCTTCTTCTTCTTCTTCTTCTTCTTCTTCTTCTTCTTCTTCTTCTTCTTCTTCTTCTTCTTTTTTAATGGGCCAGGTTTAATGTTGAGAATGTTGAGATCCTTTGCTGGTCAAAATGCTAAGCATAGGTAATAGTGAATGTTCAACCATAGATGGGTCATTAGTATTAACTTCCTCCTATGTAGTGCTCAGGGAACATCATGGAAGATAGGGCATAAAGAATGTTGAAGCCAGAGAACAGAGAAGAGAACTTCGAAATACTGTCTTTTGGACGTAACAGGGTCATTGTCCACATGAAATTGCAGCAGCTATGACTACTTGCACATGGTTAAGCTGTTCACCATGGTTCTTTATCCATGGGGCTTTACCCCAAGCTGAGGAGCTATTGAGAGAGTGACTGTCACTTTTCTTTAGGAGTGTGGCTCCTGGTAGGCTGCCCAGTGAGTGGCTGAACACTTCATGCTTTGTATGGACAACTGTGGTGGTTAGTTTATGTCCTGGTAGAATTATTTGGGAAGAGGAATCTAGGTTGAGAAAAATGCCTCCATGAGATTGCCTATAAGAAGTCTACAGGGTATTTTCTTGGTTAAGGATTTGATGTGTCCAGAGCTAACCAACCAATAAAGAAGGTGGTGTTACCCTGGTCAGGTAGTCCCGAGTTGTATAAACAAGAAGGCTGAAAAAGCAATGTGAAGAAAACCGGGAGGAAGCATTCATCCATGGCTTCTGCTCTAGTTCTTGCTTCTCAGTTCCTGCCTTGGTTTCCCTCAGTAGACTATGACCTGGGATATGTAAGCCAAAGGAGTTTTATCCACAGCAATAGATTTGAGGTATAAAGAAGAAAGAAGGATGTTGTTTGAGAATGACTTAGATTGCTTAGTCTCTCTCTCTCTCTCTCTCTCTCTCTCTCTCTCTCTCTCTCTCTCTCTCTCCCTCTCTCTCTCTCTCTCTCTCTCTCTCTCTCTGTGTGTGTGTGTGTATGTGTCACAAGACTATTAAAGCAGGGACCAGTGAGATGGCTCAGGTAGGTAGAAGTTCTAACACCATGTCTGATGCTTTGGGCCATGGCACTTTATCACAAAAATAGAAACCTTAACTAGAACACTAACAATAATTGACTCCATGAGTTTTTATTTATATAAAAAAGAGAGTACCTGAAGTTGGGAGGCTGATGTGTTGGGGGGGTCTTAGTGAATAAAGTAGAGGGAAATAGTGGGGGTACATATGGTGGAAATACATTACATAAATATATGAGACTTTCAAATAAGTTTTAAAAATGAAAAAAGAACGAAAACGTGCTTGCCGCTACTACATAGGCAGGAACGAATACTACCCCATAGAAAGTACCAGACTCCATATCCCTGTTTCTGACAGGAATGCCAGGGGATGTTTTGTAGCTTGAATTTAGACTAGACTTTATGCTAATGAGACTGTGGCAGACATTGCATTGAAGTAAAGAACACAGAGCTGAGAAGGGGCCCCCAGCATAGGAACAAGAGTGACTTTTTCAGGGTTCCTGGTCCTCCAAAAGTAAAGAGCTTGCCCAGGGCTCACTAGAAGAGAAAAGTATACTTCTGAGGCTCTTCAGAAGTTCCTGGTAAGGACTCAGTTGTCTCCAGGTTACAGCAGGATCAGAACAGAGCACAGCAGGAGTTCAGGGACTATCATCTGCTGCCTGCATTGGGGAGAAATGGCTGGGATGCTGAGAGGCAGACAGAGTGCTGATGTAGTTTGCTGCACATAATTATGTGTAAGTTCCATCTTAAAGCAAAACTAGTCATTCTCAATTAATTCTTTTGTTCTCTTCATTAAATCCTAGTTAAACTATTCCTTGCGGTATTGTTATAGAAGAGATCTGCTCGAATGTATTGTGGTGTGTGTGTGTATGTGTACGCGCGTGTGTGCTAAATTAGATTGAGAGAGATCTAAAGGATGAGTAAAGCAGCCTTCTGAGAGTATGTAAAGGTGTTTCTGGAGCTGAGTGATTGGCATATGACAGGGTGAGACACATCCTGAATGTCACTGGCATGATGCAACAGCCCAGACTCTCAGATGCAGCAAAAGCTGAAGTAAGGGGTAGTCAACCAGTGTGAACTGTGAAGTAAGGGGTAGTCAACCAGTGTGAACTCACTCTCTGTCCCTCCACCTTCTGGTAGGTTCCTCCACCATGATCCCATGACATGATGTTCTCTGCCTCACCAGAGAACCCAAACAAACCCTTGTTTCTTGTGCACTTTGTCACAATGCTGAACATGACTAATGAGAAACTGAGACATAAGAAAGGTGCAGGGCCGTGTTTATGGGTCAGAGACTTATCTTGCAAATGGCTGTGTGTGATACAGATGTCATTAGTGTCCCTCTCACAGCATGGCAAACATGGCCACCCAGTTCAGCAGAGCACACAGCTTCAGAATCCTTTCCTGAGCAGAAACTCTGGCAATTCTTAGGAACTGATTAGCACTGGCACTTGGAAGGAAATTATTCCAGACTTAAGTCATTCTTTTCTTTATACTAATTTTTTTTAAACAACTTTATTTTACAAAACAAAGATAAATGTACAGATTTTAAACATTTTTTGCTTAAAATTATACATTTTTTTGTTAGTACTTTTTTCAGATTTTAACATAATTTTTACATAAAACTATATGAATATATTTTTTAGTCAATATTTGATTTTTTTCAAGGTTTGATTTTATGCCTTGAAAACTTAATAGTTACAATGAGCTAAAGTACATGTAAAACAAAATATAACATGGAAATAGTTAAAGTTTTCTTGTTTTGTAAATATTTTTTTTGTTTTGTTTTGTTTTCTTTATTTCTTGGACTTCATACAGTCTGTGAGTTGTTTCTGGGGGAGTGCAAGCCTCTGGGGTTAGCATCCCACTATCAGTGACTGCATATTATGTCTGTTCTTTTGTGACTGGGTTATCTCACTCAGGATGATATTCTCTAGATGGAGCCATTTTCTTAAGAATTTGGTTAAGTCATTGTTTCTGGTGCCTGAGTAGTATTCCATTGTGTATATGTACCACAATTTTTGTATCCATTCATCTTCTGAAGGACATCTGGGTTCCTTCCAGCTTCTGGCTATTATAAATAGAGCCGCTATGAACATTGTGGTGCATATATCTTTGTTGTGTATTAAAGTGTCTCTGGGGTATATGCCCAGAAGTGGAATAGCTGGGTCTTCAGGTAGTACTATATCCAATTTTCTGAGGTATCGCCAGACAGATTTCCAGAGTGGTTGTATTAGCTTGCAACCCCACCAACAGTGGAGAAGTGTTCCTCTTTCTCCGCAGCCTCGCCAGCATCTGCTGTCATCTGAGTTTTGGATCTTGGCCAATCTGACTGGTGTGAGGTGGAATCTCAGGGTTGTTTTGATTTGCATTTCCCTGATGGCTAAGGATGTCGAGCACTTCCTCAGATGTTTCTCGGCCATTCGGTGTTCCTCAACTGAAAACGTTTTGTTTAGCTCTGTACCCCATTTTTTAATAGGGTTATTTGATTCTCTGGTGTCTAGCTTTTTGAGTTCCTTGTACACCTTGGATATTAGGCCTCTATCTGATGTGGTGTTGGTAAAGATCTTTTCCCATTCTGTTGGTTGCCATTTTGTTTTCTTGACGATGTCCTTAGCCTTACAGAAACTTTGCAATCTCATTAAGTCCCATTTGTTAATCTTTGACCTTAGAGCTTGAGCCATTGGTGTTTTGTTCAGGAAATTTTCTCCTGTGCCTATGTGTTCTAAGGTTTTCCCTACTTTCTCATCTAATAGCTTCAGTGTATCTGGTTTAATGTGGAGATCTTTGATCCACTTGCACTTGAGCTTTTTACAAGGAGATAAGAAAGGGTCTATTTTCATTCTTTTGCATGCTGAGTGCCAGTTGGACCAGCACCATTTGTTAAATAGGCTGTCCTTTTTCCATTGAATGTTTACTGCTCCTTTGTCAAAAATCAGGTGACCATATACATGAGGGCTCATTTCTGGATCTTCTATTCTATTCCATTGATCCACATGCCTATTTCTGTACCAGTACCATGCAGTTTTCAGCACAATTGCCTTGTAATATAGCTTGAGGTCAGGGATAGTGATTCCTGCAGATGTTTTTTTTGTTGTTGAGGATGGATTTCGCTATTCTAGGTCTTTTGTTATTCCATATGAAATTGCACATTGATCTTTCCAATTCCATGAAGAACTGGGTTGGAATTTAGATGGGGATTGCATTGAACCTGTAGATTGCTTTTGGTAGGATGGCCATTTTTAAGATGTTGATTTTTCCAATCCATGAGCATGGGAGATCTTTCCATTTTCTGAGATCCTCCTCAATTTCTTTCTTTAGAGGTTTGAAGTTCTTGTCATACAGGTCCTTCACTTGCTTAGTTAGAGTCACATCAAGGTATTTCATAGTTTTTGTGACGATTGTGAAGGGTACCTTCTTTATACTAATTTTATTGACTATATTTTATTTAAATTTTAAATGCTATCACCTTTCTCAGATTCCCCTCCATATCCCCCATCCCATCATCTTTTTCCCTACTTCTATGAGGGTATTCACCCACCCATCCCCTTCTGCCCCCCTGCCCTGACATTCCCCTACACTGGGGCATCAAGCCTTGACAGGACCAAGGACTTCTACTCCCACTGATGCCCAACAAGACCATCCTCTGTTACACATGCAGTTGGAGCCATGGGTCTGTCCATGTGTACTTTTAGGATAGTGGTTTAGTCCCTGGGAGCTCTGGTTGGTTGGTATTGTTGTTCTTATGGGGTTGCAAACCTCTTCAACTTCTTCAATTCTTTCTCTAAGTCCTCCATTAAGGACCCTGTTCTCAGTTCTATGGTTGGCTGTGAGCATCTGCCTCTGTTTTTGTCAAGTTCTAGTAGATCCTCTCAGGAGACTGCTATATCAGGTTCCTGTCAACATACACTTTTTGGTATCAGCAATATTGTTTTGGTGGCTTTATATGGGCTGGATCCCCCAGTGGGGCAGTCTCTAGATGTCCTTTCCATCAATCTCTGCTCTGAACTTTGTCTCCATATTTCCTCCATATTTTTGTTCTTCCTTCTAAGAAGTACTGAGGCATCTGCACTTTGGTCATCCTTCTTCTTGATCTTCATGTTGTCTGTGAATTGTATCTAGGGTATTCTGAGCTTTTGAGCTAATATCTACTTATTAGTAAGTGCATACCATGTGTGATTTTTTTTTTTTTTTTTTTTTTTTTTTTGTGATTGGGTTACCTTACTCAAAATATTTTCTAGTTCCTTCCATTTGCCTAAGGATTTCATGAAGTCATTGCTTTTAATAGACAAATAGTACTCCATTGTGTAAATGTACCACATTTTCTGTATCCATTCCTCTGTTGAAGGACATCTGGGTTATTTCCAGCTTCTGCTATAAATAAGGCTGCTATGTGTCCTTGTTATATGTTGAAGTATCTTTTGGGTATATGCTCAGGTAGTACTATGTCCAGTTTTCTGAGGAACCTCCAGACTGATTTCCAGAGTGGGTGTACCAGCTTGAAATCCCACCGACATTGGAAGAGTATTCCTTTTTTTTCTACATCCTTGCCAACATCTGCTGTCATGTGAGCTTTTGATCTTAGCCATTTTGACTGGTGTGAGGTGGAATCTCAGGGTTGTTTTGATTTGCATTTCCCTGATGACTTAGGATGGCGAACATTTCTTTAGGTACTTCTCAGTCATTCAATTTTCTTCAGTTGAGAATTCTTTGTTTAGCTCTGTACTCCATTTTTTAATAGGGTTATTTGATTCTCTGGATTCTACCTTTTTAAGTTCTGTGCATATATTGGATATTAGCCCTCTATCGGATGTAGCATTGGTAAAGATCTTTTCCCATTCTGTTGGTTGTCATTTTGTCCTAATGACATTATCCTTTGCTTTACAGAAGCATTGCAGTATATGAGTTCCCATTTGTAGATAAACCATTGGTGTTCTGCTCAGGAAAATTTTCCCAGTGCCCATGTGTTCAAGGCTCTTCCCCACTTTCTCTTCTATTAGTTTGAGTATATCTAGTTTTAAGTGGAGGTCCTTGATTCTCTTTGATTTGAGCTTTGTACAGGGCAATAAGAATGGATCAATTTGCATTCTTCTACATACTGACAACCAGTTGGACCAGCACCATTTGGTGAAAATGTTGTCTTTTTTCCACCGAATGGTTTAACTCCTTTGTAAAAGATCAAGTAACTATAGGTGTGTGGGTTCATTTCTGGGTCTTCAATTCTATTTCATTGATCTACCTGCCTGTCTCTGTACCAATACCACACAGATTTTATGACTATTGCTCTGTAATACAGCTTGAGATCAAGGATAGTGATTCCTCCAGAAGTTCTTTTATTGTTGAGAATAGTTTTTGCTGTCCTGGGTATTTTGTTATTCCAAATGAATTTGCAAATTGTTCTTACTAATTCTATGAAGAATTGAGTTAGAATTTTGATGGGAATTGCATTGTACCTGTAGATTGCTTTTGGCAAGATGGCCATTTTTACTACATTAATCCTGCTAATCCATGAGCATGGGAGATCTTTCCATCTTCTGAGATCTTTAATTTCTTTCTTCAGAGACTTGAAGTTCTTGTCATACAGATCTTTCACTTGCTTGGTTAGAGTCACATCAAGGTATTTTATATTATTTGGGACTGTTGTGAAGGGTGTAATTTCCCTAATTTCTTTCTCAGCATGTTTATCCTTTGAGTAGAAGAAGACTAGGGGCTTGTTTGAGTTAATTTTATGTCCTGCCACTTTGCTGAAGTTGTTTATCAGTTGTAGGAGTTCTCTGGTGGAATTTTTGGGGTCACTTAAGTATACTATCATATCTGCAAATATTGCTAATTTGACTTCTTTCTTTCTAATTTGTATCCCGTTGACTGCCTTTTGTTGTCTAATTGCTCTGGCTAGGACTTCATTTACTATATTCAATAGGTAGGGAAAGAGTAGGCAGCCTTGTCTAGACCCTGATTTTAGTGGGATTCCTTCATGTTTTTCTCTATTTAGTTTGATGTTGACTACTGGTTTGCTGAACATTGCTTTTACTATGCTCAGGTATGGGCCTTGAAATCCTGATCTTTCCAAGACTTTTAACGTGAAGGAGTGTTGAATTTTGTCAAATGCTTTCTCAGCATCTGATGAGATGATCATGTGTTTTTTTCCTTTGAATTTGTTTATATAGTGGATGACATTGATGGATTTCTGTATATTGAACCATCCCTGCATCCCATAGAAGAAGCCTACTTGATAGTGATGATTGATGGTTTTGATCTGTTTTTGGATTTGATTTGTGAGAATTTTATTTAGTATTTTTGCATCAGTATTCATAAGGGAAATTGGTTTGAAGTTTTGTTTTTTGTGTGGTTTAGGTATAAGTATAATTGTGGCTTCACAGAAGGAATTGGGTAGTGTTCCTTCTGTTTCTATTTTGTGGAATAGTTTGGAGAGTATTGGTATTAGGTCTTCTATGAAGGTCTGATAGAATTCTGCACTAAATCGGTCTGGTCCTGGTCTTTCTTTTGGTTGGGAGGCTTTTAGTGATTGCTTCTATTTCTTTAGAAGTTGTTTGGATGGTTTATCTAATCCCTATTTGGCACCTTGTATCTGTCTAGAAAAGTATCAATTTCATCTAGACTTTCCAGTTTTGTTGAATATAGGCTTTTGTAGTAGGATCTGATCGAAATTTGAATTTCCTTAGTTTTTGTTGTTATGTCTCCCTTTTCATTTCTGATTTGGTTAATTTGAATACTGTCTCTGTGCCCACTGGCTAGTCTAGCTAGGGGGTTTTATATATAAAACCAGCTCCTGGTTTTGTTGATTCTTTGTATAGTTCTTTTTGTTTCTACTTTGTTGATTTCTGCCCTGAGTTTGATTATTTTCTGATGACTACTTCTATTGGGTATTTTTTGCTTCCTTTTTCTTCCAGAGCTTTCAGCTGTGCTATCAATCTGCTAGTGTATGTTCTCTCCAGTTTCTTTTTGGAGGCACTCAAAGGTCTGAGTTTTCCTCTTAGCACTGCTTTCATTGTGGCCCATATGTTTGGGTATGTTGTACCTTCATTTTCATTAAATTTTCAAAAGTCTTAAATTTCTTTCTTTATTTCTTCATTGACCAAGTATTCATTGAGCAGAGCATTGTTGGTTTCCATGTGTATGTGGGTTTTCTGTTGTTCTTGTTATTGAAGATCAGTCTTAGTTCATGGTGATCTGATAGGATGCACAGGATTATTTCAATCTTATTGTATCTGTTGAGGCCTGCTTTGTGACTGACTATATGGTCAATTTTGAAGAAGGTACCATGAGGTGCTGAGAAGAAGGTACATTTTTTTGTTTTAGAATAAAATGTTCTATAGATATGTGTTAAATCCATTTGTTTCATAACTTCTGTTAGTTTCACTGTGTCTCTCTTTAGTTTCTGTTTCCCATGATTTGTTTATTGATGAGAGTGCTATGTTGAAGTCTCCCACTATTATTGTGTGAGGTGCAATGTGTGCTTTGAACTTTAGTAAGGTTTCTTTTATGAATGTAGGTGTCCTTGCATTTAGAGCATAGTTATTCAGAATTGAGATTTCACCTTGTTGGATTTTTTTTCTTTTAAGAAGAATTAAATGTCCTTCCTTATCTTTTTTGATAAATGTTGGTTGAAAGTCAATTTTATTTGATGTTAGAATGGCTACTCCAGCTTGTTTCTTGGGAACATTTGCTTGGAAATTTTTTTTTCTAGCCTTTTACTCTGAGGTAGTATGTTCCCTGTATGCAGTAAAATGTTGGGTCCTTTTAACATATTCTGTTATTTTATATGTATTATTTTATATTTTATATGTGTTATTTATATGTTATATATTTTATGTTATTTTTATATATTATATTTTATAATTTTGTTATTTTATATTTATATGTGTTATTTATATATGTTATTTATATATGTTATATATTTTATGTTATTTTATATATTATATTTTTATATATTTTATATGTTATACATATTTTATATATGTTACATGTCTGTTAGTTTATGTCTTTTTATTGGGGAGTTGTGTCCATTGACATTGAGCAATATAGGGACCAATGATTGTTATTTCCTGTTATTATTGTTGTTAGAGTTGGAGTTATATTTATGTGGCTGTCTTCTTTTGGGTTACTTGAAAGAAGATTATTTTCTTGCTTATTCTAGGGTGTGGTTTCTATCCTTGTGTTGGGGTTTTTCATACATTATTCTTTGTAGGGCTGGATTTGTGGAAAGATATGGTGTAAATTTGGTTTTGTCTTGGAATATATTGGTTTCTCCATCTATGGTAATTGAGAGTTTTGTTGGATATAGTAACCTGGGCTGGCATTTGTGTTCTCTTAGGATCGGTATGACATCTACTCAGTATATTCTAGCCTTCACAGTCTCTGTTGAAGTCTGGTGTGATAGGTCTGCCTTTGTATGTTATTTGACCTTTTTTTCTTATTGCTTTTAATATTCTTTATTTGTTTTGTACATTTGGCAATTTGACTGTTATGTGAAGTGAGGAATTTTCTGGTTCAATCTATTTGGACTTCTGTAGGATTTTGTTAAGTTTATGGGCATATCTTTCTTTAGGTTTGGAAAGTTTTCTTCTATAATTTTGTTGAAGATATTTACTGGCCCTTTAAGTTGTGAATCTTTGCTCTCTTCTATACCTATTATCCTTAGGTTTGATCTTATTGTGTCCTGGATTTCCTGGACATTTTGGATTAGGAGGTATCTGCATTTTCATTTTCTTTGACTGTTGTTTCAATGTTTTCTATGTTGTCTTCTGCCCCTGTGATTCTCTCTTCCATCTCTTGTATTCTGTTGGTGATGCTTTTGTCTATGACTCCTGATCTCTTTCCTTGGTTTTCTATGTCCAGGGTTGTCTTTCTTTGTGTTTTTTTTTTTTTTATTGTTTTTATTTCTATTTTTACATACTGAATGGTTTTGTTCAATTCTTTCACCTGTTTGCTCATGTTTTTCTGTAATTCTCTAAAGGATTTGTGTGTGTGTGTGTGTGTGTGTGTGTGTGTGTGTGTGTGTGTATGTTTCCTCTTAAAGTCTTCTACCTATTTACCTGTGTTGTCCTGTATTTCTTTAGGGGAGTTATTTATGATCTTTTTAAAGTCCCCTACCATCATCATGAGTTGTGATTATAGATCAGAATCTTGCTTTTCTATTGTGCTAGGATATCCAGGACTTACTGTGGGGGGGGGGGGGGGAAACTGGGTTCTGATGATGCCACTTGACCTTGGTTTTTGTTGCTTAGGCTCTTGGCCTTTTCTCTCACCATCTGCTTATTTCTGGTGTTAGCTGGTCTTGCTGATTATGACAATGGCTTGACCCTCCTGTAAGCCTCTGTGTCGGCACTACTGGGGGACCAGTTCTCTCCCAGTAGGGTCTGGGTAGAGATAGTTGTGGCATAGGGTCTATCCTAGACTGTTCCTTGGTTCCTGTATCCTGAGGGCTCCAGGCGGGTTCTTTTTGGGCCAGGACTTTGAGCAGAGGTCGTGGTCTCACCTGTGCTTTCAAATGTGTCAGGGGTCCTGTGAGTCTAGCTCTCTCCCACAGGGTCTGGCACCAGGTCATCTTCAGGTGCAAGTAAAAACTGGAAGGATCTTCTCTCCAGGGCATAAGTCATTCTTAAGTGATCTCAGATTAGATTCATATTTTGTAAAAGTTCTAGTTTTTCATGAGAGACAACCTACCTTCTTTAATCTCACCATATCTCCAGTCCTGACCACAGGCTAATCTTTACAGACTGACCAAATACCGCTCCCTCCAACCCCCATCAATGAACTAAGTGGACAAGGATGGAGACAGGTGGCAACAGAGTGACTGGTTCCACTCTGTTTGCAAACATTGTATGTCTCATTTGCTCAACTCAATCAGGAAACATTCATTATCAATTTTGTCAGGCACACATTAGGAACTAGAAATACAAATTCAACTTGATACTTACTCGGTTTCCAGGATATTGCAGCATGACTTACATTATTAATTCTTGATGGGAAAATATGCAGCATTCAACCCTGGATCCACTAGGTAAAGCATAATGTTCAGTGGTGTTTGGGAAACTCGGCTGGCTAGTACTCTAGTGCTTCAATGGTCATACTGAATCTAGACTTCAATAGTCTTAATTTTTTTACTCTCTCCTCTCCTCTTCCACCACCCTCAGTGTGTTTGTGTGTGTTCATGTGCTCAACAGATAGAGGGGTAGGAAGAAAATGAAGAGAAAGAGAACAACTTGTAGGAGTCGAGGGTCTTGGGAATGAAACTCTACTCATTGAAGTTAGTAAGAGCCTCTACCTGTTGAGCATCTCACTGGTCCCTAGACTTTGGTAGTCTTATTAGTGTGGCTATATGTGTTAGATTGGTGAGCATTCTAAGTCATGATGAGTCTCTGACCCATAAACATGGCCCTGGACCTTTCTTATGTCTCAGTTCCTCATTAGTCATGTTCAGCATTGTGACAAAGTGCACAAGAAACAAGGGTTTGTTTGGGCCGAGGTGAGGCAGAGAACATCATGTCATGGGATCATGGTGGAGGAACCTACCAGAAGGTGGAGGTGCAGAGAGTGAGTTCACACTGGTTGACTACCCCTTACTTCACAGTTCACACTGGTTGACTACCCCTTACTTCACAGTTCACACTGGTTGACTACCCCTTACTTCAGCTTTTGCTGCATCTGAGAGTCTGGGCTGTTGCATCATGCCAGTGACATTCAGGATACATCCCACCCTGTCAGTTGCTGACCCATCTGCCAATCACTTGGCTTCAGAGACAGCTTTACACACTCTCAGAAGGCTGCTTTATTCATCTCTTACATGGTTTTCTCAGACAGGATTAACCATCAAATCCCCAGCAAAGCTAAATTCTGGTTAACAGAACCTACTGTTGTGTTTGGTACCAACACATATGAGTGGAAGAGATCCTGCAAGTGGGTGTAGTGAGCTGAGTCTTCTTCAACAGTTGGTTTGTCTGGCACAAAGCATTTATTCAGACTGAATAGAGAGAAGGTTCTGAGGGGATTCTAGGAGAGGCACTTAGGAAAAAAAACACATCAGAAAGGAATGACCCATTGGAGAAGGTATGATCATAGATATTTTATCGCCACCCAATATACTAACACCTGACCATGTGTTCTAGAAGCACTGACAAAAGAACTAAACCACAAAGGCTGTTTCCAGATTATCTAAGCTTTCATGAAACTGACACAAAGTGGAAATGCTATAGACCAGTGGTTCTCAACCTTCCTAATGCTACAACCCTTTAATACAACACCTCCCCCACCCCTGTCATGGTGACACCAACCAAAAATTTATTTTGTTTCTACTTCATAGCTGTAAGTTTGCTACTGTTGTAAACCAAAATATAAAACATCTGTGTTTCAGAGACTGAATCACCAAACCAAAAACCCTACAGGGTCTGGACCTAGGCTCCCTACACATTTGGAGCAGATTTGTGGATGATCTTCATGTCGGTCCTTTAACAACTGGAGAGGGAACTGTCTCTGACTCTGTTGCCTACCATTCTCCTAGCTAGGCTGCCTGGTTTGGCCTCAGTGGGAGAGGAGGGTGTGCCTAGTCCTGCTGGGACTGTATGGGGGGAGGAATTTATAAGGGTGAGGCTGGGAGGGGAAAAAGGGGGTCTGTGATCAGAATGTAAAGTAAATAAATGAATTAATGAAAAAAAAACTTTCTCAATGATTTTAGGCCACCTCTGTGAAAGGGTCATTTGACCCCCGAAAAGGAGCACAACCCACAGGTTAAGAATCACTGCTTTAGAAGGAATGGTACAATCTTCCACATTATTAAATGGCTTGTTTTGGTCATTGCTTTGAATGATATTGGTGACATGTTACTGTCATCATAAGGTTGAATGTTGGTTTTGCTATAGTTCAGATGTCTGCAATACTGAGTGAGTTTCTTGTTCCTGCTCTAACTGACCCCAGGTTGTTCTGAATCACAAGCTCCTGAGTCCTTTGATGGAAACTGAGGGCTTCCTGGCAACTGTCAGTTTACCAGCGTTTACTGGTAGATCTATTTGCTTATAATTATCTTCATATGATTTTCTGTGAACTCCTAATTAACATAGTTTAAATTTGCTTGAATTTGTCCCAGAAGGAACGGCAGGCTCCAACTGCAGGCAGAAGGACAGGGACTTCCCTGAGAAGATGCGTTTCTTTAGAGTGGGTGGTACCCTAGCTCTGAAGCCTGCTGCGAGCTGTGGCTTCTCACCTTGCTTCTGCTTGGCTGACATCACTAATGACCGACCTTCAGCCAATGGAGGTATTACTGCTTTTATGAATGTGCTTTCCTGTGCAAACTAGAAACCACTAGTTCAGAGACCCCGGATACAAGTATGACGCTTGTGACATTCTTTCTAGACATACTTTCTTGGATATTTGCAAGAAAAGACCCTCTTCTTGAGAATTGGAGAATTAATTTTCTTGAATTAGGCTGTATTGGTACTAATACCAGGAAATAGCACAAGTTAGCACCGGTGCAGGAGGATAACTAATAATATAGGGAGTGTAGTGGCAGAATATGCCAGATGGAAGAGCGGATAACGTTTGGGGGAGATTTTTATTTATTCACTTTGCCTCCTGATCGAAGCTCCCCCTCTCTTACCAGTGCCCCCTCACATAACCACTTCCCTACTCCCCCTCCCCCTTTCCTCTGAGAATGGGAGGCTACCCTTGGGTACCAACCCACCCTGGCACCGAAAGTCACTGTAGGACTAGGCACATCCTCTCCCACTGAGAACAGACAGGGCAGGACAGTTAGGGGAACAGGATCCACAGGCGATTGAAATTTTATAAATTTTTCTTCATCTGAGGCACAAAAGGTTTGGGAAGGCTTTCTGGTAAAAAGTCACAATCTGAAGCAGTTACATAATATTAGCTTCCAGTCCTTTACCGTTCCTGTGACATGCTGTGACTGTAATATGCTACGTCACTTGCAGCCAATACCTTTATTGATCCCCTGCCT
Organism: Micromys minutus; assembly: GCF_963924665.1. NCBI lineage: Eukaryota > Metazoa > Chordata > Mammalia > Rodentia > Muridae > Micromys > Micromys minutus. Next base: position 40,122,559 of record NC_137953.1, on the reverse strand, counting down.
TCCCAATCCCCACTCCCTCCTCCACCCCCACCCATGGACCTGCTGACAGCTAGAGATTAGGTCTCACGAAATAGTTGCAGCTCAGGTTCTATTTGACACCATTTAGAATTCAAAATGACCTTAGAAAAAGGCTATGGAGAATAAGATATAAATGGCCGGGGACAGGGTGAGGTATGAAAGGTCTGTCTGAGAGAAGTCACTTTGTCAGACTAGTGTCATGCTGAACAAGTGTCCTTTGTCCCCTGGGCCATGTAAGAATCAAGGGCAACTGACTGCTGGCCTAGTTGCAGAAGGGTCTGTGGATGAAGTCTAGCTGTGTGCCATTTTCTCCCTCAGGTGCATTCTCTGTCTATCATGGCCTCCTCCCAGGGCTCTTAGTTGCTTTCACTCCTCTGGTTTGCCCAAACTTCCACTGCCTATTCCTCCCATGTCCTTGTGCTCTCAGTGCCCCTGGCTGTCCGCTGACCCCATTCACTCCTCAGCTTGACCCATCTTTAAAGAGGAAGACAACCTAGCTAGACCAATGGAGATGTGTACAGCAGGCGGGCCTTACTTAGCTCTTCTTGGAGTACAGTTTCTGAAACAGAATGGCAAGAGGTAGGTTTTTCCCTTTGTGCTTATTAATATGTCAAGATGGCAGAGTGGCTGATTGTCCTCTAAAATAACAAGATATTAGCAGAATAGCGCTATATACAAAGGCATACGAGTCATTGTCCCATATTGCACCTGCATCCTGCAGGTGGAGTTTCCATGCCAACTTGAGCTTGTACAATACATAGCTACACATTAGAAATTATTTCAACTCAGTATATCCCAATTAATATGATTAGTTCTATTCAAAGTACTATCCTTATGTTTTTCAGTACACCTGATGTTGTCTTGCAAAGGACAATGGTACCTCTATCAGTTCATAGGTTGTATAATTGCCAGTTACTAACAGTGTGGCATAGCTATTGTCACTTGGTTTCTCTGGCTTGCAGTTTCTTTATCTCCGGAATAAGAAATCAGACCATAGGTAACCTTCAACTCTCAAATTTTAAGTTTCATGGTATTCTGTCTTCTGATGTTTCTAAATTCCATTTCAGGAGTGTTTTACCTAAGAAAAATTTCACCAACCTTAGCCTACTCATTTGTTCACTAATCCACCCACCTCTCTGTCTGTATGTCCATTTGTCCATCCGTCCATCCATCCATCCATCCATTCATCCATCCATCTGCCCATTCATCTACCCATCCACCCACCCACCCACCCATCCACCCATCCATCTACCCATCCACATATCCCATACACACCAAAAATGATAGTGATTATCATGAGGTAGGATAGTGAGAATTCAAAAGCAGTAGAAGTATTACCTTTTCTCTGTGAGATTCACATTTCAGTATTGGAAGTAAAAATTAAATAGGTAGAAACAAAAAAAATACATATTTACATCATGAATTGTCCATAAAGATATTTTTAAATGTGTAAAAGAACATAAATTTTTTGAGATCTTAACACACAGTGAGCTATTATTATTTATTTATTGATACTTAAGTAGAAATAGATATTTCAGGGTGACCTGATAGCCCAGCCAATTAGGGAATCGTTGGTAATAACTGGCTGTCTTAAGTAAGGACTCAGTGTGGACTAATTTCTAAGAAAATATTGATATGAGTTGGGAAGTTGTATTCTGTCTCCTAGTTCTGGAAGGATGCTGCTCATTAGCACTGCTTTTTTTTTAAACATAAAATGTGTGTGTGTGTGTATGTGTGTGTGTGTGTGTGCGCGTGTGTGTTTGTGTGTGTGTGTGTGTGTGTGTGTGTGTGTATTAACCTTACTTGTCAATGCCAAGACTATGGGTAGCAGTAAGTTCGGGTTCACAGCCAGAATCTGAGACCAGAGATGCCATAGTTTCATATGCCTGTCTTCTGTCTCTTGGCCCTGGACTCATCTACTAAACTGCCTCGTATTTCCTAAAACTTCTTGGCAAGCCTTCTTCCCTGGGCACTGCTCCTATCCAGTTTCCTATCTCCTTCTTCAGAATCAGAGCTCCCAGCTGCCAAACTAGGAAACTCAACTCAGCTTGAAGAGCCCTGTGGCTGAAATCAACTCCCTTGGGTGTTATCTGGTTGACCCTAGGGTGATGTTGGACTGTTAGTCATTGTCTCAGGCTTGGTCTTGAGTTGGTCATCTTTCTGCCCAGGCCTGCTTCTTCTACATGAAGATCCTTCTTCACACCTAGCTTTTAAAATCTATCTCAAAGCAAGACTTAGAAGAATCAGGGTCCAAGTGAAAGAGACAAGCCTGCCCACTGGTCAACCAATCCTCTCAATTCCTTTTTATTCTTAAAAACGGGCTGTTACTGAAGACCTACTATGCATCCAGGGAGCTGTTCTGACTCCTCCTATTTGGTTTAGGTCAATTTCAGGACATGCTTCAGCAGGGGTCAGGCCAGTAGAGAATGAAAAAAAATGAGGGAAAAGGAAAAGAACTGTGGACACTTACATCCAGTGGCCACTATGTTAAACAGGTGTTCATCCAGGCGGTGATGCACAGTAGGACCAGAGGATATCAGACACCTAAACTTTTTACTTGAGAAATACATGCTATTGTGTGTAAAAAGTTGAATAGTGTCCTCAGTGATTAAAACTTGTAATTATAAAAACAAGGTTGACTATGAATCATTACACAGAGGCAAAATGCAGTTAAACCTAGTTGAAAGGTACAAAGACAGTCATACCTTGACACTAAAGCCCAAGAATCAACTGAGAGAGAGGATTATAGGCCTATACCTCTGATAAACATGGGCACAGAAGTTCTCAATTAAAAAAAAAAAAATCAAGAACACATCTAAAGATTATCCACCATGGTTAAGTTAACTTCATCCCAGATATAGGAATGGCTCAAAATACATAGTTCAATAAAGGTAATCCACCATATAAACAGATTCAAGGACAGAAACCACACAATTGTCTCATTAAATGATGAAAATGCCTTTGACAAAATTCAACATCCCTTTACAATGAAAGTCCTAGAGAATCTAGGAACATGGGACACACATGAGCATAATATAGGCAATATGTAGCAAGTCTACAGTGAGCATTATGCTAAACTCAAAATCATGGACAAGATAAAAATGACCACACTTCCCACTCTACATTACTTTCAGATTTCAATAATGTATAAGCAAGGACCTTTTCCTACCATTAATAGATGTATAAGTCAAGAAATAGTTGTTTGTTAAAGATTTCTATAGATATAAATTTTTCCTTTTTTCTTCCTAATCTTTTTTCTTTCTGTTTCCTATAAAACGAATGACACAATGAATTGTTTAGAATTGGGACTATATCAATATATCACTAAGCAAGTTCATTGTGTGAGAGCATCACAGGGCGTACTTATATAAGTGAAGCTGTTGTTTCTCACCAACCAGAAGCTGTTTTGTGGTTTGAGTGAACTTTTGGGCAGTGGGCCTTGACCTCCAGAGCATGTTTTATGGTAGAGTTAGCCCTCTATACAAACTGTAGAGCCATGTTTGGCTCCGGCAGAAGAATGTCACCTTCAGATGTGCTAGAACTACTGTCATCTGAGGTCAGCCCGTGCCATGTCTCCCCCTGCTTCACGCCCTAGAAACACTTCCCCTCATCCAAAGAGTTCTTCCCAAAGGGAGAGAGATTCTTGTAGATATCTTGGGGTTCCTTTTTCTCAGTAGACCTCTGGAGAAGATCGGATCATTAGCTATCACAAGAACAATGATTGATTTCAAAGTTTGAAGAAATATTAGTGTATTCCTTTCATCCTAAGTGTTAAAGACATCTTCTGCTCAGCCATCTGCTGAAGGTTTTGCTGTTGTGAGATCTGCAGCTCTTTTATTGTCTCCGTTCAAGGTTAAGTGTGGAGTCTTCATTCTCATTATCTTTCCACTCTGCAACTGTTCCTTATGGGCCCCAAAATTCCTGGTGTAGGTTTGAGGGGTATCTTGGATTGTCCTATCGCTCTTCAAATGCTCTTGGCTGGAGGACTCTGCCATCTCTTTTTGGAAGGGGTTAGGACACTTCTTTGTTTGGCCTCACTGTCAGGTTAGGCTGCTGTATAATCTCTCTGACCTGTGGGAGCCTCTGCCCTTCTACTTAGTTCATCCAGACTTTGTGTATTCTGGCAGCAGACTGGCCTCCAGGTCCCTTGGTTCTCAGCTCATTAGAGAGGAATCACACCTCATGCTGTGCTGCATTGGGTATGTGGTGATGTCTTACAAAGACTTCTGGCAGTTGACTCTATTTTATTCAATCTCTCTTCCCTAGGGCTCTGGCATCAAGCCCTGGAGCCACAAGCTTGGATACTCAAAGCCATCCAACCCTCTGCATTTGAAACAACCGCCTACTCACTCTAACTTATTACTCTTGGCCCAAGCTTGTGCAGTGACTTTTTTTTTTTTTTTTTGGTCAAAGATGAGTATTTTCCTAAAGCTTCTGGGATGCCTGGAGAGGAACAGAGAGAGAACAGAGAGAGACACTGAACACATTTCGAATTCTAACCAGTTTTTTCCAGTTTTAAACTGCAACTGCCTTCTTGACCCTCAGCATGTACAAGTCTAAGGGACGGGCAGTGCTAGTTTCGGTAGCTTACAGGATGCTTTCTCTGTGTTTCTAGGGAGCCACTATTTAGGGCCTGATTCATATTCCTGCACAGAACAGGCCACTGAAGATCATCCTAATTACAATATTAAGGTGGGCTTTGGTCTGTGATGAGCTTGTCCTAAGAATTCTTTCCCTTTGAAATGTCAACTGTGTAAAACCTGTTAGATCCTTAAGAACTTTTCTTTCCTGACGTGGAGACTTAACAGTATAAAAGAAAAGGTATCGCTTGGGTTGGGGTACCGATGGGTTGGCAGAGAAGGAAAGCACTGTCTGTGAGGGAGACCAGTTCATCTTTATAGTCAAAGAGTCATTCTATGCTGTAGGGAAGTACCAGCAACTGAGACATAGCACCTGTAGCCATAAACCTCAGGGCTGTGTGACTCTATCTGGCTTTGTGTTGGGGAATCCACAAAGATTATGTCTGATAAAAATGGAGCTGGTTAGAGGCTGCACTTGACATGGCAGTGAACTGTGAAGTGGCCTTCCTTCCCTCTCAGGGCTCTTGCCTAGCCTCTCCTTCATCTGCTCTTTTGACTTGGAGTGCTCCCTGCCTACGTTCTCGATATGTTAGCATATGGTTCATTTACCTTCATTAGTTTCTTTGGCATCAGCCAATCTTGTGGAATGCTGTCTACACTGGCCGAATGTGCTCGGTTAGTGCTCCTGTTACCTAGTTCACTTCAAGTAGCTCAAGGTCCTCACCGAAGTCCCAGTTCATAGTTAAGCAAGGCATGGCTGCTGCTTTCTAGAAGATGGAGCTGAGGTAAAGGTGGTTGTTCTCTTCCCCTTGCATGGTGAACAGTTTTCACAGGGCTATGAGTGGTGTAGCCATTCCAACACCAGGGCTGGTCTCTGCCACAGCTTTCAGGAGGGAGAGTAGCCAGTGGAGGAGAGCATTGCAAATCCACATGGCAGGTACAGAGCTCCTGTCCCTGGAGCTTCCTCTAGGAGATGCTTATAAACTAACATTCAATACACTTACTTATTTTTTCTTTTATTGAAAATAGAATTTTTCTTCATAAAATATATACTGATTATTGTTTCTCCTTCTTCCACTCCTCCCAGTTCTTCCCAACCTCCCCACCTATCTGGACTCACCCCATTTCTGTCTCTCATTAGAAAACAAACAGGCTTCGAAGGGATAATAATAAAATAAAATAAAATAAAAAGAAACAAAATAAAACATTAAACCTTGCAGCTTCGGGATTGTATAGGATGGCTGAAACTGATTTTTTTTTTTTTTTTTTTTTTTTTTTGAGACAAGGTCTCATGTAGGTAATGCTGGTTGCAAACTTTTTATATAGCCGATGGTGACCCTGAACTCTTGATCCTCCTCCTTCTATCTCCCAAGTGCTAGGATGTCGGGCTTATGCTACCACATGCACACATGTGACGTTTTATGTGATGTTGGAGACTGAATGCAGGAACTTGTGCATGCCAGGCAGGCATCTTACCTTAACTTGCTGAACTCTTATAGCTACGCTTGGAAACAGGTACTTTTGCTCTCCGCATATGAGGAAACTGAGTCAGAGAGAAATTGAGAGGCTTGTTGGCCAGCAAGAGGAGACTTAAACCTAGGCCTTCTGACCTTCAGCCCAGGGCCTCTCCGTCTCTACATCATACATCTGTATGCACAGCACTGTTCTTCCCTAGGTGTTATGGGGAGATAAAACAGAAATAAGCTTACATTCTAGTTGGGATAAGCTGCAAACAACATCCATTAAGACAGTCATTTGAGAGCTGATTGCTCTGTGCTGGCGATTCTGACCTTGACACACTCACACGAGAGGACTCAGAAATTACAGGCTGCTCTGCAAAGTCTGGGATGTACTGTGGATTGAAGATAAGCCTGGAAAGAACCAAGGTCACGTACTTGCCCAAATTCTGGAAGCCCTGCAAACAGCCAGAGTTATTTGTTGGTAATACTGAGCTGGAGGAGATCCTTGAGTTCTGCTGCCCAGGGAAGGTCCAGGGCTGCAGTACCTCATGTGGAATTAGCTGATAATGAGTCGCAAGCCCAAACTGAGGAGGTCACTGTGTCTTTTGGAAAGACAAGAGTGAGGAAGCCAGCATAGCTCTGGAGTTGTACGCACATTTCATCCTCCTCAAAGCAGTCAGCATCATGAGAGGTTTTCTGAGCCCTTTAAATGTAACCTAGAGGGAACATCAAATGGTAAAGACTGAATCCCTCACTACAATGTAGTAACACATAGCTAGAGGCAGGACTTGAAGAACTGTTTCCAAGTGCAATGCTCCAACGGGTTGACTGGGAGAGGCATATGCTTGAAGACAGGTCTTTCAAACACTGGCCAACAGGACTCCCAGGAGCCAGTAATGAATGCAGGGAGCATCGGTAAGCCAGAAAGGGGCTAGTTCAGCCTATGAAGACAATCCAACAGGCAGACAGTTGGTAGGCGGGGCACCATCTAGGATACCATGTCTATTACTGAGTTGATGCCCGAGAGCTCTGGTAGACAGGATTGAGCCTCCAGTGTTTCAGTGGGAGCTAAGTACCCAGCCACCTTTAATGGCATTTGTCAAGGGGGAAGTGGGGTCCTCAGCCTTTAGGAACAGGTGATTTACAGGGCCTTTGAAGTCTGATTCTAGTCCAGGGATTATTAGACAGAGGTCTGTCTACCAGGACTATGCTAGGTGTGAGAATTTAGTGTAAGAACCACTCCACTTAAGCTTCAGCTTGAACTTGACTGTATATTGTACATGACTATCCTCTCAGCCAAATAGCTACCATCTTGGGCAGTTCAGTTGTTCTCCCTTGCAAAAGGATTAACCAAGTTGGTAATCTACAGTACTGAGAGGTAGACTCTCACCCTTCAGCAGTGGACAACCATTTATGTATCTGCTTAGATATCTTCCATCATAAACAGGTTTCCTATACCCACCTGTGTGCCTGCCTCACAATTTGTCACTTTGTGAGCCCTCCCCAGCTCCAGAAGGAAGTGTTGACAGTCGCAATCTTGTGAGGGTTGTGCTGGGTAATCAACAGCTGCTTCGGTTTCAAGATGACAGTGGCACTGGAGGATAGTGCCCCCAAGGCACTCCCAAATCTCTAACCATGAGCAAGTACTGGTGCCAGTTCCCTTATGTTTGCACTCAGCTATCTACGCATGTGCAAACAGACCCTGTACATCGATCTGTATATGTATACCTAACAACTCTTGGCCCCTTTAATGCCATGAGTGTAGCATATTTTACATGCTGTTCTGAGCACCCTGCCCATGTCTCATTTAATCTATCTCGTAAGGTTTTCCAGATCATTTTAGGAAGAGTTCTGTTTCTCTCATATTGGCGGCATGGTCTTGCGTTGTGTGGCTATTCTTCAATCTATTTAATCAGCCTTCTATTGATGGAAACTCAGTTTATTCTTTTAGGCAGAGTGGCAATGAATAACCTTGTACATATGTCATTCCACACCTGTGAGATCGCATCTCTTAGATAAATTGCTAAAAGTGGAATTTCTGGGTCAAGTTGAGCTTTTGTAATTCTGAGGGCTGTTGATGAATTGCTCCCCAGAGAGGTTGAACAAATTTACAAAATTTAGACTGCAACAGTGGCAGCCTGTGACAGTCTTGTTTCTTCCACACTGAGAACATTCAGGGTGCTCTCAAGGCTTTGGTTCAAATGATACTTTCAAATGACATCTCAGCTGCAGATTTAATATATAATTCCCTTATACAGAGTGTTTGTGAACATCTTCTCATGTGCTTAAGAGACAGTTCTATTTCCAAGAATGATCCATTTATCTCTTTGGCTCATTTTAAAGATGGTACTGATTTGTGGGTTTTTTTTTTTCCTATAAATTTGCAGGTGCTTCATGTGTGAGGCAAGTTGGCCTTTTTTTTTCCTATGACATCCATTGCAAATGTTTTTCTCTCCTCTCATTTGTTTATGGCATGATTGACTCTATGAAATCCTGTAGTTTTCTAAAGTCAATTTCAAACTCTTTCTTTTATGACTATTGAGGTGTAAGTTCCAAAGACTTTTTCTCAGCGCCCATTTTGTCAACTTGACACAAACCCAGACATACCTGGGACAAAGAAGTGTCAACTGAGAAATTGCCTCCATCAGACGGGCCTATGGACATGTCTCTGGGACATTTTCTTGATTGCCAATTGATAATGAAGGGTCCAGCCCACCGAGGGCTGTGCCATCCCTAGGCAGGCAGACCTGGACTGTTTAGGAAAAGTAGCTGAGAAAGCCAGTAAGCAGCATTCCTTAGTGGTTTCTGCTCCAAGCCCCTGCCGTGTATTACTGCCTTGGTTAACCTGTAAGCCACATAAGCCCTCTCCTCCCCAAATAGCTTTTGGTCATAGTGTTTATCACAGCAATAGATAGCCAGCTAGAACTTTCTTCAAGGCTCATAAAGACTTTCTTGTTGCTTTTAGTACCTTTTGGTTTAATTTTTTTTCCCTCAAAGCAATATTTGGTACATTTGGAGTTTATTTTCGTTGGAGTTACTCAGTGTGCATTCAGTTTTACTTTTCCCAGAGACTTACCCAGTTTTCTGAACATCCTTAATTGGGCTGATCTGGGTTATTTGGATTCGTCTGTGTTCCTGTCTATGCTGCTTGTCCCCTGGGCAGGAAGGAGGGTCTAGGTTTTGGTGGAAAGGGGAGAGACAGAGGGCTCCAGATGAGAAGGGTGTGAATGGAGGATTGCTCTTTTGGAAAGAGGACCTAGAAGCTATTGCTTGGCAGAGAGAGACAGAGACAGACAGACACAGAGACAGAGAAAAAGATATCAGAGAGGTGTAGGCACATAGACAGATGCACAGAGAGACAGAAACATGCAGAGAGGGCCACACAGAAAGAGAGACATACAAAGAAACAGACATACACACAGAGAAAGAGAGAGAAGAGATACGTTTCTATCTATCTGTATGTCTGTCTATCTATCTATCTATCTATCTATCTATCTATCTATCTATCTATCCATCTATCTATCTCATGGAGCAAAAAAGCAGCCAAAATCTTTATATACTTTATTTCTTGTAATCAGAAAAAAATATATAAGCAAATAAAAAATTCTCCAGTGCTGCCTGCCCAACCCTCCTTCCATTTTATCATTAAATGTTTGCCATGGTCTCTTTCCCCTCAAATTTGTTCTCTACCTTCCCATTCTGCTCTGGCCCTGCTTCCAACTTCTGCATGGAACCATTTCTGCCCTTGGATCTGCTTCCTTGAGCCCGAGTCCCTTGAGGAAGCTTCCTTGCCAGGCTCTATGGCACCAGTTCTGTTCATCCCAGAGTCTGGACTGGCTCCCTGAGGTATTGCAGAAGGAGATTAGAGACAGCTGTCTGACTTACCTCCCTACTTCTGTGTGCTGGATGCAGTGAAGCCTGGTGGAAGCTAAGACACACAAGAGCTAGAGGAATTGTGTTCTTAGGGAGGCACAGAGCTGCCTTTTGGTAAACAATTACCTCATTGTGATAAGCTGAGCCTCTCCACTCACCTAGCCTGTGTATCTGGGGGGTATATTCCATTAGGTTAGGGCTTGGATGGGGGTTTGGGGACCCATGTTCAACCACTGAGTATCATTACAAGTCAAAGCCAAGTCCTACATCTTTCTTTTCTGTATGCGCTAAGCTCTGAGCTCTTCCTTTGTGTCTGGGAGTATCTCAGGCAGAAGATCACTGGTGTAATTGATATTTAAGGAGGCTAGAAAGGAGGTGGGCAGTGGGTTTGGTCCTTAGGCCAAGTTTGTAGGATGCAACCAAGATTTAGTTATAAGGGAAGGTGCCCTGAGCTGAGGTTGGGAAAAGATGCCAGTGGCATGGCTGAGAAGAAACTGAGCATCTACATACCCAGCAAGGTGTATAAGACAGACTGAAAGGGGAGGCTGGGTCATGGGTTTTTTATCCTTGGTTATAGTCCAGGCATATTCTTGCTGCATGGCATGTCTTAAAGGGCATTCTTGGTATGTAATTTGTCCTCTGTGGGGATGCGGAAGAATGGTGGCAACAGTCATTATGAAATGCCTACCATGTGCCAGTTACTCAATGCTTTATCTATATTAATTCATTACATTTTCATAGCATATCTCAAGGAGTATATGATACTTATGTCCTACTCTTTCAAAGAGAAGTCCTTTAGGCACAGAGGGCTTCATTAATTTGACCAAATCACACATCCAGAAAGCCTCAAGGCCTGAGGCAAGCCAGAGTGTAAGCCCAGGAAAGCTGGACCCGCCCATCTCAAGCTCTTGAGTACCCAGTCCATTGCCATGGCAGAGAATGAGTGAGTTAGTCATTATTCCTCCTAGATTCCTAATACAACCGGGCAATCAGGTTAAAGGACCACATTAACACTTTTAATCTAGCCACTTAAACATGAAGATAGTTGATCTCCTGAGTAGCAACGAAAAGAAAAATGTCATTTATCTCTTCAGTCTTTTTCTATTCTTATGGTGGCATGTAGCTTCTATTCGGTTCCAAACTAAGGTGTACAACCTGGTGAGAAGAAAAACAATCAGTCACCTGGTTTGGTTTCTCATGTGCAGCCCAGTCTCTTCCCAGATACAGAAGATGCTCCTGCACATACACACACACACCCCCACACCCCCACACACTGAGTGAGTTGTAGAAAGGTAAATCAGTATTGCATAACTTAACTCACCTTTTAAATGAAAAGGGAAAAGCTCAGTCTTCTGTACTTTCTACGCTCCTGTAGTTGAAAAATGAGTATTCATGCAGCTGTTTGGAAACATCTGGGCCGTTGTCTGAAATGCCCAGTTTTCATTCAGCTTCCCCTGATCTTACGGAAATGCACACCAGAGGAAGGCAGATCCGTCCTGGACAAGCTGGTCTAAGCGTCTCTCTCATCAGATCACATTTCACACCCAGTGGTGTCAGCTGAAGAGAATGCAGCAGTGGCTGGAAGGAGTGGTGGATGGTGCTTGTCCTGGCATCTACAGACTCAAGTGAACAATGATCCCACTTTTATCTGAACAATTGAGGATGACAAATCTCCAACCCTGTTTGTCTTTTTGCATTCTTCCCCTTTAGGACAATGACCTCATGTGCAATTCTTAATTTAAAGGAAATGGATGTTTCCCTCTGGCCCAGGAGCTGAGGATTCTTATCAAAAGTGACATGGAAAAAACTGTGAGACTGGCCTCCCCCCTCACACACACCCATCCTTTCTCACTGTGCCTGCCTCCATCAGTCTCCCCATCTCCAGATCTGTCTTCACTTCCTGGCCCCTGGAGAGAAGCATGAGCTCATTGTTTTCCATGAAAAACCAGATCTGGTCTCCTTCTCGGCTCGTTTGTCTGTCAGAACCCAGAGATGGATGATCCTTCCACTAGCGGAAAGTATTCATGGGAGAGCTGCAGACTCTGTGCTGGGTGTCTGTGCTGCTGGGGAGGGCACTCTGGTTAGGGCACTGGCAGCTTGTGGTTCTGAACTTTCTGGAAGGTTATTAGGAATGTGATGGGAACACAGGAACAGATTATTTACTACACCCCAAGTGGCAATTTAAAGCCATACCTCACCTTCTCTCTCTTTTCCATGAAGTGCTTCTCAAGCGAGAAAATACATGAGCAAAATGGGGAACAGGAGGCCGGAAGCTAGCAGGGTTGATGGGGCAATTGTAGTGACAGCTCATTCTTCATTTCCCTTTGTGAGGAAGTGACTGTAAATGACATTAAAAAATGTCTCATTTAAAACCTACAAAAGGACTCAGAAGCTGGGAAAACTGGAATGAGGAAGTTAGGATTAAAAAGGTAACACTTTGCACCAAAATTGATGCAACCTTTAGCACAGAAGGCTTCGGAATGTTAGATGCTGCGTGTTTAGTCAAGGCAAAGAGTGCCTTTGGGAAGTAATGAAAAGCCTGTGGTGAGCAAGCAGTGGAGGGAGATGCTGGGGGAATGGATACTGCAGACTGTGGCATAATTCATTGCCACAGGAAGAGGTAGAATCACCCCCTGGTTGTTTACTGCTTGACTAGACGAACTAGAACAACAGTGGAGGTCGTGGGAGGCGATCTCTTTAGTGCAGCTGCTGGTTTAAGGAGGGGCTAGGATGGTTCAGAGGGAGCTGTGGAATCTAACATGCTAGAATACATGCTCAGAGTTTCAAAGATGATGGGGACTAACAGATCCCAGGAACACAGATTAGCAGCCATGGGAAGGAGCTCTGGAAAGCCATCCAAAGAAGCCACTCAGCCAGGAGTCAGGATGCTAAGAGGTTAAAGGAGATGTGGCATATTGCTTTGGTCTCTTTTTGAAGTCTAGGTTCTTAGACATGTTGATCAGGTGAGAAATGTGAGGCAAGTTCTCTCACAATGGTGGCTAATGTGAGGACCTAGGCTACGCAAGTCAGGAGGCAGACTCACACAGCGGGCTGAACAATCACACGCAGAGCACTTTCTTATCATGCTTTCTGCTCACATGGGGATTTTGTGTATGCTTGGGCAGAGTTCCCCTCAATTCCACTATGTGTGGTTATTTGCTCAGATTCTACGCTGGGCTAATAAACTGAAACAAACAAACAAAATGACCAAGAAAAGAAGAGAAAAGAAAGAAAAGGAGACAAGAAAGAGTGTTGCCTAAGCATAAGTAGGATTTAAGTCAGGATTTGAGCTTGTTGAAGAAAACTGCCTTTGTTTGTTTGTTTTTCTCAAGGAAATAGTTGATCATCATTGCTGTGGGGCTCCTAGACTGGGGACTTCATGGTCATGTAGCTTTATATAAACCTGACTGTATGTGGGGGCCAGTGCTCCCTGACCCTGGAGGAGAAGCTCACCCATGGGCTGGGCCTTCATCAAGGTTAGTGTGGTGGTGGGTTTTGCATGTTTGGGAGAACTTGGGATTCTTTAGTTGGAAGGAATGGAGATCCAGGGATAGGGTGGGGCATGAGAGCTGTCTTCAAATATTTATAGGCTGTTGTAAGAGTAGGATGCAAGTCTCCAGAGGCATAACTAATAAATGATGAGAGCTTTTATTGAATGTTCACTGCAGAGCAGGTTTTACATGGGTTTTCTTATTTATTCCTCATCAATCTTGTATTTGCCTTCTACAGATGAAGAAAAGAAAGCTCTGAAAGGTTGACCAGTTGTCTCAAAGTTTCCTGCTGTCCTGAGAGTAGAAGCTGGAATGTGTCAAAGGTTTTGGCATAGAGGTCATGCTTTCAGCATCTTGTCTTCTGCACCTGTGTATTGATCAGTGCTAGCCTCTCTGCAGCCTGTGAGGGGAACTATGGAATTAGACATTTCATCTTGCTCTAATATAGGAGCATAGATGCTGCAAATCCACACAAATGGAATTTTTTACCTTATATAAAAAACAGTGTAGATCCTTGGAAGGTCCCTATTTTTTTAAGTAAGATTTTGAGTCCCCCCATTTCTTTCATGTGTGAGTGATATGTGGTGCTCAGGAATGTCCCTGGTAGGTTTGAATCTCAGCTTTGCTTGCTACGTGATAATTGTGTGTTGAGCAGGGTGTCTCTCTAAGCTTTTGCTCCTTCATCTATGAAATGGGGGAAAATGACAGTGTCTGACTTTTGTGCTTTGTGTAGTATCTAACATATTCAGTATATTTAGTAAGCAATGGCTGATATAAGTGTAAATGTGCCACATACCAACTTTACCATCATTATGTATAAATGAAGTGAGCCTTTATTGTCTGCTCACTGTGAAATATATATATTTCTCTCTTTTAAAGCTGTTTGCTATAGCTAGAAATACACAATTCTTATACACATAGCATGGCTGCCTCATAGGGAGAAGACTCAGTGGTTAAGGGAAGTGGATGCAGGGTCAGGAATGTGGCTGGCAGCAGGAGTGATGAGACACGGTGGGTCTGGAAAATGAAATTCTGCATGTGTAATCAGAAGGGCTCACAAACACTACTCATAACCAACACTAATGTAACACAGGATGGAAAGGAATTAAATATTTAGGATTCTGTCTATGTAGTGCATACAAAATGGCATTAAAAGGCCATATTGATACCACAAGCTTAAAACTAAAGCATGTAAAAAAAAAAATGGAATACCTTGAAAAGCCTCAAAAGTAAAGACGCAGCAAACACTTTTCCCTGTTGAGAAGAGAACAGTCAGGCTGGTCTGGCAGCAGCTGGAAGTCTTGAAAACCTTTTACCACAGAACATCTGCGGGAGGCAAAGGGTGCTGAGGGGGAGACATGAGGGAAGTGGCAGGGAGATTTCCCAGGATGAGCTTCTGTGAAGAGTTCTTCTTAAGGAGAGCTTTTTGCCAACATTGCTAGCTGGTTGTGAAAGGTGAGCCTTGCCCACTTCCTTCATCTCTGTTTCTCTGGAGCAGGGCTGGTGAAGATGTGGGATCTACCCACCCAGCCTGTCTTCCTGGTCCTTTGGAGTCACGCTGGTTTGACTCTCTTTTTATTTCTAACCTCAATCTTCTAACCTTCGGAACCCTACTATGGGCTTTTAAAAAATCCAACAGTGATAGTTGTGTATCCAAAAAATGGCTTTCCCAATCTTATGGAGGAAAATTCTACTTCTTCCTCTCTTCCTCTCTTAGATAAAATGTAATTTAAATGTTTTCCATTTGAGAAAATGCTCTTTAAAGAAGAGATGAAGGCTAAGTCCGAAGCCCTGTCTGTTTCTTCTTCCTCTTCTTCTTCTCCTCTTCCTTCTCTTCCTCCTCCTGTTGTTTCTGGCTTCTAAACTTTTCCATTTTCTCTTTCTACATTCTATTTAATCTGCCTTTATTAAGTGCAGGATGCTAGACAGGCCTTGGGCTAGAAAGTCAGCCCAGGGGTAGAGACAGAGAAAGTGAGTTTCATGGGATAATGCCATGGCCTATGACAGGACTGGCCTCTGGAAAACCCAAATGTCCTGGTATCTGTGAGAACATGGAAGACAGGCTGCTACTCTCCTCTTCTCTGTCCATTACCTACTTTCTTCCTTTGTCAGTGCATGTCATGAGTTCTTTTCATTTATAAGATCGTGGATGCCTTAGAACCCTAGTTTCTAGGGAACCTTCTGCTAAGCAGGAATCAGTATAGCTGTAGTATCTGAGAGACCTTACAAGTTTACATCTTGAGCACCTCCTGGTTGCTGGAGAGGACTCAGGAATGGATTATCTATCCAAATATCCACTTAGTTCTTCAGGAAAACCAGGAGTATAGGTTTCTCTTGTGGAGTTGTTGTAAAGATTTGGTATTTCAACACGGAATAACAATAGAGTAACTAACCTATTCTAGGTATGAAATATATCTTTTTAAAAAAGTTATTAGCAGAAAAGGAACTTTGAGGGCTGGGATGTAGCTTAGCTGGTAAATTGCTTGTCTTGGAACATGTTTGATTCCCAGAGCTCATGTGAAAACTGCCAAGCCCAGTAGCAGACACTTGTAATCATGGTGTTGGGGAGGTAGAGACAGGAGAATCCATAAGATTTGCTGGCTAGTAGTGTAGTTAGATGGTGAGCTCCAGGTTCAGTGAGAGACTGACACTGTCTCAGAAATATAAGACAGAAGGTAATTAAGGAAGACACCCAAAATCATCATCTAGTCTCTACATGCTTTCCATGCATTATCTTTTAGTAGAGGACCACTTTGATGAGCATCACAGACCAACCCTAATCATAGCTGATGTACCACTTCTATCCCTCCTTTTCCACCCCCTGTCTTCATGTGTTCATTGCCCCTCAGAGCTAGTGTTGCATCGGCTTTCTAGATCATAATGTGACAGTTGTTAACCATAACATATAATCTCTAAAGGTCATTTTGTAGCTTTGTAATATCATATTTGACTAGCCTGATCTTGTCTCCTTCAATCAGTAAGGACCACCATTGATAACAACTTCTTACTTATTAAGTACTTGCTATGTGCAGGGATAACACTAGATACTGATGTTGGTTTTTAGTGTATGCCTTGGCTCATGAAGGGAGGAAGAGAACGGATAGAACTGTTCTTTTCTATTTCCACATCCCAGTAATCCCTTTGCCACTGAAGACTTAGAGGCAGAGGGTGAGGTGGGAAGAGTGTGGAGATTCAGGAAGAAGACGGGGTGTGTTTGGAAGAGACCAGAGGTAGGAACATGCTTGTGGAAGAGAGGAAAAAGTGTGATTTCCCGCTGTCCCTCCCAGCTAGCCTGAACCTTCAGCCTTCCATCCTCCCCAGACGCTCTAAGCATCCCAAGTTGAACTGTTTCTCTTCTCGTTTCTAGCTGAGTTCACAGACTGGGAGCTGCTGCCAGGAGCTGCAGGTGGGAGCAGTGAGAATTTGGGTGCTTGTTTTCTTTTGCCTCAGGCTGGCTAGGACTCTCTCTCCACATGGCCACCTTCTACAGGTTCTGAATGCCATGACCCCCTCTGCCCCTCCAGCCCCAGGTTCTGCTGGCTCTTTTGTGCTCAGTCACGGATCTCTCCTTTGTTCTTCCTCTGGTCTCGAAACTGATTTGTGAGAGCAGTCCTGTATCCCTTCTCACAGGCACGGTGCTGTAAGCAGATCTCTAGAGCTTATTCATTTTTACATAACTTCAGCTTCACACTTGTTGAACAATGCTTCATTTCCCTCTCCACTTGTATGAGTTTGACTATTTCAGATCCCTCATGTAAGATGGATCATGCAGTATTCGGTTCTCCCATGTAGTCATGTATGCTGACATCTCTTTTTAAAGGCTAAATAGCATTTCTTTTTATGGATATACTGCAGTTTTTCCATTCACCCATTTATCTATCCATCCATCCACTTACCCATTGACCTTCGGGTTAATTTTTTTCTTAGGCTGTTGGGAATGATATTGTCATAATTGCAGGAGAGCAGATGTCTCTGAGATACAGACTTCAGTTCTTAGCTCCATTTTAGTTTTTGAGGACCTTCCACACCACCTTCCATAGTGATTGTGTCAGTTTATATCCCCAGTATGCAAGGATTTCAGTTCCCATTCCTCTCTGAGGTAGGGTCTCTTATGTAGCCTTGGTTGTCTTGGAACTCACCATGTATATTAGGCCCACTGGCCTTAAACTTACAAAAACCCACCTGCCTCTACCTTCTGAGTGCTAGAATTAAATGTGTGGGCCACCACACGTAACCTAGTTACTCCCCACCCCCTAACACTTACTTTCATTTTTTTGATAATAGCTATCTTAACAGGTAGAAGGTGATGTTTCATTGAAGTTTCTCCTGATGATTAGTGATACAGAGCCATTTCCATGCACCTGCTGACCATTTGAATGCTTTCTTTGGTGAAGCAGGCTTGAGTCTTCTAAAATCAGGTGTTTTGTTTTGGGATGTGTGTGTGTGTGTGTGTGTGTGTGTGTGTGTGTTTGAATAAAATTGTCTTTAAAGTTTTTTTTCAGTCTCCTATTTGAGTGTTTTGTGTCTTGCTGGGACTTGGTCTATAGGTATGTAGGCCATGACAGAGGTCGTAGTGGGGGTTGGGAGGAGAAGGCTGCAGTTTCAGCCTCACTGGCCTATTCTCCCCCAGGTATAGCTTCTTAAAGGCCTTACAGTCTCTGGGCTGGAAAGCAAGTGAAGGTGAAGGTATCTTTGCCCCCCTATCCTGATGAGGCTCCTAGGTGACCTTTTGCCTTGCAGATGGCCCCTCTGTAACACTTACCCCACGGAAACCTGTCTGTTGCCAGAAGCTCACGTTTTGGGCACACGTATTGGGTACCCAGATGGTGCCTGTATTTATGAAGCCCAGCACACTGACAGGGCCTGCAGACACATGGATAAATATTTTGCCTTTCTTTTTAGACAATATTTGAATCTTTCCAATTTAATTGCTGTCAAAGGCAGGATGCTTACGATCTCTGAAGCAAAGCAAACAGCGAAGGCTTCCAGGGGTGTTGTTCCTGCTGCTCCAGCCTGGCTCTCTGGCCACCACCTGCATGGATTAGAACTTGGTTTTTTGCTCTTGCTGACTGCACGAGGCCTTTTCCCTTATGGGCTGATTAAGCTACAGGTGGAAGGGCCATGGGAGCAATGGCTCATTTCGGCTCTCCTGTAACCTGTAGTGGTTTGTTGGGTCTGTGCTGAGGCTGAGAGAAACAGACCTCTGCTAAGAAATCAGTCACTCTTCTCAGACATCCCTGACAGGCACCAATCTGATCATCCTGAGTGGCATCTGGTTTTTTGTGCTAAGGCTGGGTCTGGAGAACATTTTGTTTGATTTTTAAATTATTGCAGGTAGGGCTACAATTAGTTCACATCGGTGTGTGTGTGTGTGTGTGTGTGTGTGTGTGTGTGTGTGTGTGTGTGTGTGATTCTGTGTTATGGTGTATATGCAAATCAGATAAGGGCAGCTCTTTTGGTAAGGCAGCTTCTCACCCTTGCCCCACCACAGTGGCTTTAGGCACACATGTACTCTGGGCAGTTCTACTGTACAGACCACAACCTACACCACCCTAGCAATAGCAATTCAACCCACTACTTGGAATTCTTATTTTAACCATCTGCACTTTATATCAGCGTCTGGTCTGGTCTTTTTCACTCCTTCACTAGCCCCATTGACCTACATTTGCCAAGTATACAAAGGCCTTGATCTGTGATTTCATGTGGTTAACTTGTGCCTCTCTCCTTGTTCAGATAGGGTGTGTGCTACATAATTTCTCAGAGTTTTGTAACAATCACCCCTTTTTATCCATCACACTTTACCTTACCCCAATTAGTTTAAATCCTTGAATGTAATAAATTCAGGTGGACTTTATACATTGTGGGCCCCCAAAGGCTGCCTCGTGTTAGTCATGGATGCCTTCAGAGTGAGTGGTATTGGTTTGTGCCTCAGGTTGGAGGCACTGGAGATAAAGAAGAGTGGATAAGACAATAAGTATCCTTGCCCTTGAGAAATGCAAAATCTAGGGAGGAGGGAGTCCTGTAAACAGTTAGATCACAGGCAATGGTGTCTTCCATGCCAGAGAAGGTTAAGGGGGAAGTGAGCCCAGCACCCAGTGTCTTCCTGATGGAAGGGATGGTTTTGCTGAGAAACTGCCATGTAAGTGTCCTCTCAGGGTCACTCTGGGTCATCAGACTTCTATGATGGAGTACATGGTCACCTTTTCTTTGTATGATATTTGGGAGGGGGATACATGTATGAGGGGAGGTTCTGGGTAGAGCACCCTGAATTCTGGTAGAATCTTCTCATTCTACCCCGTTCTTATCATTTGTAAAGCAGGGAGACAATGGTAGTAGCTTAACGCAGTGATGCCAGACAGTGGCTGAAATGAAGCATTATCTCTATCAGAGTTGTTGGGACACATCCCAGGAATGGGCTCCAGATATGCTAAAAATGCTGGTTCCCCCAGCTTTCAGGGGTGTTCTGTATACATGTCTATGTGTGCTATGACATATGTAAGGTTGGAAAGCACATAAGTGTGCTGTTAGCTGAGCTAGGTGACTTTTGTCATCTATTACCCAATGACGAGGACATGCTCTCAAAAATCTATCCATAGGAAATTTTGATCTGTTTTGTGAATTTTCTAGAGTATATTTACATGAACTAGGATTGCCGTGACATTAGACATCAACAGGTACTATTATCTTACGGGAACTTCATCCTGTCTGTGGCCTGGCTTGGTATGAAGCACCATGTTGCATATCACTTTATTAGGACAACTGCCTAGTAAAGTAAGTAGAATTTAATGACTGGGAAACAAGGATCTCTCAGAGAGGAAGTGGCCACAGAGATGATGTTGTAGACGTGTGTGTGTGTGTGTGTGTGTGTGTGTGTGATGCTATTAATAGATATTATTCAATTAAAGTACATGAGGTGTAGATTTGAGTTGAGACAGTGGGGGCTGTCTTGTAGGTATCTTTTCTAGACCAGTCAGGAGAGGAGGGCAGGCTGAGGTATGAGGGGGTATATTGGGGAGGTGGTATGGAATGCCAGGACATGTGAGAAGTCACAGGAACTTTGTAGAGTTAGAGAGGCTGAAAATGGAAGGTACAGGGAAAGAGCATATACCCAACTTTGTCTTCGGATAGAGACAGAGGCTGTCCTGTTAGAGAAATGTCCACCAATAACTGGCAACTGGGCAGTTGTCCAAACATGATTTACAATAAGGCATCGGTTTCACAAGGCTTTCTGTAAATTATTGCACTCTGCCAATTGCCAAGTTCCCTGCTGACAGTGGGCCAACGGGTCAAACAATTCAATCAGGTGCCACCAGTTATAAATTGAAAATCAGTGGGGTGCAAAATGGATTACCATCAAAATCCATTCAGGTGAAAAACCAAATATCAAAACCCCTAACCTTTAGAAAACCACCCTTTTCCTTATTCTTCACAATGCCCCGACACTAAGTTTTTAATATCCCCCCAGATAAGCAAACATCAATAGAAACTTCAGGAGGCTGGAAGTGAGGAGGGAAGCAGCTTCATCTGGCCTCCTGTGGGAACTTGCAAAATGGGGTAGATTCCTGGTTTAATCCTTTGGTGATTCTGTTAGATTCCAAGACAGCAAGAACCTCCAGACAGGAACGACCTGAAAGACTTAACTGTTTAAGCCAGGCTCTAGCATGGGCATTCTGTGTGTCTGGGCTTAGGTCTGAGAGGCTGTCCTTGCAGCAAGTTCCTATGGGATGTTCATGCTGCTGGTGCTGCATGAACCTTTAAGGACCTTTGTCTTAAGATGTAGGAACAGTTTGGCAATTTGAGTAGCACAGCACGTGGATTAATGGTCACTTAATATTTTTTCTTTTATTTTTGAGGCTACGATTTAAGTAAACCATTTCCCCCTTCCTTTTCCTTCCTATGAACCCTCTCATACACTCTTCCTTACCTTCTTGCCTCATTAATTGATGTTATATGTATGTATATGTAAGTATATATTCCTAAATATAACCTGCTCAGTCTATATGGCGTTGTCTGGAGGGCTGGCCATTTGGTATTGGATAGCTAGCTGGTGTGCTCTTTCATGGGTATGATGATTTCTTTCATGCTCACAGTTCCTTAGTTGTCTGTAATTGTTTGTACAGGGGTTGAAGCTTTTCTCAATCCACGTAAGCATATCTGTTGTTGTTCTTGCTCAGCTCACGATTAGGCACTCAACTTGGTAAAACTTCTGACATCACTGGGAGATGTAGTCTCATAGCAAACTCCCCAATTCTCCAGCTTTTACAATTTTTCTTCCCCCTATTCCAAGATATTCCCTGAGCCCAAGATGTGAGAGCTGTCTTATAGATGTATCTGCATTTTGATAGACTATAAATTTCTATAATGATCTCTGCTTCAAAGAGAAGTGTCCTTGCTGAGGGTGAGGACTACACTTCTCTAGGCATAAGGACAAATGTTTAGACTGTAGTTAGAGAGTATGCTGGACCAGATATTGAGTCTGTGGTTGTGCCCCAATTTTGTTTAAGTAACCTGAGAAGAAAATAGTTCAAAAAAATCCAGACTGATTTAAAAAGTCTCATGTTTAGAAGTAAGGTTAGGAGGTTGGAGAGAAAAAAGGAAGGCAGCCTTCCCGTCCTTATACACATTCTAGAAGACTAGACACTGAAAGCACATAATATATGCTTAGGGCCAAGGCAAGTTCTCTGTCCTGTGTGGAAACAAATTTATTTGACTGCAAGTTCCTTTTAATATTCCTCAGTATTATTGATAAATATTGTTCCTTAAGTGTCATCAACCTTTTTAAAGGTTGAAAGTAGATTTTCTTAAGTGTAGGTAAACATGGGCATCATTTTTCTTTCTTTTTCTTCTTCTTCTTCTTCTTCTTGTTCTTCTTCTTCTTCTTCTTCTTCTTCTTCTTCTTCTTCTTCTTCTTCTTCTTCTTCTTGTTCTTCTTGTTCTTCTTGTTCTTCTTGTTCTTCTTGTTCTTCTTCTTCTTCTTCTTCTTCTTCTTGTTCTTCTTCTTCTTCTTCTTCTTCTTCTTCTTCTTCTTCTTCTTCTTGTTCTTCTTCTTGTTCTTCTTGTTCTTCTTCTTCTTTTTCTTCTTCTTCTTCTTCTTCTTCTTCTTCTTCTTCTTCTTCTTCTTCTTCTTCTTCTTCTTCTTCTTGTTCTTCTTGTTCTTCTTGTTCTTCTTGTTCTTCTTGTTCTTCTTCTTCTTCTTCTTCTTCTTGTTCTTCTTCTTCTTCTTCTTCTTCTTCTTCTTCTTCTTGTTCTTCTTCTTCTTCTTCTTCTTCTTCTTCTTCTTCTTTTTCTTCTTCTTCTTCTTCTTCTTCTTCTTCTTCTTCTTTTTCTTCTTCTTCTTCTTCTTCTTCTTCTTCTTCTTCTTCTTCTTCTTCTTCTTCTTCTTCTTCTTCTTCTTCTTCTTCTTCTTGTTTTCTTCTTCTTGTTCTTCTTCTTTTTTTCTTTTCTTTTTTTTTTATAAAAAGCTTCTACTAGTCTGAATTTTGAATCTTTCAGTCTATGCACGACCCTATAGATGCATTTTCTAAGTCAGCTCCATCTGATTGTAGCTTTACTTGTTCTTTTTGAGTCAAGCTTATTATTGCTCAGTTCAAACCGTGGCTATCATCAGGTTCAACACAAAACATGTCTCTTTCTTTAGGATGGACATCTGGATCCCAGGATGCTAAAGAAGTGGTGTGATGGTTTAAATAGGAATGGCCCCATAGACACATGTGTTTGAATGCTTGGCCCATAGGGAATGGCACTATCAGGAGGTGTGGCCTTGGAGTAGGTGTGGCCTTGTTGGAGGAAGTGTAGGGGTGGGCTTTGAGGTCCCTTATGCTCAAGCTATGCCCAGGGTGGCACCTAGTCTCCTTCTGCCTTTGGATCAAGATGTAGAACTCTCAGCACCATGTCTGCCTGAATGCTGTCATGCTTCTTTCATGATGCCAATGGACTAAACCTCAGAAACTGGAAGCCAGTCCCAATTACATATTTGCTTGCTTGTTTTAAATAAGAGTTGCCGTGATCATGGTGTCTCTTTCCAGCAATAGAAACCCGAACTAAGATAGGCGGTCCCTGCCTCATTCACACTGGATTTTTTATTTCTCTCTTCCAGGAGAAATTGAGAGATGCACGTACATCAAGTACCACTACTCCTCAGCAACCATCCCCAGGAACCTCACATTCAACATCACAAAGACCATTCGCCAGGATGAGTGGCATGCCCTACGTAAGTGCAACTGTGTCTCTTTGGCTTTGACTGTGCTGTGGTGTCATTTTGAGGGTTTGGCAGGGGTTGGGGGGAGTTGCATATACCTTCTGAGATCTGTGGATAGTTTCAGGACACTAGTATGATCTACTGTCTATGAGAACCCACATCTATGGGTCAGAACTGCCTTAGTTGGTTCTGACTGCATTGTAGATTTGTGGAGTTTGTTTTAGATTTTAAGAGGCCAAACCAACCAACCAAAACTCAAACCACTATAGTTAGTGATCTTAATTCATCCTCCTGGTAGGCACCTGAGATTTCACCTACCTGATGGGATATGCCCTTGGGACTTAACTCTAGCACATCTCCAAGTTGCTTGAAATCCTATTGTGGCAACCCAAAGTCCCTTGTGTTGTTTGTAAAGGGTGAGGCATGCTCATGGGTTCAGACTCTATCTAGGGGATTTGCACCTAGATGGAGGTCATTAAGCAGAAGAGTCAGGCTCTGAATACAAACTTCTGTGTATTTTCAAACGATAGCAGCTGGCCTGTGTATGATCCCACAGCCAGAATATCTATGCTCCTTGTTTTGGGAATTTCTAGGCTAGGGATCCTTAGAGACTTACCTTATGATGAGAGAGTGACTTAATGAGCAGAGTCAGCTATTTTTACTTCTTCTCCATGGGAATCCACTCCCTGTCTGTGGCAAGGGAGCTGTCACGGCTGGTCCCAATCATCACGTTGATCCGTCCACCCTGTGAGAAAGCATGGTGCACTTCTATTGGGTTTGCCAGACATTCTTCCTACATCATTTTTTCCCCACCCAATAGCCAAAGGATTAGATTAGATTATAATGGCATAAACATGAGCTTTAAAAAAAACCACACCCTGGTCGTCAGGCTCCTGAAGAAGGCAGTTCTTTAGGATAGAACATTCTTCTCTTTATCATTATCTTCTTGCCCTGTTGTCATTGTGAGTGTGGAGCCCACCAGCTGTAGTCCACTCTCTGGCTTGACTTTAGGCGACGGGAAAGAGAGGAAGTAAAGCTAAAACAGAACATTCTCTGGTTTCAGGAGGAAAACCACACACACAAAATATGGGTATCCACATGATGGCCCCTCAATGCTCCTGGTCTGTAATGGCAGAGCGGGTGCCAGAGGTGGCCCTGAAAACCATACTGCTGTTACTTTAGAGGCACTGAGTAGCATTGTGAGGACAAAGAGCTAATGTTCAAAGAGTGTTCCCATGTGCTAACTATCAAGCTAAGTATATCACATACATATTTAATTTTAATGAGATATTGGCTTTAGAGACTCTAGTAATCACACTTATTAATTTCTTTTGGATCGGCATGGAAGACCCCAAATATAGAAATATATGGTGATAATTTCTGATTTTTTATAATCTACCAGTCTAGTATAGTCACTTAAAGGGATCTTCAAGGTGCATAAGTCTTGTTGATTAACTATACAAGTGTAATAGATTCTGAGATTCATAATAGAATTCAGAATCTAAGAGGAAAAAAGTTACTGACATTTCCAATTCAAATTAATTCAACCTGACTGATGTTGCTGGGACTCCCTACACACCAGGCATATTCTGGATATTAAGGTCACGGCTCTTTTAAGGAGCTGGAGTCTAGGGTTGGAGAAGAATGGGGTTTGGAAAGAGACACTCACAAAGCAAATAATTACAAGGCAATGTGATAATTACAACATAGTAGAATTGCTTCAAGCAATTAAAATAGTTTGTGGGTATTTTTGTTTTTTTCAGCCAGCAGGAGAATTATTTCAGTGTAAATTGCAGACACTTTAAGGGAAGCCTGGTGAACCCCATTGGCTGTAGCCATGGTAGATGTCTAGAGTTGCAAGAGAATTTCTATCACGCCATCCTTGGAAGTATGCCGCACAGCATCAGCCAAGATAGAGAGCTTTGTGGGGGGTTCTCTTTGAGCCCGTGTGTCTCCAGGGTGCTCATTCTCCAACTGTAGTGCTGTTGGGTTTTGAAAAATCTAGCATGCAGCTTCTGTGGCCAAGCGGTGTGCCAACTTCTATTTTTAACAGATCAAAGCCATTTTGACGATTGATACATGCAAGGTCTCTAGCCCATGGTGGTGGGTGCAGTTGATGGTACCCTTTGGTGATGGATTCATTTGCCTCTTTCATGAAGTTCCTAATGGGCTATTAAAGCTGGCAGAGAGCATTTGCTGTGTCTGACATCTATGACAGCTATTTTAAGCCAGAGGGCGAGGGAACATCTGTCACAATTGAAGTTGGTCCTAAGCATAACTGGCAATGCCGGATGCTGGAGGGCGGGGAGCATGGTTTGTGCTCATGTTAATTTTCAGAGGTCAGATTTTGATGACATGAGGCAGGAAAGAGGCACAAGAACCTCTTTTGAGATAAAGTAGAAGAAATCAAACATTAAGAAACTCATGGGATCAGCTCGAAAAAATATGGAGAGCCCCCCACCCGCCACCTGATCTCTTGGGCTGGGGCTGTAGCTCTGTGGTGGAACACTTGCCTAATTAATATATTCGAGCCCCCGTATTTATCCATCTAACTGGAAAAATAAAAACCTCGTCAATTTTTTTAATAGCACTGTGTGCTTTAGTAATCAAAAGGGGACAATATTAAGTTCATCTGGTTATCATTTTATGATTTGACCTTAATATCTTATGTCTTGTAATTTTTCTCAGATAATTTTTTAGAAGATTTTGGGGTTGGGTGGTTGGTGATTTGTTTGTTATGAAATAACTCAACAAACACTTGAACTTCTGTTTTGTTTGGGCCATACACTTTTCAGTGGGAATTTGCATGTGGCCTGATCACTGACCTGTTATAGAAGGGGGTGGGGGGGGGAGACAGGGGGAGAAGCTCTCAAATAGGAAAAGGCACGATTTGGCTTAAAGCTACCTTTTATGTTTTAGAAGTTAACCTGTCTAATAGGACGCTTAACTATGGGGCTCTAGGCTCTCCTATCTCATGGTGGTATATGCTATGCACAGTAGGCAAAAGGATAAAAGGACCTGAAGAGCACCATGCTCTGAGCCCCTAGTGTGTAACATGCTTAACCCATGGCTGTGGGGGATGTGCACATGTTTACATGTGCACAAGGGAGAGGAACAGAGGTGCTGTCTTCATGTTCCGCTGCTCTGGGAGAGTTATGACAAAGGCCTGACCCTGGCTTGGATGGCAAGGGTTAGTGAGGTCTGGTGGGTGTCCTTTACTTCTCCTTGCTATGGGGGATGGCAGAACTTCCCCCTAGAGCCGGCACCTGTGTTCCTGGGCCACTCAAGCCTGGCTGCCCTTCAGTGTTGTTGATTCGATCTCCCGGGTGGTGGCAGAGGTAGGCACTGGCCTCTTGGGACTGAAGATGTTCTGTCCTCCCCCTCAGTCAGGTCTCCTGCCTGCCATTTCCAGCATTGGAGCAGGGCACTGGTCATCAAGGAGTGGACAGTGGCCTCAGAAAATGAGTTAGCAAATGCCACTGTTTGGAGCAGTTGTCTGGTTTAATGCTCTACACACAATGGAATCTGATTACAGGGGAAGCTGGTGGGCACTGCTGTGGCATTTCCATAGCTTATTTCCCTCCTCTCACTAGGGTACACCTCTGTAGGCTTTTTACAACCCAAGACTCGCTCTGAGGGGGCAGCAATAGTTTAGTGAATTCTGTGTTCTTATACACCCCTGTGCAAAACCCTGGAGACCATCCAAAATGGCTCCACCTTTGTCCTTCCTGTCAATGTGTCCTCTGACCTGTCCGGTCCATATAGTCAGCATCTTGCACACTTGCTCAGGGCAGATTGTGTGTGTGTGTGGGGGGTATACACAGGTGCATGTGTGCACCTGTGTGTGTCTGGGCTGGCAGAACTGAAGGTGCCCGAAGCCGCTGGGCAGGCACTTGTTGGAAGATGTGAGAAGTTTGTCCTTCCTGGTCCTGACTTTTGATCTACCTGGCAGGGACTCAGTGGCATCTGTGCCTGAGGTCCCCAGTGAGAACCCCAAGACTCAGTCAGTGTATCTGTGAGCTCATAATTCTGTTATTTGGCTTGATGTGAGCGTGTAAGGTACAGGTCTCAGCTCACAGTTGGCTGCCCCTGGCAGTAAAGACCAAGGAGCTGGAACTCCTCTCCTGCAATCAGATCTTCTTCATTATCTTTTCAGAGGCTGAGTGTGAAGGAATGTAGATTTTTTTTTTCATGAAGCCTCTTCCTGTCAGAACTTAGGGACTGGAGATTGGAGGGCCACATTGCACATTTTCAGCTGGCTAGGAGAGATGTAAGAGGAACTGGAGGATGAAGGGAGGGAAGGAAGGAGGGAGGGGGAGGGAAGACATCTTCCTAGCCACAGGCCACAACCATGCCCAATGTTTACACACACATACACACACACACACACACATACACACACACACACACACACACACACACACACACACACACACACACTGCCCTTGAGGCTATGCCCCAGGTACATAGAATACAACACAAGGCCCAGACAAGCTTGTGTTCACCTCTAGTGTGTGAGTCCTTATCCTGTGTTGCAGACACCTTATCAGGGTTCAGGGTGACAAAACATTGGTGTCACATTTTGATCCCTGTTGTGGCTAGGTATGGGGAATTCGGAGAAAGTCCAGCCTGTATCAGAGAGGGAGAAGAGAGAGGAGAGGAAGGAAGGGAGGGGAAGAGAGAGGGAAGAGACAGCGATGGAAACAGACTTTGCACAGGGGACAAGGCATTGTAATCAACTGTTGAATAGTTGATTCCTGGGGATTGAAACATTCGTCCTGGAAGGAGAGAAGTTCATGCAATTTGTCAGATGTAGGGAGCACTGAATGTTACAGGATTTATTAGGTTTGTGTAAGCAGCACCAATTGTGGCAGAAAGGAGTCCTCAGGTCATCAGAGTTGCAAGCTCTGCAGGGAGGAAACTTCAGGGGTGAGTTGCCACCTCTGCTGCGGTGGCCTTTTCAGGGATGCAGTCATTCCTGAGTTCCCTATGTGCCACCAAACTAACTCCTTGTCTATACTGCTATAAGTCGTACAGATGAGTGCACCAAGGCAGACAGGGCAGAACTGTTTCTTGGCTTTCTTGTCAGAGCGCTGTCTGGGGTGAATGGCTATTTGTTTACCTCCTGCAAACAGCAAGGCAGCAGGGACCCACTGCTAAAGGGGACAAGAAATCCCAGCTCAGGGCTGCCATATTTACAGCAGGCACCAAGTGGCTGCTTACTTCCTCAAAGCTCTTCTAGGTCAGCTGGGTCTTGGGGGACCAGCCCCACTCAGGTTCATCATGGGAAGATGCTATGATGCTCTGCTCTTCCAGTGAAGACCGTACCTGATCTGCCTCTCCTGTATTCATTCTCCTCACCTCTGCTCTTTCTAGACTCTCCTCAGTCTTGCCCTATAGGCAGTTTGCTGTCTCTGTGGCACTGGCCTTATGAGCTCATGTTTTGTACTTTGCCTAGTGGCACCTGATGTTGCTGTTAGACTTGAAGGCTCAAGCCAGTCTGTTGGTCCATCCGTATACAGCTGTTCTCCATAATTTCTTCCTATTTGGACTTAAGACTTTTTCACATGTCAGGCTGGATGCCTGTTCTATTCTTTCTCAGCCATCCCTGGATGGGCTTGGGATGGGACCATCAATTGTCATGATTCACTAACCACCCCTTTGTTCATATGGGCTGTAGTGTTAGAGGAATCCAGTCTGTTGTTGGGGCTCCTTTGCAGATAAGGTAATCAGGCCAGGGAGCAAGGAGCTCCCTGGAGATTGTCTCAGCCTCAAAGGAGCCTCAGAGTAAAGACTCAGAATCCAGGTCTGAACCTTTGGGGGGGGGGCAGCATTTTTTTTTCCCTTTTCTGTTTTGGCTTATGTTATGTAAAAGAGCCTAATGAAGTAAACATCCCAAACATTAGCATCTTAGGTCCCCTGCAGCGTCAGCCATTTTCCTTCTTCTCCTTCTGCTTCTGTGCCCAACCAGCGTTAGGCTCTCACTGTGTACAATCTGTTGCAAGCTGTCTCTTGCTTGCAAGAGCAGCATCCAGAGGGGTCTTTAGGAGCAAGAACCCATCTCCAGAATTGGGAAAGCTGGGTAGCACAAAAACCCAACCAATGGAGCCTTGCTATATGTTGCTTGGTAACCAAAAGTCCTTGCTTTTTGCAAACCGTTGCATATCTCTCTGCCCTGACTCCTGCAGGGAACATTGTAAATCTTTTGGGACATCCAAACAGCCTGTAGCCCAGAGGCTGCCCTGAGCCTGTTCTCCCAGCAGGAGTGTTACTGCAGCAAGCCAGGCAGAGAGAGCAGACTCTTAATAGGACATTGCACTTAGGACCCTCCTTTCTGCAGAAACCCAAACAGGGACATTTCTTCCCTCATAGCACTCCTGCCTGCTCAGATGTACTTCTCTGTACTTTATTACACTCTCTCGGGATTTTCCCATCAAGCACATCCCCTAATTTGATGAGCCATTTGACCTTCCCTGGAAAGCATTTTCTAAATTGACTTTTTCGGGGTCTGACCCACAGAAACGATGGGGAGGTGACTACATTAGCATGGTAGTACACTGAATTCATTAACACACATGTACACACTAATTCACCTGCTTAGCTAGTTGGAGTGGTAAAAGTCAATGCTGAAAATGGGTTGGCAAGAGGGAGGGTTGGTTTTTTTTTTTTTTTTTTTTTTTTTTTTTTGTGGGGTGGAGAAGGACAGAGGTCTGGAGTAGGAGAGGAGGAGTATGGTTCAGTCTTATGTGTTAAAGACATCCACGCACTGAAAGAGATTCGAGACCCATGGTGTTGGCATAGCTGCAGCCTTCAAACCACAATTCATCTGAATGTGCAGGTCCAATTTTGTGCAAGGAATTAGTCAGAAGTCTGGCCCGGAGGCATTCTCCCAGCTTCTGCAGATTGGAAGTTGTTTTCTGATGGCTGAGTAGACCGCTCTGGATGTCACCAGAGGGAACTGGGCACAGCCCACTGGCCTCCTTCATTTATCTGTTCATTTACTCACTCGACATCCATGGAGTGCTCTGAAAATCCCCATGTTAGGTGCTGGAGGGGATATTAAAAGGTATTCTGGTTCCCAAATTGGATGATGTATTTCTAGGTGCTGGCCAGGCAAGAAACCAACCTGCTTGTTGTTTTTGGTGTTTATTGACTACAAAAGGTGCAAAGGACAATGTTGCCAATTAATATATATCACGGGTCCCAACTTTCATTCTTAAATCAGAGATTCATTGTGGGGGAAATAAAAGCAAGTTTTAACACAAGACTGCCAGATCACAGAGGCATGGTGTGGAATTTTAGAACATGTAAGTATGGGAGTTGTGTGGGATCTGCCTGTCTTGGACCTCTCGTGGGAGCTGTCCAAACTCTGGGTGCTGACAAGGAAGCTCAATAGTGTAGGTGAGTCTACCCAATCAGAGCGCAGCATCCTGCTTTGGTTGATGATACAGTAATGGCTGAGTGTGCCAACACCAAGAACAGTGCAGGAGTGGAATGCTGAATTAAGGCATCGATGTCTAAACACACAGACTTCTGGCATCAAGGCCCGGTGTGACGCTAGGATTCAGGACACAATGATTCATTTTCTAGAAAGGAGCCCTAGCCAAAGGGAATAAAGTCCTAGTTTTCCATGAAGCATGAAGTAAGGGAGGGGAAAATATGCAATAGAGAACAATAGCCAAGAGAAAACTAGATACACAAGGCAAAATGCCCATAATGAGATGTGAGGACATTTAAGTAAGGATCACAGTTCCAGCAGGCACTAAGCTTGGTTATAGGATTAAGAAAAAGGGTTCTGAATATAGGTGGGATTGCAGAGAGGTGTCTGGGAGATGGAGATGCTAAGGCATAAAAGGTAGCAATGTCCTAACTATGGAGGCAAAGTCTTACCATTAGTACTGAGTCTATGGCGCAATAGTCAGCATCATATGGATGGAGAAATGCACATTCCTAGGTCCCAGACCAGACACTGAATTGGAAGCTCCACGGATGGGTTCCATAATCCTGTGCGATTCTATAACACATTCAAGTTGGAGAACTTTGGGGCTGAAGAACATACTGTGGGCTGTTATGGTCAGATGTGGCTCAGGAAGGAGGAACACTGTGTTAGAACTAGGAGATGAAATCTGCATTAGAGTATCCTCTGATGGGCTGGCTGTCTTGGTGTGGGTATACAGCTTTGGAAATGTAGTTCCCATTCATCCATGTTGTGCTTTGAATGAAACAGCATGGGTGAGGTAAAGTGAATTTCCTTTTCTGCATTATGTGTTTAAATACCCGGCCTCAAATCTCTGTCTTGTATCTACAAAGTACTAAATTACTCAGAGGTAGACTTCACTGTGGGAGACTGGGTTGAGTTCGAGGCTTTGCTGCCTCTTTAGATACTTGACCCCAGGCAAACAGTTTTAAGTGTTTTGAACCCAATATATGCCATCTGAGAAACCTGGGCAGTGATTTCTGTCTGGAGACTTATTATAAAGTTTAGATGAAATAAAATGATTCATGAAAGATCTCTTGGTAACAGCATAAAGTCTGATGCTAACCAACATTAGAGGCTTTATTTAATGTGGGAACCAAGGAGCTATCCTAGGTGCTGAGGGCCTCATGAGACCAAGGGGAGATGCATCTGCAGTGGCGTTTGTTTCTCTGACTGAAGACTTTTCTGTCCTACTCAGGGCAGCCGGTGAGTGGGCTTCGTTTGCAGGAGGCTGTGTGAGTTGTCAGTTATGGGTTTCTGTCTATACAGGTGTGTGCGTCAGGAGCTCACATCAGGTGTGTGTGTGTGTGGCGTGGGAGTCGGAACCGGCTGGGAGTGTTATTTTTTGACAGTGGCATACTGTGAGATGAGTTTCAGAAGCAGAAAATCCCAAGTGTTTGAGATCCTCAGTGGGATAGTAGCAGCCCTTAATTTATCAGTTGTATCCAATAAGAACGTTATTTAGACAACAACATGTTTCTGAGAGAAGATTTATGTACCAGGTGTCTAAAAAAAGCAACATTTCTGAGTTCTGAAGGCAAACACGACATAAGTGCGTTTGCAGTGAAATTGCCCAGGCTCTTCAGAAAGCTTTATTTTTCCCACTATAGCGCTGCCAGGCCTGCTAGAAGGA
The DNA here is from genome assembly GCF_963924665.1 of Micromys minutus. Lineage (NCBI taxonomy): Eukaryota > Metazoa > Chordata > Mammalia > Rodentia > Muridae > Micromys > Micromys minutus. The sequence goes on along the minus strand of NC_137953.1, from coordinate 40,089,829 downwards.
TGTAGACTCCCATAGGCTCTATGGAAAAGGGAAGGCTTGTGGCAGAGGAGTATCCTTCCCCACCCCCAGAAAGAGTCTTTCAGGAAGTATGCAGGTGGGTAGGTGGGGTAAAATGGTAAAGTGGTAAAAGAGGATTTTTTATTTACAGCCTCTCCTTGAGTGGTCCATAGAGCCAGTCTTGGTCATGGGTGTGGCTTCCGCACATTTTTATTGCTTAGTAAAAAGACCAAAACTTCAGACTGGTTGATGGCTAGCCTTGTAGATTGCCTCTGAACTACAGAGGATTTGGGGAGCTGCTCACCTCCTGCCTCTAGGTCATTGTGGCTCCCTGAAGTAGATGATCATGGAACCTTGAGCTTTGAGGTGTTGTGAGGGAGAGTTAAGACTTAATCTTATCTGGCTTGCTCTCCTCTCCTTGTGTATGGGAAGTTAGTATGGGATACAATGCGACATTCTTAGAACCCTCCAAACTCATTATTCCAATTAGCATCATCTAAAGGAACTTCCTGCTGTGAGAAGTGTTTGCTCTACCCAACATGGTAGGTACAAACTACATTTGGTTAGTGAGTACTTGAAATATGACTCCTTTACAAAAAAAAGACACAAAAAGTAGGATGGAGACTCACTGGGAAGAATGGGAGGAGGCAGGGGGATGAGAGAGGGTGGTAGATGTAAGTGTGCCTGTAAAAGTAACCAAAATTTATTGTATGCTGGTATACAATTGTCAAAGACTTAAAAGAGAAAAGAGATATGACTACTGTAACCAAGAAACTGAGTTTTAAATTGTATTTGATCTGAGTTAATTTAAATTTAAATAGTCACAGATGGCCAGTGGCTATTGTGTTATTAGACATAGCCATTCGGAATGAGCAATCCTTCTATTTCTTATATGGATGCTAATTCTATGCACGTATTAAAGGAACACCCTTGTATGTTACTTAGACATCCTGGCCCTTTGCATGGAGAGAAGAGTGGGTATTTCTTTATATCCATCAGATCCTGGGATTACAGTCTGCCACTGGGCTCCCAGTGCCCACAACTCCAGAACTATCTGAAGCATTACTTGTCTTTTCTGCTGATCTTGGTCCTATGAAGGCAAAAAGAATGCAAAGAAAGGAAGGTCTTACTATCTGCCTGTGCCTGACAGAAGAAGGTTCTCTTGGAAGTGAAAGAGTTAAAATTTCAAGTTGGCCCCACTGACCCTACCTTGAGGACAAGTATGCTTCAAGGCTAAGAACAAAATAACTTGCTTTAAAAAAATGGCCCAAACCCAGACCACCTAGACTCGTTAAGGTCTGGGCTGGCCTTGCAGTCCTGAGAGAAACAAAGTATAAAGGTCAGTGTGCCCCAAAAGCAAGTGGCCTAGAGTTGAATCATGTCCAAAATGGACAGAATGTGCCAATTAAAAAAAAACCAATAAAATTGCTATGCACCCGTTGCTAATTGCCTATGTAATTTTCCCTAAAAATATGTCCCCCCCCCAATTGAGTTCAGGGTCAACTTCTCTATCTCCTGTGTGAGATACGTGTCATCCCCAGAGCTCTGGTCTCCCCCCTTCCCATCAATAAACCTCTTGCTTGATTGCAGCAAGATAGGCTCTCCGTGAGTTCTTGGGTTTGCGTATCCTGGTACTTGAGTGAGGGGCTTCCCCAATCCGGGGTTCTTTCAGAAGTAGCCATAGAAGGAAGAAGGAATGGGCATTATTTTGCAAGAGGAAGAACCTAGGCTGGGATGTATGTATCATGGCATCATTGGAAATCTTTAGCCTAAGAGTGGCCCTGCATACAGTCTCTTGATTCAGGCTGAAACGGGCCTTGATCCTCTCACATTAGTCACTTCTTAAATATGAGCTATCGAAGTGGGATGGTCTGGAGCGTGTGGCTCTCTGTGTCTGCATAATCCCCAGAGAGCCCAGGATTGGAGGCTGATATGGTTCTCCCATACCTGGTAATAGGTCCTGTGGTTAAGTGGGCCTTCTCTGTGTCCCATCCTAGTATTTACTGTGTAAGCATCCTCTGAAGACATCTTCTGAGTTTTCTAGGAAGGTAACTGAGATGGAAGAGGTAGGAGGCTCGCTCCCCATAGCTTTCGGGATGCCCTGGGACACTGGACGTAGGATTCTGTTAGTGTTGAGCTCCTCTGCCCACCCACACCCAGGAGCCACCCACATCATCACACATTGCCCGTCGGTTCTCCCAGAAGATCACGCCCCTCTCTTCACCCTTTCTCCACTCTGCCTGTTCCTCCAAGCCACTGCCTAATGTACATGAGGCAATGAGCAAGCAGGCTGCACACCCTCCATCTAAGAACTGGAACATTCAAAAGGAATGAAAGGAAGCTATTTATTTTCCGCTCCTCTGTTTTTCTTCTTCATTTAATTACTGCTATCACAACAGGATTGTTTTCTATTGCCTTTCACTGCAAATGTATAGTATTTCATCTACATTCTGAGTTAAAGATGCTTTTGTGGGCTACCCTAAAAACCCAATAATCATTTATAATAGACAGGACTTCTTTGGAAATGGGTTCAGAATTCTAACTAAGTGACTCACAAATGAGGATTTTTAGAATAGAAAGCTGGAGTCTCTGCGTCTTTCTACTTTCTAGGCAATTTTGCCTCTGAATGAACTTGCATCTCTGCTCTGCCTTCACCTGCCTTTGTCAGGGAGGATCCCCCCACCCCAATGACACTCCCAGCCCCCTCTGTGAAAACTGACTCTAACTAGCTGCTGATACAAAATCAATGAACGTCCCTTGAGGTGCCCTTTGTAGGTTTATATGAATGAAATCTGGAAACCTGAGCAAGGAACATCAAGTATCCTTGGTGTTAGGGATTTTCTTTTTGTTCCCGCCTTCATTGTTACTTCACATTGGTAAAATGAAACTAATTAATATGCATTTTCCGAGGCTCTCTGCTCGGGCACTTGGCACCAAATTAGAAATGAGCAGTTAGAGGTGTGCGTATAAACTGAAGCTGAGAGGCTGCTAAACTCGGGTGTAGAGGTGACACATTTGACTGACTTCAACATCTCTAGTCCATCCACCTCTCCATGACACTGCGTCACTCCCAGAACTTCAGAGCCTGTCTGGTTACCATGGAAACAAGGAAATGCAATTGTACACAAGTTAGCCATCTCTTCTCCTCCAAGCTCAGGGACACATCCTCTCAGGAGAATGGGTAGAGGGGAAGGGAAGGTCTCTCAGTCAGTTGTCCATGAGTGTGGAAGTGGTGTCATGCCAATGGCAGCTTCCATGCCAGCTGCTCCCTCACCCTGTCAGTGTAGGACCCTCCACCACAGCCACCAGCATAGCCTGGTCAGAGTCACATGACAACTACCACCCTCCTAGCCTGTGATCCTTTTAGTTGCTACCCTTAGGGACTAAAGGAAAGCTTTTCCTTTCTAGGAAGTTCAAATTATTCCTCATTGGAAGGAGTAGGAATGTCTAGCTAGGGATAGGTAAGTCTTGAAATCCAGCTTCTTGTTTAGCACAGGTGAGAAATGTACGATTTAATAAAACCATTAACCCCACTCTGTTCCCTCATGAAATGGGGTAGAGGACTTGGGATCTAGAGTGTTTACATGTCCCAGCCAGAGGTTTGTACCAAGGAGCTTTCATTAGTGGTTCTTAGAATGACCTTGAGGGTCTGGCTGGTGATGACTGAGGGTGTGTGGTGTCCACAGTATTAGAGGGAGATAGGAGTGGGAGTGGCCGTGAGCCACTGAATCTCTGAGTGGGTGAAGGAACAGGGACATGGTATGAAGATGGTAAAGGCCAGCGCCAGAGAATGACAAGCAAAATGCCATCACTGAGTCAAGAGGAGACACAATAAGAGGTCCTAACAGTGGCATTTAAAATGGACCCAAATGTGGGCATTCTTTTTTGCAACCTACTTTTAATAAGGGTTCAACCTTTCCTCTAGCCCACCACCAGCAGAGGTAGTGGAAGAGAAAAGTTATTAGGATTAGTTCTTTGGGGGTGAGCTGGATCTTCTTGGGCAGCAGTTCAGTCCCCTAGCAAACACCAAATACGATTCAGCAGCTGCAGAGCAGCCCTCTAGGTACAAACTGGCAGCTACAGCCCAGTCCTTTCAACAAGCAGACTCCAGGCAGTTGTAGTTCAATCCTAAAGAAACCATCAGACTCACCAGTTGGCCTGAGGCAAGGCTACAGAGGCAGGAGGCTGCCGCAGGAATCTTACCCAAAGTTCTTGGGCAAGTTTCTCTCAATGGTGGTGTTATTGAATGTTGAGCTCAACAACACTATGTAAGGCAAACCAATATATGCGTATTGTTAGTGAAGAGGAGTGAATGGGTCAGAGGAAACCAAACCAAGGCTCAGTGCTCCTCTCCCACTGTCTGTGGGGTCATAGCTACACTCCTTCATCAAGTGTCCTTTTATGAGTCTGCTATATACAAACATCCTTTCATCTGAGTCTGAGTCAGGAAAACAGCCTTTCATGTGTTTGCTTTAGCAAGACATCCTCTGTGTGCCCCAGCAAAACATCATCTGACACAACTAACTTTTCAGAAAAACTAGAAATTTCCACTTCACCCAAACACATCAATCATTTATTCAGATAAGATGTATTGTCTTTCTCCCATTCACCAAGAACTCTTCTAGACTCTGGGTGGGATAAACCACAACATCTGGACACATGGAGCTTTCTGTCTTGTGTGATAATGATGATCAGATACTGGACACTTAATACAGATGTTCCAGGGACTCTGTTACGTCTTTCACTTGCATTGTGTCATAGAAACACCAACTACTATGAGGCACCTGCTCTACCTGTTTGACACTCATTGTTAAAGAACTCATTGAGGAGTGTGAATGCATGTCTAGTATGACTTCATGATACCTTAGTACAGATGGATGGAGGAGGCAAAACCTAGACTCTGTGAGAAGCCATTAGTGGTATCCCAAGTCGCAGATAATATTTCTACATAGCTAAGGAAATGGGTATATAGTGGGTCGAGCTGAGGCTCTGAGACTCCTGGACAAGGTGCACACAAGCTCCTGTGGCTGTTCTGTAATGTCTCTGCAGGTGTGCAGTTCCTGATTCTGAGGGTCATAGCTGAGAGTCATATTTATCAGTAAGTCCTATAGGCAAGGAATACTAGAAACTTCTAGAACACAAGTTGTTCTTGGAGTATAGGAACTAATTAGATATTTTTTGTTCAGTTGATACTTCCTTTTTTATATCTACAAATTCAAATTCAAATTGAACCTAGGCAGTTGATAGGGATTGTTCCCTCCAAAACTCATGTTGATATTTTGATATTTGATTGAGATTATGCTAATGTTGGAAGGGTGGGGCTGTTGAGAGAGATTAGATGATGAACCAATGAAGGGATTTGCCTTTTTTATGGGACTGGATTAGTTACCAAAAGGGTGAGTTGTGGTTCGATGGTTCACACCTATAATACCTGTACTTTGGAGGGCCATGAGGTCCAGGTCACCTTGGGCTACCTAGTGAGACCCTACCTTATAATCTCCACTCCCCTAAAACGAAAACACAAAGAAGTTCAGGTTGTCCCAAAGTAAGGATGACCCTTGATTCTTGCCTCTTTTGCACAAGCACTTTGCCTGTGAGTTGAAGTAGCGTGGGACTTTCATAGGCACTGTGATCTTGGGCTAGAATCATAGGATAAGCAAATAGTTTTCTTTATAAATCACTCAGTATCAGGCAGTTTATTATGTCAAAAGAAAATGGACTAACACATGTTTCTAAGAAATGCATGAAGCATGTCATTTTTGGTCTGTAATTTTTAAGGCTGATCTTTAAAAAAATTCTGTTGTTAACACATCCAGTTATCATAACCATTAGCTCAAAAAATTAGTTTTCATGTGTATTTTATTTATATAAATTAGACACACCAAGACCAAACCCTTGTGATTTTTCTCTTTTCTAGTCAACTGAAAAATACTAGAATTATTTGTGAAAAATGAAAGTTACCTAGTAGTTTATGAACTCAGATTTAAGGAGCCCCCCTTCTCCTGTTTTCAAAGTGTGATTCTCATGGAGAAGTCACGGGAGGGAACTCAGCGAGTGCCTATCACTTGCTCTCGGAAGGAGGGATCTGCTGTCTGCTGTTTTCCTGGGTTGGAGCACTGAATAATTAAACATGGTCCTGGCTCCCCTTTTCTTTCTTGAGGTTAAGCTTTATAAAAATTGCATGGCAAAAGACTGGCGAAGGAGTGCCCGGTATCTTCCATATCAGCTGAGGGGAACCTCCAGAGTTGTTTCTTAATATCCTCCACAGGCTTTTGGGAATATGAGTCTCCCTCAGCTGTGGATGAAAGCAAGCGAGGTGCAGCGAGGTCTCCTCTGGATGTGTGGTTTCCCTCGCTACCCTGGGCATCCTTCAGGAAGTGAGTGGATGGGGCACTGTTTCCACACTCATTACTGATCAGCTTGGTCGCCATTGTTGGCCTCATCATTAAATATTTATGGGTTGCTGAGTGAAAGGCAACTGTTGAACAGATGGGACACCCTTTTCAGAAGCCTCCCAAGACTATCTTAATTCATCTCTTTCCCTGGGATGGAGTCTCCTGAGAAAGACTCTCTAAACATGAGTTAATTGATTACAATTAGTATTGTTTGTTTTTTGGGGGGAGGAGAATGCTTGATTGCACTTTTAAGGACTTGTGAATGTAATTTGAAAGATGCTATAGTTCTTTTGAAACATTTCCCCTTTATGGGTCAGTATATAAAGCATATATAGCATATATAGTTGCTGTCTAGGGGTCCAAAAATGTGTGTGTGTGTGTGTGTGTGTGTGTGTGTGTGTGTGTGTGTGTGAAGTGAATAAGACTTGAAATCCTACAGACTAAGGCTGAGTTAGTCCAAGAGTTGTCAAGGAGCTTGAAATGTAATAGTAAATCCAGTTAATTTTGGAAAGAAGGCGGGCATGTGGAGACAGATGTCATCCTTAAATGCTGCTCTGGACTGCAAGCCTTTAACCATCACCTGAATTGTTTGTGTGCCTCTGTTCAGTCCTTCCATACAGACTTAACTCAGGCACAGGTCCACCGAGCAGGGGAAGAGCCTCTCCCTCTTCCTTGTCACCATCACATCTTTGCATCCCTTACATTATATCTTTCTTCCTCTGTCATCTCGTTTATCCCAATTACCAGTTAAGCTATGATTATTACGAAAAAAAATTGATGGAAAAATATAAAAGAAGTAGAAAAAGAGTCATCCAACTTATCACTTTCAATAAATAAGTAACTGCTGTGGAATAGATTTTTTTTTTGCATTTCTTTCTGTAGTGCAAATATTTCATATATGACTTTGTATTCCATATATTATTTATAATTATAAGGAAAATATCTGATTGGTAAATGTTTCCTCTTGTTAGTAAGGCTCTTCATAGACACAATTTTAATGGCTTCACAATATTTTGCCACATAGATACACATAACTTATTCAGCCTTTCCTATCAAGTTAAATGTTTATACTAGCTACTTCTGCATGATAACTTTTATGAATAAATGGTTATGTTTCTGATAATTTGTTTAGAATAAATGCTGAGAATAAGTACAATTGTATCAAAATATAGATATTCATGTTAGGGTCATTAATTTTTTTAGATTTATTTTCTGCATGTGGGTGTTTTACCTGTGTGTGTGTGTACACCAAGTGTATGCTTTATGTCTTCAGAGGTTGGAAAAGGGGAAGATGGATCCCCTGAAACTAGAATTATGCATGGCAGCCAGCAACCATGGGAATGCTGGTACTGAAACCTGGGTCTTCTGCAAGAGTAACAAGTGCTCTTAACCACTAAGCTGTTTCTCATAGATTTGTCATAGATAATGCCAAACCGCTCTTCAGAGAGGTTGAGTCAGTTTATAGTCTTCTCTAGCTTATCTGAAAACGCCCTTTCTACCTCCAGATCGATGCCTATTCAATTGATGAAGAATAGTTACTCTGTTCTGAAAGTTTCATTCCCATGCTTATGACAAGAGTTGACTTTGGGACATTACATTTGCATTTCTCCTCTGTCTTGTCAACATCTCTGAGTAAGTCAGTCACAGTTAAGCATCTTAAGCTTCTTTGCTGTCATCTGGGTCTGCTGACCTGGGGCCCCATTACTGAACTCATGGAAGGAACAACAGGACCGCCAGGGAACTTTGAAATTAATCTACATTTTGCAATTTGTGCAAAAAAAAAAAATAATTAGATTCATTCTCCAGAGGTAATCCATTAATGTAATCAATAAATGCAGTTACTCGGAATGTAACCTTAAGAAAAATTGCAGATGCCTCATAAAAATAAACACGTTCTTAGTAAAATAATCCCACAATCAGTACCAGCCACTTCTGTATTTATGTTTTATTTTTTTAATTTTTTATTATTTGACATGGTGTCTTCTCTGTAACATTCTTATTTAGGGATGGAAGCAAGGCCTGATCCTTGCATGGTGGAGAGCCGCCAGTGCTGGGGGGGCTTTCAGAGAGCCATGGCTCTTATTCTAGACAAATTCTCCTGTGGCTGGCTAGCAGGTGCTTCTCATAATTGACCATAGCATCTACTCAGCGTTGCTTTATGCACACACCTCAACTCTGTGTGAGTATGTCTCTCCCTCTGTGTGTGTACATGCGTGCCCTGAGAATCAATATCCAGGTTGTCGTCTATCCTTAAAACGTGTTACAGTGTGTACATACCTGCATTTACACACATATCATACACACACATGGGTCTCCAGTCATGGAGACCTCTGCCTGTGGCAGCAGGTAGGCCTATGACTCATTGGGGATCTGTCTCCCTGCTACAAGGTCCACTGGGGCCCACAAGCCCTGAGCAAAAACTAGTAATGAAAGCATCGGGGCTGGAGAGATGGCTCAGAGGTTAAGAGCACTGATTGCTCCTCCAGAGGTCCTTAGCTCAAATCCCAGCAACCACATGGTGGCTCACAACCATCTGCAATAAGATCTGATGCCTCTTTCTGATGTGTGTGAAGACAGCTACAGTGTACATATTTACATATAAATATATATGTATATAATAAATAAATCTTTTTTAAAAAAAGAAAGATTCATAGCCCAGCAGGAGAGGCCTGAGGTTACTGACTGAGAATTCCCATCCCTCCCTCTATGAGAGTGCTCTCCCACCTACCTACTCCCTTCCATCTCCCCGCTCTGGCATTGAGCCTTCACAGTGCCAAGGGCTTCTCCTCTCAATGATGCCTGACTACTGGAACCATGGGTCCCTCCATGTGTACTCTTTTGGTTGGTGGTTTAGCCTCTGGGAGATCTGGGGGGTCTGGTTCATTGATATTGTTGTTCTTCCTATAAGGTTGCAAACCAGAAAGAGATATGTCTTATGCAACCTTCAAACCCAATGTCTTGTATGATATCAGGGTTCCCATAGCCACAAGAGACTTGTGAAAATTCCAGGTTCTCAATCTGCCAGCCCAAATGACTGAGTCAAAATTAATTTGTTGTTTGCCTAATTATTTTTATTAATCATTTTATCCAACACTCTTATACACTGTATAATTCATTCTGGTTACCCTTGCCACCCTGCCCATCCTCACCCAATTGGTCCCCACCTTTGTCCCCCACTTTCTCCCAATAAATTCCTCTCCCACTATTACATTTTTTCAATTTTGTCTTGTTTCTGCTTATGACCCACCAAGTTTACCAGTGGATCACCCCTCTCCCCTCCACGGGGCACGGGGCTGAGGCAGTCACTGGAGCAGGCACAGGTAACTCATGGGTGACTACACCACTGGAGACAATGATGCCTTCTTTCCAGAAAGTAAGTGAAAGCCCTAAGCAGGGCTGGTGGAGTGACACTTTCTGCTGAGGTTGACAACCCAAGTTTCATCCCTAGGACCCTCATGATAGAAGGAAAGAGCCAATCCGTACACGTTGTCTTCTGAACTCCATTTGTGTGTCTCGGCCCCTCCCTCCAAACACCTAAGTAAAAGTGTTTTTAAAAAAGCAACACAAAATCTTAAGCAGACTTACTAATTTGTATTCTAACAAGTTTTGAAGATTCTGTGTCCTAGGTAAAGTTGGATAGGTCCCAACCTAGGCAAGGGACATCAGCTTCCTATGTAGTAGCACTGGTCTTTTCTATGCTCCTAAAGATTGTCTAGCCGCTGTCACTAAGAGAAGGTATGTAGTCATATTTTAAGACTCTGATAAGAATTGTTAGGCCTAAAATATGAATAATGCACAACACCTGTCCTGGTTGCTTAAAATCTAAACGTGTGCACACTCGTACACAATCATGTCAATGAAGGACATCCCAGGGCCAACCAAGGAGGAAGATGGAGAGGTCATTTCACTGATGTTGGGATGCTCCTGTGAGGATTTGGGGAGGGGGAGGCAGATTCAGATTGAGTGGGCCTTGAGGAATGGATGATGATTCAAAAGGCACCAAAGGCAGGTGTATGTGGGAAATAATGGCTTCTGAGACTAAACAAGAGCTTGAACCAAGCCCTGGCAGTGAGGAGATTGGAGGTCTCGCTGGGAGTAGGTGTCTTAGGTTAGAATGGAGGGTAGAGAAGGCTTTATCAGTGGGAGAAGAGATCAAAGCAGAACTGAAATGTAGACACATCAGGATTTTGTTTGTTAGCATTTGCTAGCAGAATTAGACCATGTTGCCTCCTCTGATCCAGAACTGGGCCCAGGAACTTGTCCGGCACCTTCCCTCATACTTGGTTAATCAGCTGTTTCCATGTGGCTCCTCAGACCCAGCTCTCCCCCAAATAGCTCTGTACCCCTGCAACATTCTGTGTGGCTGCTCTGATGCAGGAGAGGACTAACCAAGAAGGAAACGGTTTGGCCAGGTCTGAATCGTCTGTGCAAACCATGGTGGGTGACATCCAAGCCAGTGGTGACACAAAAGGCATTTATATTTGGCTTCACAGCACATGATGTGATTGCTGGCAGCCGGAGCAGCAGATTTAACTTCCTAATTAGGCAAATATTCAAATGAGCTGGCACTCCCTGCACACATGCCACCCAGCCCTAAGGCTGTGTAGAAGGAAGCCCGGTGATCAGTTTTCATTGTCTCTCATTACTGACATCAATGCCCATTAGAACACTCAGGGTTAGCATTAAAAAGTTCCCATACACAGTAGACTCTGTGGCAAATGAGTTCCTGTCTTCACATCTTTTTCATTATTAGCTTTTCACAAAGCTGCTGACAGCTGTCAACAGCTGCCACGTGCTACTCATCGGAGAAAGATGCTTATTCATTGTAGTCGGGGCAATGTTGTTAGTAATGGTTTCCTGGTTGTTGAAGAGTATTTGCTCGAAGCATGGTTACATTCTTTTATAAGATTAAAAATGTTAAACACTATTTTTGTATTTGTATTTTGAACATATACAACCCCTCTCCAAACTCCTCCCACAATTAATCCTCTCTCTCCTCCCCTTTCTTTTCACTTGACTTGGAGATATCTTTTTTTATTGCCTTTCCTCATGAAGTTACAGTTTGTGTGGCTCAACTCATCTTATGAGGAGGACCTGCCCTGCCACATGGTCATATAACTAAACAAAGCTGACTCTCCATCTCCCAGCAAACCAAATGCCAAGAGCTTCCTGACTGACAGACAGACAGACAGACAAAGAAAGAGAGGGAGGGGGAGAGGGAGAGGAAGAAGGAGGGGGAGGGGGAAGAGAGGGGGAGAGGAGGGGGAGGGAGGGGAAGAGGGAGGAGGAAGGGGAGGGGGAGAGGAAAGAGAATAAGTGTGTGGAATGCAAGAGCCCATGGAGGTCAGAGGCATCAGATCCTCTTGGAGATGGAGCTGGAGTTACAGACCACTATGTAGCTGTGAGCCTCCTGACTCTGGTGCTTAGAGCAGAATTCCGGTCCTCTGCAAGTGCAGTATACACTCTTACCACTGAGCCATCTCTCCAGCCCCTCAAAGCACTATTTTTGTATCTCTGTGGTAGTTTATATGACAGACTAGCAAAAGGCATTCATGGTTTTAATTCCGTTTTGAAGTTTAGTTTCCAGTAAAGAACAGTCAGATGTAAATTATAGCTTGTACTCTACACCAATATGCAGGCAGAACAGAATTTATAACCCTCAATAAAGGCATTCATCTTTAAGTTATTAATTTAATAATGGAATTTTATGGCTAGAAATGATGTTTGAGATCATCTAGTCTAACTTTATCAATTTTTGTGATGAGGCCCAGAGGACATTAAGGAACTTCAAGGGAAAATGCTAAATGTGTTTCTATGGGAGCACCAACTAGCTAAGGATTAAAAAGAGTATATTTGTTACAAAATCAGCACCCCCCAAGCCCTCTGTGGTTAATTACAAACAGTGGTTTGTCTCTACAATTCATAGGCATACATGATGGAGTAAGTTCCAGAACATTTCAAGGTGCTTCTTAGGCCTTGGGGTACAGGGAACAGGAGCCAGGTGTGGCTTTGGCCCTACTGATCTTTTGACCTTTCTTAGGTATCGAATACCTAAGAAAGTACCTGCTAGTTTTGGGTCAATCCTAACTGTGTGATATCCCTTAAATGTCTCTACTTTATGTGCCTTTTCCTAAAGAGAACAAACACAAGAATGCAAGAGGAATTTCTTCTGTCCATAGGGATTACCAGCAAGAGATGTGGAGAAAAACAATAAACAAGCAAAACCCAGCCCACTGTGATGTTCCTTGATTCTAGCTTCTAAATTATTCTGAGATGCAAACCCAACAAATGGCTCTGGGAGTTTGAGTCCTGTGAATTCTGTAGGATGAGGGTGGAGATGGTCCAGGTCCAGGGAGAGCTGCTGATAAGTAGGAGGAGAAGGAGAATGGTATTCCAGCATCGTTGACCAAACTCTTCCCCAGCTAAAGATGTTGCAGAGGTTATGTGGAGAGAAGGGGGTTGGGATGGGAGAGGAGAAGGCAAGTCTTTCCCTCTCCACCCCCTCCTCTCTCTTTTTGCATGTATGTGTGTTCTGTGGGTTCCCAGACCCTATGAGACTCCAGAAGCTCTGAGTACTGTGTGTTCTTTATTCTGGCTTACAGAACACAAACACAAATAGGCTACAGGAGCCATAGTCAGGAGAACACTAGGACAGTTCCAAGCACCGCAGTTTTGGGAAAAGATGACAGCACTAAGCTGCCTTCCTGTAGCCACCATTCCTCCATGAACTATATGTGACTGTTTCAGAGGATTGCCTGTATTTCCTTTTTAAGAGTGATTGAAACTCAGGAGATATGGAAGGAGCTGGGATGAACATAAAGAAGATGATTAGAATGAGCTGCCACTTGAGAAACTATGAGACGGTGTTAAACAACAGGTATCTGACACTCTCACAGGGAGACTTGCTTAGCTTAAGGGTAGCTACAGTAACACACAATAATGTTAATCATTCTGCATACAAATGAAAAACTGTGCATACCTAAAGGCAACAAAATTTGGGGCTGAAGATATGGCTCAGTGGTTAACATCACTCATTGCTCCTACAGGGGACACAGGCTTGGTTTCCAGCACCCACATGGTTCCTCACAACCATCTGTAACCCCAGTTTTAGGAAACCCGACATGCACATACATGCCTGAAGGTGTTGGAGTCTGGGAATTGCCATGCAAACCATTTGCATACCAATTTCAGTTAAGCAATAATAGTTTATTGAATGCACACCATAATACCGGACATCCAGGACCACAAAATGGAAAAACCTAAATATGGCACTAGTCTGTCCTCAGGGCAGGCTTTGTATATGAGAACCAGGTTCAAAAGTTTAAAAGGCAAGAAGGGAAACAACTGGCTTACTATGCAAAGTATTATTAGCTAACCCTTTAAGCTGATTGGTCCTGAGTGAGGGAAGGGGAGTGGTGAACAGGAGAACTTCAGAGCACTGAGGTAACAGAGCATGAGTATTATCATCATAACTTTTTGGCTTGTTAGTAGCATTCTTCAGTGTCAGTCACAAAAACCACAGTGAGCTCATACGTAGGTGCAGGAAGGGCTGTCCAGACATAATAGTCCACATTGACCTTTGATTTGCTGGGTCCCATGTAAAACTTTGTAGAATTTAAGATTAGCAAACCTCATATCATTCAGAACCTCAAAACATTCAAGGACATACAGAACAAAATAGGGTATGTGGTCAGCACGTCCCCAGCCAAGTCACTTCTCAGACTGGCAGGCCTGGAGCTAAAGGGCTACAGGTACTCTCGGGTGGAGACAGGTCAGATCAGTTCATAGGAAAAACACTGGTACACATAAAATAACCTAAAAAACATTTAAGTGCTTATGAAAATGAAAAGCCAAAGAAAACAAAAACCTGGGGGAAAAAACATAATAACAAACAAGATAGAGAAAAGGTTAACTTCCTGGCCATGGTTAGGGGGCGATGTGGTGGTTAATTCCCTTGTCTACTTGACTGGATTTAGACTCACCATGCAGTCACGCATGTGCCGTTGAGAGAGTTTCAAGAGAGGTTTAATGGAGAAGGGACCCGCTCCCCCCACCCCCAGTAGAGGGAGCCTCATCCTTCACCCTGGGTCTCAGAGTGAATAAAACAGAAGGAACCAGCTGAGTGGCAGCCTTCATCTCTCTGCTTCATGACTGAGAATTCGACGTGACTGTCCCTCTCGGGCTCCTGCCATGCTTTTCCAGCCATGACGGACTGTACCACCAGCCTGCACACCACAGCAAGCTCTCTGTTCCTCAGCGAACTGCCAGGCATCCTGTCACGGCAATGAGAACATTGATTAATAATATAGCATGCAAATAGACCTAAAGCCCGAGGAATAAAAGCCTAAAAGGAGAGGAGCAGGTGGCAAGGAGAAACTGAGGTTTCCAACAGACATGAAAATTGTTCTTATTTACCTAGAGACTTGATGTGCGTATTGATACATATATTATGAACAGATTTCCGCCCCCACCCTGCTAACAAAATTTCACTACTTTTGTATTGGTATAACTTTATTTGAAATCGATTTGGCCATTTTTTTTTAAAGTCTCAGAATGTCCATACCTCTTCAGTGAGTAATTTCGTTTAAGGGTCCTTATGCTAGAGCAATAATCTGAAGCACATAGAAAGTTTTATGTTCAAAAGTTTCACCATAAAAAAGTTGACAGTAATTTTAATGCTAAAAGTTAAAACAATGGTCTAACAAGTTATTGTTCTTTTATAAATATAATGCAACCATTAAATATGGTACTTGTGCAGGGGGTGGACAGGAAGTGCCTATATTCTGTATATTTGTTGAAAGAAACAGAACATATATATTAGCCTCATTACTAGGATATTATGAATAACTGTACACAGAAATATGGAATAGAGCTGTAAAAGGGCTGTGAAGAGGGCTCCCTGTATAAATCCTTGGCCTCATTGGCCTATTGACATAAGTTCAGATTCCCAGAGTTCACCTGAAGCCTAATATGGTAGAACTCATGTGTCTGGAACCCTGGCATGCCATTACTGGGAAAAGGGAATGTAAAGCAGAAGAAGACTAGAAACTTACAGGCCAGATAGCTGGGGTATGTGTATACAGGTGAACAGGAGAGACCCTGTCTCAAGTAATATGGAAGGTGGGGTCTGACAGCTGAGGTTATCCTCTGACCTCCGCATATGTGCCTTGGTACACATGTGTCTACACACACACACACACACATTCAAATACATATTCATGTATATCATATACACACAGACACAAAGATAGAGACACAGAGAGAATATAAAAGACTGGCTTATCTCTATGTAGTATGAGTATGAATAGGTTTATTATTACTATTATAACATTTTTTAATGTATGGGTACTTGACCTACATGTATGCCAAATATATACCTGAGGCCTTTGGTGGCCAGAAGAAGGTATTAGAATCTCTGGAACTGGTTACAGATGCTTCTGAGCCACCACATGGATACTGGGAATCGAACTTGGGTCCTCTGGAAAAAAGCAGCCTGTGCTCTTGACTCCTGAGCCATCCATCCAACCCTGTGAGTAGCTTTAATAAAAAGAGTTAGAGAAATATTTATCCTTTTATATATGATTTGTTAAATAACAATAACATCAGATACCTTATTTTGAAATTAAGGGCAGGAGGAGGGAAATAGGGTTGTAGTCAGAGGAGAACTAGGGAGCAGGATAATCTGGGAGAGGCTCATTTTGAGGACCTAAGTAACAAGATGTCATTTTCCCCGACTCTGAGCTCAGGGAATGGGGTGGGTATTGACAGGAGGTAGGTCTTAACTTCTGATCTAGGCATTTGTTCTGCATCCAGATGTCTGATAGGGTCCCTCCCCCTTTTTATAGAACCTAAGAGCCATCTCATCAGGGGCAGTATTGAAATAAAGACTGGAGTCACAAGACCCTGGGAGAAGAGGCCATAGGAAGCCCGAAACCCCTGTCTAAAGACTGCACTTGGAGTCCCTGCACATCTTGAGACTCTCCAAAGGTTTGGGAAGATACCCGGACCTTTGAAATTATGCTATTGAATAAAGAGTCAAGGTGGACGTGAGCCAGGCAAGAAAGCAATAGTCCAGAGAAGAATATAAAATAGAAACTATGCAATAAACCACCAATAGCAACAAATCAATAAAAAATAGAAACTATGCCCAGAACCACCATTGCTGGGAGAGGAACCACCTCCCACCCTGTCGGCAGTGGGAACAGCAGGACAGCTGAAGTGGGGTGCTGTGCTGGTGCCTCTGTAGTCAGAGGTGTAAACCCGGCAGGGAAGAGCCTAGGAAAGAGCTAGACTAAAGTCTCATGCAGTAGCCAACTTGATTTACAATATCAGGCAATTTATACTCCAAGGGTTAAAAAGAATCACTTGAGTAAGGCATCCACTTACAATTCCAAGCCACACACAGCAAAAACATGTTTTCCCATCAGGTACATGAGTAACAGCAGCTAAGTAAACTCATGCCTATCCGCTACACCTGGGAAGAGCAGGAAAACACATTCCCAGAACATTCTGAAGAAACTGAGGTCATAAGACTCTTGTTTCCTTGGGGTTTCTTACAAGCACTCAGAATTACCACTGGATTCTATTCTTGGGGCGCATTCCAACAGGGTATGACCGAAAGGAAGCCTCAAGGCAGCCTCGTGAGGGAGGCCCCTGAGAGCCACCTGACCTGGCCACAGTTTGTGTCACCTTAAGCCTGCATTCTTCCTATATAGCCTGTGCCCACATCAAGGGTGCTATTGAGAGTCTGAGTGGTTAGGGGTGAAGTCTGTGGTCGGGGAACGGGATGAAACTAATTGGCCCCCAAAGGACAATGCCTCCATAATGCCGATGCTTCCATATTTGGACCTAATTATAAAGGTTCTAAATAGATGAGCCAGCCAGAGCCAGCACAGGTTAAGACTTTCCCCTTCTGCTCAACACTGAAGGGTTTACTACATATCGAAATTGTCATCCTAAGAGCGTGCAGGAGCACGTGTGTGTGTGTGTGTGTGAGTGTGAGTGTGTGTGAGTGTGAATGTGTGTGTGAGTGTGTGTGAGTGTAGATGTGTGTGTGAGTGTGTGTGAGTGTGGATGTGTGCGTGAGTGTATGTGTGTGAGTGTGTGTGTGGATGTGTATGTGAGTGTGTGTGAGTGTGGATGTGTGTGTGAATGTGTGTGAGTGTGGATGTGTGTGTGAGTGTGGATGTGTGTGTGAGTGTGTGTAAGTGTGGATGTGTGTGGATGTGTGTGTGAGTGTGTGTGTGAGTGTGTGTGTGTGTGAGTGTGTGTGAATGTGTGTGATTGTGGATATGTGTGTGAGTGTATGTGTGTGAGTGTGTGTGAGTGTATGTGTGTGAGTGTGGATGTGTGTGTGAGTGTGTGTAAGTGTGGATGTGTGTGTGATTGTGTGTGAGTGTATGTGTGTGTGTGAGTGTGAATGTGTGTGTGTATGTGAGTATGTGTGAGTGTGAGTGTGTATGTGTAAGTGAGTGTGTGTGTCAGAAGCAGCTATGGAATGGATCTTCACAAGTAGAGATTCGCATGGTGTGGCGAAGGAGTACTCAGCAGGAGCACCGAACAAGGGTGGTTGAGCTTTGGTGAGGGTTGCAGCCAGGTCCATAGCAGGCACAGGAGTGGGAATGGCTCCCGAGTTTCCCAAACGGAGGCCCCAGCTGGCCTTTGACCTGCCTTAGGGTGCAGGCTGCTACGTAGAATGGTCTAGTGTGGTAAAGCAGTTGCTTTTTTTTGGTCGGGGGTAATTTCTAGAACTCAGGTGATACACAGTGAAGCAAACACCCAGTGACAACTGGACTTAATGATGCTAGAATCAAACTTTCACCCCCTCACTATACTGAGGTATTAGGCCATACAACTAGTAGACCGTCGTCTCTTCCCCATGGCTGGTGATACCTTCTACACTTCTAAGGTTAAAACGCTAGTGGTTTTCTCTCATCCAAATAAGGACAAAGGGTTTCTGCAGTTACTTTTTTCACTTGTTTGATTTTTGACACAGGGTCTTGTTATGTGGTCTAGTGTGGCAAAGGTTGCTATTCCATTGACTCTGCCTCTTGAGTATTGGATTATAAACATTTATAGGCATGACCACCACACTTAGTCAAATTTTACTTTTAAGATGTGTGTGTGTGTGTGTGTGTGTGTGTGTGTGTGTGTGTGTGTGTGTGTGATGGATGTAGAGGTCAGAGGAAAACCTGCAGGTGTAGGTTCTCTCCTTTTACCACATGAGTCCCAGGAATTGAACTCCGGTTTTCAGGCTTGGCAGCAAGTGCCTTTAACCATCTTGCCAGCCCCAGTTGGTAATTTTTTTTGGCAGGTCAATGCTCACTCAAGAGACTTAATGGCTCTTTCCATTGGTGAAGCCCATGGAAGCCCCTGCCTAAGTGTAGAACATTGGTTTGTTCTTTGAGATCCCCTTTGATCTGAAGAAGGTTATTGCCTCATCTCATTCTGGGAGAAAAATTATAGATTAATTAGAATTTATCCAGTTCTTTGGCTGCCAAAGCTCTAGCAGGATTTAGGGGTATATGGTGATAGGAGGTTTCTATCAGACCTTTAAAATAGCTTTGCCTTGTCTCCTTTGGGATAATGGTGTCTAGTAAAAGCATATGAGTTATAGATGTCATTTTAGTCCCTATAGCCATTTTTTAAAAAAGTGAATAGAATTGATACTAAATTATAAATTATATATTTAAACCCTATATATCCCCCAAATCACTGTTTCCATAACCGATGCAGAGCATTATGTTTTGTGTTTGCATGTATTTATATGTTTGTATTGTGTATGTGTGTGTGTATACATGTGTGTGCATACTTGTGGAGGTTGGAAGTTGATGTCTAGTGCTTTCTCTCAATTTATTCTTCTACTTGTATTTTGAGGCAAGGTCTCTTACCGAACCCAGAGATCACTAATCCAGCGAGACTGGCTGGCCCCATGTCCTAGGCGGCTCCTGCCTCTGCCTCGTTGGCACGGAGATGACAGGAACTACTGTGCATGACTGAGTTCTTCAGATTGAACTCGGTCCCTTGTGCTTACATGACAACACCTAACCAAATGAGTCACCCCCAATCCCGATGGCAACAATTACTGATGAGATATTTTTCATTCTCTTTTAGCGCTAAGTCTTTACAATCTTGTGTATATTTTATACTGAAAATGCTTTCAAATTCATTTTTCCACGTTTTTACTAAAAATTCTTGATCCATATTTGGTTTGTGAAACTTAGAATTAGAAATCTGGATTTGTATACTGTTGTAGTTCTAAACATACTTAAGAGTTTTATTTTTTAAAATAACCATTTGGACTGCCAGAAAAAAAAGCTTGTGCCATTTAATATTCCCATCTATATTATGACATTGGTTTATTGTTTAAGGAATTGATTTGACTTTGAAGCAGAAAGAAAAGTAGCTCTGTCAAATGGAGCCATGCTTAGTGGAAAAGGACTTCACACAGCTTTCCTTTGTGAATTTAAGTTTAATGAACATTTAAAGATTTACTTACTTTAAAAAATTACAGTAGCCACAATTCAACTAATGAGTCACCCCATGGGGCTTCTTTTGAATCTTTTAAGGTACTGTTGAATCACAAAGAACACAGTATTCATGGGACAATAGACACTTTATCACAGCATCTTTCTCTGTGTGTGTGTATACATGTGTCTATGTGTCTATAATGTGTGTATGTGTCTGTGTATGTATGTGTCTTTGTGTGTGTGTGTGTGTGTGTGTGTGTGTGTGTCTATGTGTGTATCTTCCTTTACAGCTTTCCTGATACTTCATTTGGCTTAATAACCATTGTTTGGCTTTTAATTTCTCTGGATTCTGTTGTTAGCCATTCTAATGCTATTTTCCACTTTACTTGCTATGCAGACTTTTGATTTCTCCTTTGATCTCTCTTTTTTTTTTATGAACTTACCCGATGTCTGTATGTTTTTCATTCTTTCTAATATGAGATAGGTTTGAATCTCCAACAATTAAAAAGAAAGACACTTCCCACTCAGTCTAAAACAAAAGATTAACCTAAGCAAGCAAACACTCAAGTGCACACTAATGACAAAGCACGTGTGGACGTCAGAAGACAGCTTAGTGGAGCCAGTTCTCCTACCTTCCCATGGGTTCCAGAGAGAACTCAAGTCACCAGCTTGTCTGATGTTACAAACTGGCCCATATAGTGAGCCCAAAGCAGTGAGGCTGGTCAGTGCTTCTTACATTTAGCCAAGTTAATTAAAAACACTTTCACTGGGTGATTGTCATCTTTCCACAGTGATTATCCCTTCCTTAAGGATGGATACTACCCCAAATAACCTTTTCTAGTCTCAAACAAACACCCCAAATTGTACCAGGCCTAACAAGACTTCCTAAATTCATGAACAAAAGAAATTGCTGTTCACATCAATGTAGGGGAATAGGATCATTACCCTGAAGAATTTTCCCAGTTCCATTGTATTCAGAAAACAGTAAATATTTGATAATGTAATTTGGTTTGAACTAAGAATGGCTCTATCAAGATGAGATATCAGCAACTCCAAGCCATCCAATGCCCTGGCTGCTAATGGACTGGACTGTCCGGGACGTGAAAGAGATCTGACTTTTATCAGAATCATCATCTCAGAGACAAGTCCTAAACAAATGTCCTAAGCTGTGCTGGACATAAGCTAGACCATAAGCATTTTCTGGCCCCCAGAAATTACCAAGAATTACAGGCTCAAGTAGAATCTAGGAATAAATATCAACAAAAAAAAACCATTCTCAACTATATTGTCCCCATCCCCATCCTGAAAGCCTCCTCTAGTCTGACAATGGTTCCACAGCACAAGAGTGGACCAGAATCTGACTCCACATGGGACCATCAGGACATTTGTGGGACCAATTGCACACCAAAAACAATATGGACTCCCGAAAGTCATGGAAGGAGCTGGACAGACGCATAGCATGCTGGCTCTCTCCTCCCTTTCATTATACAGACAATCCCAAATCAGACTGAGCTCTGCAGAGGGACTGTATGTGAACTGGGAGAGAAGTGGACATGTATAAGCATTGTTTGTAGAAGCAGTTTGTAGAGGAGGCTCCTCCAAAGAGAAAGGAAGTGGTTCTGACTCCAGTGATTTCTTTCCTTGCTACAAACTCAATAGGCTCTCAGAGACTGTGTGTGGTGTTTTTCCCTCTTAAATAATGACTCTGCCTCAGCAGGATAAGTTTAACATCCTATGTAAAATTAAATATGGATATAAAATAAAAAGCAAGCAAGCAAGCAAACAAACAAACAAAACCTCTCTATATCCACGAATGTCCTTCCTCAGTCTTCCTCCAGAAACAGCCGAGGTTCTTTTGGACCAGATCCTCTGTTGCACAGGCTCTCCTCCCTCATTAGCTACTCAGGTAGCGGTCTACACTGGAGGGGAAGAGGGCACTTCCCAGTCACATACCCTCTATGCAGCAGGCCCATTCTTCCTCTCACCTCCTTGGACAATCCCCTTGTACCTCTGCTGACCCTTTCGCCTTCTGTGTAGCCCTGGGTGACCTGCATGCCACCCTGGATCTTGTTCTGGGATTTCATCATCTTTCACCTCCATTCCATGACCTCATTTTTCAACCATAGTCCAGGTTACTTTCCCACAAATCTAACCCGACATGTCTCTCTCACAATCTCTACCCGTCCCTCACGCATTTCCCCCTTTTCCAAGGGCCACAAGCATTTATTACCACACTGTTATCTGAGAACATGATAAAGCCTTACACTACACTGCTTTATAAGAAAAAGCTATAGACCTAAGCTATTTTACATATTCGTGCTCACAAGGTTCTAGGTACCTGAAAACACTGCCTGGTGTTTTTAGAACAAACCTACCCTCACACATAGCCGATGACCTGACCTCTGTAAAATCTTTACTTCAGCACATTGTGGGAAACAAAAACGTAAATACAAGCTTGGGGGTGGGGTGGGGATGAAAATGGCAAATTCCTAATAAAAGGAATAAGATTGAAATACATTCCTCAGAAACAGCCACATGGCCTCAATTTATCATCTCCTACCAGCCTTAGTGGAATGCTCGGGGCACTGGGTCATACAGGCTTTGGCATTCTAAAGGGCAGATACCTGTTGGTGTTTAATAGAAGATACAAACTTGAGTCTTGATGGATCACAAGAAAATACTTGTAGATCTTGACTTATCTGAGTGCTGTAAATGAAACAAAGGCACACACTATTCCCTCCCTTCCCCTATCACATGCAAATGCTTGGCTTAACTTCTCAGAGTTGTATCTGGGCAGCTTCCTGGCATTGGAAATGTCATGAACCAATGCAGTAGAGAAACCACACAGAGCACAGTTGACGTCAACAATGAAAGAGAAAGCAGAGGCCTGCAAGGAGAGTAGTGTGGCCCAGGCCACACTTTTTCTGATCCTAGTTAACTAAGAAACGTGCCCCCACCTTCATTCTCATCCATTGATGGCATCCAGCATCCTATCCTGGCACCCTACAGCTTCAGAAACATCTCACCTCCTTGACTGAGATGAGTTCTTCGTATTCTCCAAGGCAATGATGACCTTTTAAAGCAGAAAAGATGAAGCAAAGGCACTTGTTTTCTTTTTATTCCTCAACAAGAAGCTGATGGTTTAAGTGCCTACCCAGCATCCTCTCCAGCAAAAGCCCAAGGTTCCCACTGGCCTCTGTGGCCTCTGTGGTAAGGGTGGGGCTTCCCTTCTGTCAGTCAGTAACTCCAAGTAAAGGAGGGTCAATGCAGCCTTGAGTGTTTGCTTGCTTAGGTTAATCTTTTGTTTTAGACTGAGTGGGAAGTGTCTTTCTTTTTTATTATTGGGGATTCAAACCTATTTCATATTAGAAAGAATGAAAAACATACAGACATCGGGTAAGTTCATTAAAAAAAAGAGATAAAAGGAGAAATCAAAAGTCTGCATAGCAAGTAAAGTGGAAAATAGCATCAGAAAGGCTAACAACAGAATCCAGAGCAATTAAAAGCCAAACAATGGTTATTAAGCCAGATGAAGTATCAGGAAAGCTGTAAAGGAAGATACACACATAGACACACACACACACACACACATACACACACACAGACACACACACAAAGACACATACATACACAGACACATACACACATTATAGACACATAGACACATGTATACACACACACAGAGAAAGATGCTGTGATAAAGTGTCTATTGTCCCATGAATACTGTGTTCTTTGTGATTCAACAGTACCTTAAAAGATTCAAAAGAAGCCCCATGGGGTGACTCATTAGTTGAATTGTGGCTACTGTAATTTTTTAAAGTAAGTAAATCTTTAAATGTTCATTAAACTTAAACTTAAATTCACAAAGAAAAGCTGTGTGAAGTCCTTTTCCACTAAGCATGGCTCCATTTGACAGGGCTACTTTTCTTTCTGCTTCAAAGTCAAATCAATTCCTTAAACAATAAACCAATGTCATAATATAGATGGGAATATTAAATGGCACAAGCTTCATTTCTGGCAGTCCAAATGGTTATTTTAAAAACTAAAACTCTTAAGTATGTTTAGAACTACAACAGTATACAAATCCAGATTTCTAATTCTAAGTTTCACAAACCAAATATGGATCAAGAATTTTTAGTAAAAACTTGGTATATGAATTTGAAAGCATTTGCAATATAAAATATACAGACATGGCCTGTTCAGTTGTTGTGCTGTGTGTGGGAGTGCTCGGTCTACTAGAAACTGAACCAACACCTCGGAACCCTTATTCTTCATGCAGGAGTTGGTGACCTGTTTTGGTAAAGACTTAAGCCTATAGTTTGGAGCAGTTAAGCAATATCTATCAGGTGGCAATATAGGACCTGAATATGGCTTGATCAATGGCAAAGGGGTTTGATTTTATTTGTCTTGAAATATATAATAAAAACATCTCTTTGGGGAGGAGAAGTGAAAGACGGGTCAGCACGGCACTGGATTGCCAACAGTAGCTTCCTTTGCATGGCTTGAATAGATTTTAGCGTCATCTAGAATTGTGTGCACATATCAGAAGGCAAACTCCAGCATCTGATGTATAACTCCGGGCTCATATTCTGTAGTCCCCGTGTTCTTTAGAATCTGTGCCACCATCTGTGAATCTCTCTGTATGCGCCTGTGAGACGCCATCTTACCAGACTCCATGATACCTGGTGATCACACTTCCCGAGCTCGATCTCCCGCATTAATGTGCTTTAGACCTGGTTTTGATGTAAGTTCTTTGCCTAGTGTGGTTTTTCCTACCCCTGGTGTATGGGTGAGCAGGATGTTTGGAAGCTTCATAGTCGTCTTTCACACACAGCCAGCACCTCAGTTTCCAAGACTTGTTTTTAATGAATAAAAATTCTCAAATGAAATCATTTACCAGTTTGCGGTTACAATAATAATAATAATAATAATAATAATAATAATGGCTTGCATTTGTTGAACAATTATGCCTGATATTTTATAGTAAACATAGTTAGTCCTCTTAAAAACCCTTCAAAGGTGGCTATTTTGAATTACCCAGTTTGTGCAACTGTTATAATTGTGGAAATTAAGTTTTGCAGTTTCCTGGGCAGTGAGTATCTCATCACCGTTACAACACTAACAAGCTCAATCTTGTTTTTTTTTTTTTTTTTTTTATGTTACATTCATCATTGGTGAGGAAGCAAAAGCACAGAGAGGTTAAATAACTTGTTCAAAGTTGCACAGCTCATGAGAGGCAGAACAGAGGTTCAAACCAAACACTGCAGCTCCAGAAACTTTGCTCTCTCTGACAACACAACTTATCTATGTAACCAAGACAGGACCAGAAAAGAAATGGGTTATTAAGGAGAGAAAATGTGGCGGAGCACAGATCCGCCAAGTTCTCAGAACTCAAAGGAATGCATGCAGGTTGGAGTGTCTGATGCACTCCTGGGTATTGGGGCAGGGGGAGCCCCCCAGTCTTCTCTAATCACCTCCAGACATCTTGACATTTATCAGAATCAGTCCACATCGTCCAGAGTCTCCTGCTGAGCGCCCAGCATCCCCTACCAATTTCTTCCTTTCCTGTTAACTTTCAAGCCCTCCCCTCTCCTCCCTACCTCCCTTTGGGGCCTGACCAACCAGTCTCATCACTCCCTGCAGACACCCCCACCCCAACACATCCTTCTGAATTTGATGTGTCTAATATCACTGTGTCCCTTTTTCTGGAAGTGTGGAGCTCCAAGGTATTGCCTGCTTCTTCCCAGTTTGTAACAGAAGACCATTCTCTCCAATAGCCTGGGTGGGGGCCCAGAGGACTTTTGACAGTGTGGTTAGCCTTGCTTTTCATGTTCGGATACAGGTTCCCTTTGTAGGGCAGGATGTCTTGGTACTCTCTGTGTATCCCCGGATGGCTTTGTGTTTGAGGAGTTGTTCTGCCTTAAATACTATATTCAGCTTGTATTTTCTCCTGAAGACTCATCTGGGCTGGAAGACTCAGATTAACTTCACAAACTTTCCCGAGGCATCTTCTTTGTGTATGCTGCTGGGCTCCAAAGACACAGTAAGCAGTCAGAGGTGCCTCCCTTTCCAGAATCCCAGTGTAACTTGCACGAGTCCCTCAAGACCTAAGGACGATGTAGTCTCTGCCAGAAGCTCCTATGCTAGGCGCACCTCCAGGGGTAAGGAGCTACCATGAAGGAACATGAGAAAACACAGGAAGGAGTGGGGGTCACTGTCATGGCCCCTGAGTCTTTGCAGCTGGAAACATTGCAATGAACGTTTATAAGCAGGACCTAGGTGCATGATATAGAATTCCCCGGAAACCACTTTAGCCAGCTAGATTACTGCCTAATTATCAATTAATACATTGAGCCATACTTACTGAGTAAAACAATGCATAATATCTCCATAGTGAACTTACAAAACAAAATTAGGGCTTTTATCACCCCCTCATCTACTTGTGCCTCACTTCCGTGTCTGCGACCCTGTGCTCTCATCTTTATGTCTAAGGTTAGCAAGCCTTATTTAACCCATTATCTTTGGCCTTAAAATTACATTTTCTGAAGGGTTGGGAATGTCACTCTTTGGTAGAGCAGTTCTCTGGCACAGTCCCCACCCCACCCCAAGGACCTCATCAGGTCCCTACAGTTCACTTGAAAAAGAAAAAAGTGAAACACCTTGGATTAGCGGTCCCAGAGAGTCACCTTTTAGACCAGAGGCTCTGGTACCCACTAGCTGGCAGGGCACAGGTGTCAGCCCACGGACAGAAAGAATATAATGGAGCCCTGTGATGGAAGAGGTGGCCTAGAGTTGTCAGGAGCAGAATTCCAGTCTCTTTCCACCTTGTTGGATGTTCATATGCTCTCCCATATACAAAGCATTTGAGGTTTGGGAACCCAAGACGATGCCTCTTCTGATGGGTCCAGGGTTGCTGTTCTCCAAGGGAGCAAGCCAGCCAAGTGAATCTGTGAACTTTTCAGCAGTACAGGGGAAGCCAGGTAAGATGTGTAAGACACTTGACTGATACAGTTGTTGGGGTGACAGGGATGCAAATTGCTTGGGCAAAAAATGTCAGTGCTGTGGACAGAGCATCTCCCTGGATTTACTAAAATGACCGTTTCCTATCATAGGGCTCTGGTTTAAAGCCTCGTGGTAACTATAGTTAAGTTGTCCCTATGGATTCTACATTTCTCTTAGATATGGATAGTTCTCAGATGTCCATGATTCCTAGGGTAAGCTGTTGTGGTGTGTTAAGACTGAGACACCAGAGAGACTTTGCAATACACTCTCTTTACTAGAAATGCGTTGAGGGTTTGTCTCAAACTCACACAGGCTGTAATGGCTCAGCTACATCCCGGTGCCCAACTATCCTGACCCTCAGTCCAGGGTTATCTGGAGGTCTTGCTTAACTTCTGTTAGGTTTGTTCTCAGTGGCTAAATGCAGACCTCCATGAAAGGCACTGACTGGGCTGCCATGCTCTCTGACTTATTCTTGGGTTTGGTCAGTAACCAGCATCACCAGAAACCCCAAAGGCATGATGGGCCGCATGATGACGTAACCCTGCTAACTCTCCTCTCTCCTCCCTCTGCTGCTGCGGCCCAGTACAAGGTGGCTCTTCTCCCATAGCGCTGGCTTCGCCAGGCTCCACACATATAATTCCCCTTTCTTGTACCTTGAGCCCACAAGCAGTGACAGCTCCACCTCACTGTCAATGAATGGGACCTTCATTTGCTTTTCTTGGTTCTTCTTTTAAAAATTATTATTCTTTAATCTTTTTATAATCCAATTGTTATCCCCCTCCAGGTCTGTCCTCTGACTGTTTCTCATCCCATATCGCCTCCTCTGTCTCTAAGAGGATGGTCCTCATTTCACTAGACCTCCCCACTCCCTGGGGCCTCAAGTCTCTCCAGGTTTAGAGAACCCAGACCCAGCAGTCTGTTGCTGTATATGTGTCGGGGGACTCTAGCTTGTGTATGCTGCCTGGTTGGTGGCTCAGTATGTGAGAGATCTCAGGGGTCCAGGTTAGTTGAGACTGTTGGTCTTCCTATGGGGTCACCCTTTTCCTCAGCTTCTTCTAGCTTTCCCCTAATTCAACCACAGGGGTCCCCAACTTCTTGCTATTGGTTGGGTGTAAGCATCTGCATCTGACTCTTTCAGTTGCTTGTTGGGCCTCTAGGAGGGCAGCCATGCTAGGCTCCTGTGTATAAGCACACCATAGCATCAGTAATAGTGTCAGGCCTTGGAGCCTTTCCTTGAGATGGGCTTGTCACTGGACCTCCTTTTCCTCAGCCCCTTCTCCATTTTCGTCCCTGTAGTTCTTTTAGGCAGGAACAATTCTGTGTCAGAGTTTTTTGACATGAGTCTTCTGTATACCCTCTTTTACTGAATCTCCTTGGGTGTATCTTCTACAACCCAAGGTTTCTGCCTGACCAGCTCTTGCTCTCCTCCCTCTTCCCTCCCTTCTCTTTCCTCTTCTCTCTCCTCCTCCTCCTGCCTCCCCCCCCATACCTCCCCACCTTCGGACATGGTCTCACTGTGTAGCTATGTATCTTACTATGTAGACCAGTCTGGCCCCAAACTCACAAATACCTACCTGCCTCTACCACACCCAGCCTGATTTGTTTCTTAAGAGCCTTATCACTCATTTTTTTCTTGCTTGGCATCAGAAGATGGCATATAAAGCATAGTATGTGGGAAGTGGTCTTTCAGAGATAAGTCCTGATAGATATTGTCACCGAGGCTCCCAGGGTCCTGGACAGCTCATTCACTGGATGAACTCTTTTGCCCACCTGTTCTCTGGAAGTCTCTAGGAGAGGCAGCTTAACTCTCATCAGCTTTATTTTATTTTATTTTATTTTATTTTATTTTATTTTATTTTATTTTATTTTATTTTATGGATGGGCGCTTTGCCTGTGTGTTTGTCTGTGCACTACTCGCATGCCAGGTTCCTGTGGGAGTCAGAAGAGGCTGTGAGATCCTCTGGAACTCAAGTATGGACAAATGTAAAGTACCAAGTGGGTGTTGAGAATCAAGTATGGGTCCTCTGGGAAAAACAAATGCTTTGAAGCACTGATCCATCTCTCCAGGTTAAAAAAAAAAAAATCTTGTTTTAAAGTTGTTTGCTGTGAGGAGAATTCAAAGGGAGTGACATTTGAGTCCTGAAGTGATCTTCAGCGTGCATATCCCTTAGATATTGGAACCCAAGTCTTTTTACAGCAGGAATAAATGACAAGATATAGGAATCTGGAAGGGGTATCCTTTCTCCATATAAAATGATCTTTATGATATGAAAAGTTTCTTATCTCTCTCAAGTATTTCAAACCACTGGGTCTCAAGAGAGGAGACAATGCGCAGAGTTTACGTGGCATTGTCTTTCTGAAAGGTGACCAGGAAAGAAGAGAAGTAACTGTAGGGCAGAGACTGGGAAGCAGGAGTAATACCCAGGTGCTTATTTTATGCACGAACATCTTGTGAGGCCCTGCCTGTTTCTCTCACTTCCCTCTCCTCCTTTCAAGGCATCTACCAACATGAAGACAACCTCAGAATAAAGCACACTTAACAATGTCTAGCTCCTGAGAAAAGTAACAGTCTCTTCATTTTCCCAACTTTGTTTCCTGGGGTGATTGAAAACTTACAGATTGATATCTGGAGCATTTAACTAAAGCAAAAGGTCAAGAACTACCAGGCATGGAGGGAGCTGGGGTCTCTGCTGAGACGATTTACATTTCCCTCGTCCACCATTCACGGGTTCATTCTGTCAGCATTTAATAAGTACCTACATGTGGTAGAGAGTCTCCTGAATACTGGGGTTTCAACTGGGGTCACAGACATTCATAGTACTCATAAATTTCCGTGGAAATAAAATATTACAAATAAAGCAAACAGTTAAAGGGGAGTGATAGGGACCTAGAAAAATAAACCAGGACAGTTTATTTGAAACAGATCAGAAAGGAGTTGATGGGGAGCCTGAGAGAATGTGGGGGGAAACCAAATGGGTAGTTGAGGAATGAGTATCTCAAGTAGAGTGCAGCAAAAATGCTGAGGGTATTTGGGATGTAGTGTAACTTCAGGGAGAATGGTGTGGCTACAGCTGGAGTACAGTGGATAAAGAAAAGAGGGGTAGTGGACATATCTGGTGGGATAGCCAAGGTCAACTTCATGCAATCTTATACAACGGCCAGTCTTCGGATGTTTTCCAAGTACACCAGGAAAGCAATGGAGAGTTTTGCATGTGGAGCTGATATCATAAGACGTGTACCTAAAAGGTCCACTCTATATACCAGGAGAATTGACTGAAGAGAGAAGGAAGGTAGATGGACCAGTTGGGAGGGTACTATGCTTAACCAGATGAGGAATGATGGACATATGAACCATGTAATACTGAAGATACTAAAAAGTTATTGGATTGTGGATATATTTCCAGGGTTGTGCTAACAGGATTAGATGTGGGGTGTGGACTAAGGGTTACTTTATGAGATATGCAGAATATCTTTCAAAAAGACATAGCTTTTTGAAGTTCAAATCTGAATGATGAGTTTATAGGAGTTGGGGACCAGGAGACTCATCAGTAACAAAAGGATGCAGAGGAAGATCGAAGAACTGAGATATTTGGCAACTCAATTTATAGTCCCAGACATTTCAAGAATCTGAGGAAGAAGTATCCAGTGATGTAGGAAGAAGACTAAGGTATTAGGATGCAGAAGCCAGGTGAAAGAGATTTTTCAAGAGAGACTGGGTGCTTCATGCTACTCCAAATTGAGTAAGCATCTGTGTCAGGTGGAAACCAAGACCAAAAAAAAATCAGCCTGTTATTAATGTTCTTTTTATGACAGAAGAAATAAACTCTACAGTTTATCATTCCTCTGGTTCCCTGTTCAAGTTCAGTCCATGCTGTACTACAAATAGCCCTTTCTGTCTAGAACTGTATTTCTATGATGTTGTCCCCTCCCCAACAGCTGGGTTCAAGTTACATCATGGTTTAAGGAATTTATAAGAGAGCTAGGGGTTTATAACATACATTTAAGACAATGTACATATGGTAATAACAGCACAAACAGGGAGGAAAATCAAGTATTATTATTGTTTTTAAAGTATTGTGGTTTTTAATTCCACAGAATAGAGAAAAGAGGAAATCCTAAACCTGTAAGTCTGTATTATATTTATTATGCATTTGCCTTTCTGTGTTCTTTTCTTAATAGGACTCCAAGTTATGATCAATAGCAGTTCCATTATCCCAATCTTCCTTTCAGCCCAAAGGACTTTTATTATTTCTTGTAAGGCAAGCCCGATGTAATGAAATCTCCCTGTCTTTAATTATCTGGGAGTATCTTTATTTTGATTTCATTATTGAGAAATAGATTGCTGGAATATGGAGTTTTTATTAAGTTTTTCTCTCAGCAGTTTGAATAGTCATCCCACCACCCCTAGATTCCACTAATTTTGATAAGAAGTTCACTGATGTTCTGTGGTGAGTCATCATTTCCTCTTGCTTTCAATATTTCCTCTTTATTTCTGGCTTTCAACATTTACAGCTATGACTCTGAGTGGCCATGCTTGAGTTTTTCCTGCTTGGAATCTACTGACTTTCTTGGCTGTGTTTTTAGTGTTTTTCATAAAACTTAGGAAGCCTTTGGCTTTGGGTTGTTCAGGTATTTCTCCTCCTCTTCCTCCCCCTTCTCCCCCTCCCCCTCCTCCTCCTCCCCCCTCCTCCTTCTTCTCTTCTTCTTCTTCTTCTTCTTCTTCTTCTTCTTCTTCTTCTTCTTCTTCTTCTTCTTCTTCTTCTTCTTCTTCTTCTTCTTCTTCTTCTTCTTCTTCTTCTCCTTCTCCTCCTTCTCCTCCTTCTCCTCCTTCTCCTTCTCCTCCTCCTCCTCCTCCTCCTCCTCCTCCTCTTCCTCCTCCTCCTCCTCCTCCTCCTCTTCCTCCTTGTCTTCTGGAACTTCCATTATATACATGTCTAATGGTATACATGAGAATGGCCTCCATAGGCTCATATATTTAAATGTTTGGACCCCAATTGGTGGAACTGTTTGGGAAAGCTTAGGAGGTGTGGCCTTGTTGTAGAGGTATGCTCTAGCAGTTGGGTTTTGAGTTTTCAAAACTTCAAGCCATACTATTCTTGGTTAGCTTTTTCTGCCTCTTACTTGGTGAATAAGGTTAAATTCTCAGCTACTATTCCAGCACCATCTATGTCTGAATTCTTGTTACCCTGTTCCCTACTATTATGGTCAGTCATGAATTCACCCTCTGACACTGCAAGCCCCAAACAAGCCTTTTCTTCTATAAATTACCTTAGTTATGGTGTCTTCATAGTAATCAAGAGTAATTAAGACAATGTCCCACTGGTTTCCAGGACTTTCCTAATTTATTTCTATTCATTCTAGACTTTAGATAATTTCCATCATTCTCATCTTTAAGTGTTCATGAGTCTCATTGTGTATGCTCAGTTGACTTGGCTTTCTGGTCTTCTCACCTTGGCTTTTCCAGTGCTGGAATTATAGGTATATATCTGGCTTTCAAATATATTTTTAAGCCCTTCTAGTAAAAAATTAAATTTTTTTATCTTCTATCTCTTAGAAACCCAGTTTTAAAATATTTTATACTGCTATCTGATAAGTAACTGTCATACTTAGAAAACTCTTTAGACTTGGGTTCCTTTATAACAGTTGCTTGGAAGTCTCTGTGCTAATTCTAGACTCTATAGTACCTCAGAAACACATTATATTGATGATTTCACCCTCATTTGTGTGGCATGTTTTCCAGTTGTATTTTCACATGTCTCATAGGTCTTGATGAAATACTTTTGGGGTCTAACTTTTCACTAGAGATTATTGCTGCTTTTTTAGAGAAAAATCTAATAATTTGTTTAGGATAAGACTGACTCTGTCCCTCATAAAATATAACTGCTAATATTTCCACTCATTTTAAAAATGTTGCTTCTCATTTTAATGTTTAAGTCGAGCTCTTGGGGTTGTCTCTGGGTGGCATAGCTTTGTGGTTAGTCAGAATGAGATCAGAGGTTGTGCATAATTCTTTTATTGAGGTCAGATAAACTGGAGTATATATTTCAAGTGTAATTAGTTCACCAATTTTTTTTCCCCATCATTTACTTTGCCTTGGGTCCTCTGTGTCTTCTTTGTGCATGCACAAGGCCTAACCCTCAACCAGGGATGTGCAGATAGCTAAGACTCTGTCTCCTCTATGTGTGTATCTTGTATTGTACAGTCTTTCAGGCTCCTAGAGTTACATGGAGCATGTTTAGGTAAACTGCAGATGTCTCATTGTCTGGATCTCTGTTACTTGTCTTTCATTTGGTTTCTTGCCTCAATCAAAATAACAGTCTTGGTATACTTTAGATATCCAACTTCTTTATATATCTGTTACCAAGACCGTGTGTGTGTGTGTGTGTGTGTGTGTGTGTATGTAAGTGTGTGCATGCATGTGCATGTGTGTGCATGGGTTTTCACTGTCCTCACAATAAAGTCTGTTGCTTTTATCAGCGAAGCTGATAACTCTTGTTCATCCTTCTTTAGCAGAGGTAGTACATCTTTGGACCACATGGTACAAATAGAAACATTCCAGACTAGCTTGTGGCTTCCTGCTACTGTTCTTGGATCACCATTTTTTGACTTGCTGTATTTTTTTCAGTTGATGCCTTATACTCTCATGTTGCTGTTTTTGACAACTTTACTCTCAAATCATTGTCAAGGAGAGGATTTGCTGATCCTCTTACCATTGGCCTGGGAGTGGCTCTGCCTTTGCATGTTTGCATCCTTTGACTCAGATACAGCTGTATAAGCCCATCACCCCCTTAGCCACAGGAAGCTGACAGTCTTCTTAGGCTCCATCTAGGCCATGGCAAAATAAATGTAATATAATCCTCTAGAAATAACCATTTTGCTTAAAGAGTTGGACTGAAGATTTAAGTAGGCAATAAATAATATTAAAAGGCATTATTTTTAAATTAAATAGTCAAGTAATAGAACATGAAATTTATGAAATACTTAATTTTAAAAGAAAGATAAAACCATAACTCTTTAGAAACTTTTACATACACCTAAATGGAAACCACATAGAGATAACCCTGCAGATGTAACTTCATTCTCAGTAGAGACTTTTCATTGGACAATTAAAGAAATGTTGTAGATATTAAGCTTAAAACAGTTAATAAAAAGATCATATAGGTTTTATGGTAAGAAAGCATTTGGATTTATTAAACTTAAAGAAGTCCATTTTGTAATAAGATAAATGCTAACCCTAGTTCAGACTTAGTCATTGAAAAGAATTATGAATTCTCAAATCTAGTATATTCTTGAATTTAAAAAGAAACCCATATTTAACGATCAGATTGCTTTCAAGGAACTAATCTATTTTTTTAAAATAATTATTTTGCTTATGGAATGGAGTCTTGTTTTATTTGTCAGGGCCAGAGACCAAGCCTAGGGCTTTGCATATGCTAGGCAAGTGTTCACCCACACAAGCACAGCGCCAGTGCAAACAGCACACACTGAAAACATCGAATCTTCATGTCTTGTTTCAAAGGGGAAGTGTATTAACTACTTCTACCTTTGCTTTCACAGAGTCTCTGAGAAAGCAATTGAAGGAAGGTGTTACTTGGGCTCAAGGTTGAAGATGTGAACCCTCTCAGCAGGGGGCGCGCAGCAGCAGCAGCAACAGCAGCAGCAGAGGGAAGACTCCAGGGCTCAGCTCACTTTCCTCTTTCTATTCCAATAGTCCTGCCCTTGGGACAATACCCTGTCCACAATGATCGCAGGGCTTCCCACCTCAATTAGCTCAGTCCACAGATGCCCTCACAAACATGCCCAGAACTGTCTCCCTCTTCATGATTCTAGATCCTATCAAGTCGACAATCAGTATTAACCATTCTAGGAGGGGAGGCAAGGTTATGTTTTGTCTTGTTAGGTCACAGTCCTGCTTTTCTCTGGGGCTGTAAACTGAGCAGCATCACAGGTTCGGGCTCTTGATTGTGTCCTAAGGTTCTGTTTGAGTTCTTGGTGAGTGTGAAAACTTAATGGGTGGAAGTCCGAGTCCTTGTTTGCAGGGAAAGTGGCCAAGGATATTGGTAGAACGTCTGGTGGTGGGAAACGGGTCAGGAAACAGTCAGAGACCTAAGGATGGATGTGGATAGATATCCATACACAGGCACGGCCACTCATACAGGGCTCTACAGTCAATAAATACATTTGGATGGGAGTGAGGGTGGGGGTGTCTCAAACTGAAAGGGTGCCTAGAAGCTGCAATGGAATGTGATTGTCATCGTGACTTTTGTAGTGAGGGGAGCTCCTGGCCTGTCCTAGGCTCTCAGCCAGGTACTCCAGTTCCTACCATACCTGAAGCAAACACAGTGCTAGAGACACAGGCTCAGCCCGGAGCTTGTCTTTATACCCTTCCCCCTTCTGTCAACCTAACAGGAGAAACAGCCTGTTTTAAGTAACAACCTTCACAGAATTTTAGCTCTTTCAACCTGGAAGAAACCTTACTAGGCTTTTAGCATCTGATTCCAACTTAAGGCACTGTTGTCTTTTAGTCCCACAGGCTGCAGAAGTTGGAGAAGAGCCTTAGAGACTTAGGCTGCCAGACCCTCGACGGAGCTAGCTCAGAGTACATCCATTTCTCTCCCTGACTGTACAGATAAAGGAACCTATGCAGCCCGGGGTCGTCCGAGGAGAGAGGATAGTAAATCCCAGAACTAGAATCAGTTTGCAAGCCAAAGGCTGTTTGTACCTATGTCAGATCCTTGAGCCATCTTAAAAACACACACACAGAGAAAAACAAACTGTCTCACCTAGTGAATCCACTGGCTTTGCATATTTCTCTTGGGGTTCAGCAAATGCCCACATGCTTAGGCTCTGGTTTTAAGTAGAATCTCTAGAAAAATCAGGATTTGATGCTCTCTCTCTCCCTCTGCTGGCTCTTAGTGCTGATTCTCTGAAACCGACACAGACATTTGGGCAAAGAAATGGCTTCAAATAAAATGGAGGCATGCATGTGGTCGCTTTAGAAATACTAAAGGAATCTATAGCTTTTTCTTCAAGAGGCAAAAATCAATCTATGAGAAAAAATTTTTCCTCCCTGTCTCTCTTGGTTTCTCTTGGCTACACACAATGGCAAAGCAAAAAAGATTAGAAAAAAAAAAAATGAAAAACTTGAAAAAAAAAAGTTGACAGCATTTCTATGATTCAGCTAGCAATTTGCTGCGGTATCCACGGAGACAGCTTCTCACATACATTAGCATAATGTGAAATGGCAGCTAGAACTGGAATTTACTGTCTAAGCAACTCAGCCTGAACATCCGTGGACGACAATGCAATTTAAAGGAAATCCAAATATTAGGCTTAAGTGACTGATACAGCCCCGAAACTTCTTCATTTCAACACCTGTGGTCCAGTGTGTTCCCTCCATCCTATCTGGCATTCTCGGGCAGTTGTTTGGGATGCAAGGTTAACAAAGAAAGATGTGTGGCTGGTTCAGATCTAATGAGCCTCCAGCCAGCATAGGTTTACTCTGCTCATTACCACCCAAGTACATTCTCTTTTCTTCTTGATTTTTTTTTTTTTTTTTTTTTTTTTTTTTTTTGTGGAGTTTCTATTTGCGGACATTTGTTCTTCCTGTCTCCCTTCCCCAGTTCTGACTTAAGAATGTACCTCTTGGCTTTCCACTTATCTGTACACGGGACCACTGCAAAATAATAGTGAAAAGGTTGAAAGGAAGTCCCCCCCCCCTTTTTTTTCAGAGTAGGCTGATGATCCTGGGATGTTGGGGAAGAATGTCCTCAAAGGAGCACAATTCCAGAAGGACCGGGACACTATCATGGCTCTTTTTCTGACCTTCGGCTCCTCTTTTTCCTTCGCTGTCTGCGAATGTTACTCTTTGGGTGGAGGTTCAGGCATAGTAGAACGGGTTGTCACATTGTCCACACAGGTGACATCCATGGACATCGTGGAAGTGTCTCAGGAACAGTCTCCCACATGATACTCCCACCTCTCTTATTACCCCGTGATTATGACCTGGAGCAGGGCCTTTCCTGCATTCCCTTTAGAGGTGGGAGGGTAGCTCCAGCTGCTGCCACACCACTGTGAGTGTAGGGGAATGTTTAGGCTTTGGGGTTCACCTGTGATGGCAGGACGTGAACCAAAAAGGTGGTAATTCAGGCTCCTGGACATTTAGGGCGTAATGGAGACTGTTAGGAAGGAGATGGAGAGAGTGTATCTCAGAGGGGGGACCAATGTTGTTAAAAGAGAAAGAGAGTGGGGGGGGTATGGCCCATGGAGGTGTGGCGAGGCATGGGGGCAAGGGGGATGTCTCTGGGGGACCCATATTGGGAATTCCTTTCCTCTGAGGGACCAGCCACACACAGTATAGTACAGAATAGAGTTTATTTAGGGTATGGGGTGGTAGAGTTTATATAGGTTAAGAGGGTGGTAGAGGCAGAGAGAGAGAGAGAGAGAGAGAGAGAGAGAGAGAGAGAGAGAGAGAGAGAGAGGAATAGAGAAGTAGAGGCTGGCCATGAGCACATGGAGTGAGGGGAAAGGGAATGGGGGGGGGGAGTAAGAAACCAAGAGGCCAAGAGAGCAAGAAAGAGAGGTGGGGGCAAACAGCCCCCTTTATAGTGCCAGGTAACTGGGGTGGAGCATACCTGGCTATTGCCAGGTAACTGTGGAGTGGGATTTACAGAATCCCAACAGAGACCATCTTCAGGGTCTCTCAGTGGCTTCCTCAGTGTGAGAAGTACAGACTCCCAGCCTGCTTTCACTTCTGACAGCAGCAGCAAGATCAAGCCTCCTCAAGAATCACTATTATTTCCCATAATTCACTAGAAAGGCTCACAGCATGACTCAAGTCTAATATACTCATGGTTATAGTTCATTACAGTTAAAGAATATAGAAAAAAAAATCTCCCCAGGTGTGAGCTGCATAGAGCAGAACCCAGGGGATTCCAAATGCAGAGCCTCTCGTTCCTTCATTTTTGGAGGAATAGAAAGCCACACTGTCTTGGCATCAGTATACCATAGCGATATATAGAGAGTAATGCCAACAAGAAAGGCTCACATGTTACTTGGTGGGGGAGGCTCTGTCTTGTAGGCAAAGTTTATTCTAGTCTCTAGGCCCTTTAGAGGTTGGTCTGACAGGACAAAATCTAAAGTTCTGACTCTAAATCGAATGACATGACCCAAGGTCCTAAGAATGCAGAGGACATAGATGTGTCCTCTCATCCTCTCAGAGCCTGGGAAAAGCTGATTCTTTCTCACACAGCTTCTGTCTGGTCGTCTGTGTCTTCCTTGAGACTCCTTTGCCAACTGCAGACATCTCCAGTTAAGCTGAGGTGTTCTGGAGCTGTGTGAGACAGCTGGTTATGGTGGAGGTGAGAGACCCACAATGGGAGAGGTGGGGGGAAAGCTGTAGTTGGCAAAGGAAGGGGGCCTTCTGTGAAGATTGTGGATGAATGGAGCAGGAGGCATGAAACCCAATGGGTTTATGGGTAAATGAAGTACTATTTTAGGTTGTGATTTATCCTTTCATTTGTCTGTCAGGTGGCTGTTAAACCAAGGATAAATAGCTCCTAACTTTTAAGACTGAGACAGGGTATGTTAGATTAGAAATAACTTTCTCTGAAGCCAATGAAGGTTTCTTTTTTACATACATTCATTTAGGCATAAGAGTTATATCAAAGGACACAAGATAAAGTGAATTATGTTTTTTGAACATACCAATAGTAATGGTTATTATAATCTTAAATAATAGACTGCCAGCTATAGACCCTGGGCCAGACAGTCTTGAATTATTCACCACCATTATCACATTTAATTGTAAGACTATCACTAATGGAGTTGGTACTCTTGGCTCAAATCTATACATTGAAACATTTTACCTTTTGATCAGTCCAACAAAACCTCAAAGGGTGGCAGGTAGCAAAACCAGGATTCACACCTAGGCCTCCGTGACTTCAGTTATCTTTTTAAATCTGCTTCAAGTCATCATGATGGACCCGGTGGTGAGCCTAAACTTCTGATGTATTGTTTGGATGCTTCCTTTGTTCTTTAAAAGGTGACTTTAAACAGTTGTCCTTGACTTCAGCCAGCATCTTCAAGGCGTAGGCCTCAAAATAGGCAACCTGTTAATGTACTGATGCAAAACATCATGCTAAGAGCCAAGCTCATATGCAGACCTGCTTGGAGCAGTTCCAGAGCCCATAGCTGGGCCTTCCATGCTTCAGGCTTCACTGGCATTGCCACTCCACTCTGGCTTTGACATTTGGGATATCCTTATATTTAATTCATGGTGTATTGTTGACTGGATCAAGCTTCTCCACAGGGGCCGTTCATGATCTGATCCCCCTATACCCCACCCTGTAAGAGAAAGAGGGGCCAGACTGATAACCATCTCCTCCTCAGATCTAGCCGGCCCCCGAACTTAGCAAGTACTCAGCAAGGATTCTCCACGTTCAACCTGAAAACCAGTGCTGCCCCCTTATAAGGAAGTATAATGCTTTTTTTAACCCCATTTTCTATCCAGTCCCGGAAGCCTCTCTGTTTACGTGGCGCTGCAGAATTAAACGGCTCGTCTTTCTCATTTGTGAGCAATGTGAAACATAGCAACTGGCTGGGCATGTATGGCATTCCTAGACAGATTCCTCTAGATACCGATGACATTATGCCTCTTGCTTAGAGCGGGCTGGTGCTTGAAGTTCTGTGAGTCATGAGGCCTTAGAGTCTATGGGAGTAAAGACATCAAGAGGCCTCCTTTATCTGTAGGGACCACAGCTTGGGCAGTACCTGCTTCCAGCCCATAGACCGAGGAGCACCTGATTCAACCTCTATGCTCAAGCTGTCAGGATACAGGCTTAGAAAGAGGATCCAAGAGATCTTTGGGTTGGTTCTCTCTTGAGCCTAAAGACTTAATCAGTGTAGCAACAGCACTGCCCATCCATTGTTTAACGTCACTGTTGTTTTTCAAGCATCCTCAGAAATTTCTCTACTACTCTGATCAATTTTTTGGGAGTTTGAGATTGTTGCCAAACTCGGTTGAAGTTTCATTTCTAGTCAAAATAAGGGATTTTTTTTCAAAAATACTGCATGATTCAAGTTGAAACTTAATCAAAACGGTGCAAATGAGGATAATTTCTCTTGACAAGCCTTCTAGAAACCAAAGCCAGAGCTCTTGTTGTCTGTGCAGCTGATGGTACTATGTATGCCCTTGCTAATTATGTCTCATGTCAGAACAGAAGGTTCAGAAGCTGGGGAGATGGTTCAGTGGTCAGAGCACCGGCTGCTTTCAGTGGAACCATGTTCAATTCACTGCATCCCTGTGGCAGCTCCGTGTTTATTACCCATGGCTGCTGGCTGTATCAATTCCTGCGTCCTGACCCCTCCCCCCAGGATGCAAACCATCATGGACTGAACATTTGAAACCATGAACTAAAATACATTTTTATTCTTTAAGTTGCTTCTGCTACAAAATTTGGATATGGAAGCTATAAAAGTAGCTGATACTGGTTATAAGCCAGAGATAGGAGCTACAAGCCTTGGAAGGTTTTTTTTCTGCGGATAGTGGATTATGTCTTCAGTTTGTCCATTGTGCCCAGCCTCAGGGCACTTCCCACAATGGTTCCTGGACAACCTGGGTGCTTCCCAGACTTCTGCTGTCTCTCTGTATCTTTGCTGAGAAGTTGGGGCTAAAAGGGAACACTCTGTCTAGAAATTTCTCTATTTTTCTACCTTCTAGTGACTTCTTAGTTTTGTTTTGTTCGCTGTAACGACAGTAGTTCCTAGACTAGGGCTGGGGTTGGAATTCTGGGGATTTTCCCCAAGTCTTTCCCTGAGTTGGCTTCCTTTTGATATTACCTGCTAAGATTGTTTGTTTAAGGGTACAGTGACTTAGATCTGGAAGTGAGTAGACTCTTTATGCAGAAGTCATTGTTAGGTGTGGCCCAGTGCTTAGGAGAAGTCTGCTGGTGTTGACTGTGACCTTTTCCCCATCTCTCCTGTACATTTATTTTCATTACAGGAATCATGGTTCTTAATGGCCCGTCTCCTGTAACAGGCTATAAGTTGCTGCTGTAAAACAAGACCCTCTGTCTCTGACCATGTTTCTAGCTTGAGCTCACCCTCAAGGGTTGTGCTTGCTCTTCACAGTCTTGAAAAGGGAACAATAGTTAACTTCTATTGATGACTTATGGGTAGTTCCAAGCATGGTGCTAAGTGCTTCCCTAGCACTATCTCTTCTAATCTACACAGCAATATTGTTAGTGAGACTCCTCTAGCACCCAACTTTCACAGTGACAAAGATGGAGACAGGTCAAGTATTTGACCAAGGTCACACAGCTTGGGAGTATGATAGCTTGAATCTGCACATGTTGTCTCCTTGCTTGTGACTCCTCTCTATGCCTCATTGTTTAAGTCAAATTCTCTCTTTCTGTGCACAACTTCAAAGAGGGCTCCTCTGTTCTCTTTTTAGCTTGGGTAGCTCAGTATATGCTTTAGTTGATTTTCACATCTCTCTCCTCTAGACAGATGGCATATCTGCACCATACAGTTCTTGATAGATCTTTGAATCTTCTTCAGTGATTGTCATACATTCCCGGTTAGTATATGCTCATTGAATCCTGGCTGTTGGTTATGCTAATGTTGATAACAACATTGATACTTGTAGCATCACTATGAAGGCAGGGATGCGCAATTCCAAACTGTTAATGTACAAAGCAATGTGTGGGCTGCACTAATGTAATTTGCTTTTGAAATTCCTCCTTATTCAATAAGAAACGTAGTTACCAAGAAGGAATGCTATGTGATTACTTCCATGACTGATACATTAGAAAGAAGTAAAATGGATTCTGTAGAAGTCAAATTTATGAAAAACATCCATTGCCAGTTCTGCTGTTTTATGGAAAAAACAGGCCCCATTCTGAAATATAACCGTCAAATGCTTTGCCAGAAGCCACAGAGGTCTCCATTATTGGGGTGGTATCAGTAGGTTTCTCTTTTCTGCTCTAAAGCCAACAATCTGAGAGCGCATTCTTTGAGCAGTGGTTCCTCTTGCCACCTTCCCTAAGTCACAAAGGTACCTTTCTTCCTTTCTGGCTTAAAACATAATTTTTAGAGTTAGCAGTTATATTTTAGCCATTATGGAAAACAATGGAAAGTTTCCTCAAAAAGCTAAAAACCAGAACTACCATGTAACCTAGCAATCCCTGCTCTGGGTATAGATCTAGAGGAAATGAAATCTGCGTTTCAAGCATTACTGGCACCCCCATGTTCATCAGAGCCAAAGTATGTAAGTAGGGTGTGCAATGAAAGTGAATGTGTAAAATAAATAAATGTTTTTAAAAGACTATATAAAGGGAAAAGGTGGAGCAATATTGAACCATGAAAAGAAAGCTCTGCTGTTTACAAGAGTGTACTGGGGAGCCATGGTTCAAAATGAATCATGCAGACAAAGAAATGTGAATTCTGTAACTGCTTGGTTTGGAACTTTCAAAGACCCACATATATCTTGGCCACCAACCTGAGACACTACTGGGAAATGGAAAAACATTTAGAAGGTGGGGCATAGGGCAAAGAAGTCAAAAACTTGGAAGCCTTTGAAAGTGACATTGGGACCCCGATCTCTTCCTGATCCTTTCTTAGCTTCCTGGACTCCATTAGACAAGCAGCCCTCCTTTGCCATGTGTTCCTGTCCATGGGATGCCATTTCACCAGAGGCTTAAGCATAACAGGACCAAGTGTCAATAGGCTGAGGTCTCTGAGGTTTTGAGCCCAGATAAAACAGTTCTCTTTTTTAACTTGAATAGCTCAGGGGTTTTGTCACAAAAATTTCCCAGGAATGGAATGGTAGACATGTATGATCTAATCTATACGTGGAATTTAAAAAAAGACTCTTGAAAGTAGAGCG
This sequence comes from Micromys minutus, assembly GCF_963924665.1. Taxonomy (NCBI): domain Eukaryota; kingdom Metazoa; phylum Chordata; class Mammalia; order Rodentia; family Muridae; genus Micromys; species Micromys minutus. The sequence goes on along the minus strand of NC_137953.1, from coordinate 40,047,080 downwards.
TAGACTGGTGGTTGCCAGAGCTCTGGGCTAGGGTGAAGGTAGAGATGTGGATCCAAGGCTACACACGTTCAGGGGCATATGAGTGGTGATGGATGTTTTAATTAATTTGATAGTGATCATCATTACACAGTGTACATATTTACCATATCTTAATATTACACAACTTGAATGAACTCAGTATTTGTCAATTAAATATAAAATTGCTACACAAACAACACTTTTCCTAAACCCTTGGCTTCTTGGGCTATAATAGGTAATATTGAGGCATTTAAAAAGTTACACTAAGGCAGAAATAAGAGGCTGACCTAAGACGTCATTCAAGACCCCAAACAGAGCATTCTACAATAGTACAGTGATTACAAGCCATCTAAAGAGACACAATTTCAGTAAATTGAGCAGTAATTTTGACTACAGAGAGCATATGTTTTTACTCTATCATTAGTTCCAATTCTAAGCATGCCAACAGTATTGCCAAAATTGTCCTTGTTAAGTGTTACCCTACTGACCCCAAAGCATCCCAAGAAGCCCTTCTCTCCAACAAAGTGAACTTAAAATCAGTAAGTATGTAAGTAAAGGCAGGGCTGAAGTTTTTACTAATATGGATAATGAGGCATCTATGTTATTACTTTCTTGTAGTAGAATGCTGAGTACTTTTCCATGGAGTACCTACCCATTGGTGGTTTGCAGGAGGTTCAGATAACGGGTGCTGTCTACCCTCTCTTGTGAAATAGTACCTGTAAAATCTTTTGAGCCTTGTAGAGGAAGGTGGGGGTGATGCCTTCAGCCCCTGTTAAAGGGTGTTTGTTTATGGTTGGTTTTGCCAAATAGTGAAGATGTGACTTAGCTTCGAATAATTCAATGTGGTGTGTGTGTGTGTGTGTGTGCGCGCGTGTGTGTGTGTATGTGTGTGATTTTTTTAAGCTTGGTGACTGTGTAGAGTCATACCACATAACTATTCTGGTTTTCACATGGAACACAGTATTCAATAAATTGCATCAACGATTCAACACTTTATTATAAAATGGGACTTGTGTTGCCCAGTCGTGGGCTAACATTCATGCTCTGGACACTTAAAATGTGCTAGGTTAAACTATGATGTTTAATGGCCTAGGTATTTAAATGCATTTTTGATTTAGAATATTTCCAACATATAATGGAATGTTTGGGATTGACCCATTGTAACTTAAAAGGCATTTGTAGCCGTGAGCCTCTCTGCTGAGCTTAATTTTCCTTGCCTATGACATGAATAACTCTGTCAAGGTCTCTTGTAGATATATAGTTTCTTCATTATGAGGTTCATGGGAAAACCGTGGTATATAAATTCCAGGGAGAGCACTTGTTATATGGCTATGTATTGTAGAGAGTTCACTGTCACTCAGTTGATGGCAAAGTGCTCCTGAGCACCATGGGCTCATGTGTGCCTGAGCATTGCTGGAGGGAACAATTCTCTTTGATGGTCAGAGGCTTCTTCTACAATGGATAGCCGAATGTTTACCAATCAAACCACATTTCAAAGATACCAAGACAGTCCTTTCTAGAAATGTTCCCTGACAAATCCTTTGTGAAAGATTCCCATTTTAAAGTAATCAATGACTCTTTGTCTGTTTTGATTGCATGAACATTCTCTGATGGACTCTGGATATTGTCTTGTATGTGGAGTGCTCTAAAAATGCCAAAATAGCGTGCAGTGGGCAGACTTATGGAAGCAGGCCAGTGCAAAGAGGCAGATGCTATGAGGAAAGGCTACACAGAGAGGTCAGAGGTTGCCTTGTGGACATTTAATAGACTTTATGGAGACAAGTAAGAGTTAGAACTTTGATTTGTGGGCAGGAAAGACAGTGGGTGCAAGTCTGCCCTAGGAATATTGTCATGAGTCTTCAGTAGTTGCATGCCCCGGGGTAAATAATATAGATATTAAGATTAAAAAAAGAGCTTGATGAACCAACACATGCTTATTAAATATACATGGAAAGGTAACTTGCTAATCATTTACATTGATTTTTAATGCAAAAATCTGTACTATGTCACCTTAAAAACTTTATAATCTAGTTGGAAAGACAAGGTAGGAAAACAGGATGAGCCAGGTAAGAGAAGAAATGGGCTAGAGAGGAAACAGACTTTTTAGGCTAACAACCTATGACAAGATAGGACTAAATGACCACAAAGCTATTCTTGGATTTAAGGGACCAATCAACAGACTGGGAGCTGGGAACATCTAAGGACTTCTCTTGACTTTAAGCTCATAGAAGTTGGCAGTGTGAAATGACTTCCCCCAAACAAACAAGCAATTTCAAGCTTCAGGATGAAGGCTGGGTGCCCAGAGCAGGTCAAAGGAATCTTGGCATCTCGTTGGCACACAATTCTGGGTGTGACACTTTGGAAGGCACTTTCAAAGATCTCTTAAGAGGCATGACCAGTGATCCCAGAGAAGGGGCCAGAGAGCTCGGGATGAAATTTGGAAACAATCACATAACAAGAAAGGGCTGAAAATTAGACACCAGCAAGAGGCCAATGAGGGATGGACCCTGTCCAAGTTTCATTTCTGTTGCTGCGATGGATTACCCTGACAAGAAGCAATGTATGAGAGAAAGGGTTTGGTTTATGGTTCCAGGTTTATAGTCCATCATACAAAGAAAGTCACAGTAGCAGGAGCCTGAAGTATGTAGTCATATTCACAGTTATTAGCAGAGAGAAATGGATGTGTACAAGCTTACCTCCTTGCTTGTGCTTAGCTCACTTTTCCCATTCTTGCCCAGTTTAGGACTGCCTGCTTAGGATTTGGTGCCACCTACCATAGATGAAGTCTTCCATATCAATTAACATAAGACAACCCCACACTGGGCAACTCAATGTAGATAATACCCCATTGAGACTATCTTTCTGGTGGTTCTAGGTTCTGTTAAGTAGATTATTAGAGCCAACCATCACAGGTCCTAAAGAAGGAAAACTCTATGACTGCTAGATTGAGAGTGGTCTGAAATGTTAACTTCCTGTCTATACAACAGACTTTGATGAGAATGAAATGAAATCAGATGCAAGTAAACTTCTGGGCACATTGTAGCCTTCTGAAACCCATATCGAGGAAAGATTGTGATAGTAGGCTGGCCCCTTCCTCAGCACAGTCTGGCCAGAGAACTTCTCAAGTGTGATTATCTCAGAATCATCCCCTGACAGCTAAAGTTTCTCATGCCCTCTACCATCCTAGGAACTGGGGGACAACCCAGGAAGCCCCCACCTAAGTGCAAGAGCCAGTTGTCTGCTGTGAGGCATGTTGAACATGGCTTGTGAAGAAATAAATCTTTGATCCAAACCCAAAGAGATGAAAGCAAAGCAGGAGGAGAACTGGAAACAGTAGCCTAGAACCCTTCATTCTGTGATTGCTTCTTTTGGGTGGCTTCCGGTTTTCTTCCCTAGGAGTTTGTTCTATGATGACAGGGCGGAATTGGGTTGAGCAGTGTTTCTCAAACTGGTGTTACTCATGGGAGGAATGCTGAGCAGTCTTATGTCAGAATTTGTAGTCCTTAAACTTAAAACTTGGGAAATAATGTGAGGCTCCCTTTCTGACCCAAAGGCTGCTGCTATAGATTGCAAATGGGAGCCAAAGGAGTGGTAGAGAGAATACCATGGGGGTCAAGAGAGAACTCACTTTCTCCTGTGTAGAAGGAAATGCCCTGACAAAGAGTATCTGAAGAGCTGCTCTCAGGGGCAGAGACTAGGGAAGGGGAGGCTGCACTGGGCCTCCCTGCATTGTTGGTGCAACCACACCAGCACCCGGCTGAAACCATCCAGGCTGCTCTGGGGAAGCCAGCTCTGAATAAATAGTGTGGTACTTCTTCCTGAATAACCATTTCTGGAGCAATCGTGACGGCTTTGCTCTGATCAGATTTCTTTTTCGTATGCTCAAAGCCAAAACCTTCAGGTAGTCTCCAGGCTAAATTAGGCCAGGACCTGTCTAATGCACAAGGCCCTCTAGTTGTCTGTGGCAGAGACTCAACTCAGGGGAAACTTGGTCTTCACAAGCTCATTTCAGGAGGTGGGACCGGGACCTGCTCACCCCCTCTCCATAGTCTTCCCAACCTGGGGGGTAGACTCCAGCCACCAACAACCCTCCTTCCTCCTATATCCCTGTCTGCATTCAGAGGAGACAGTGCTGGTTGGCCTTTCGGATTTGTGTTGTCTGTAAAGGACATGAGGAGAAAGGGTCCCCCAGCCCACATGGAGAGGCCATTGCTCTTCTAAGAACAAGAAAGACAAACAACGGAGGCCACCGTTCCATGTTTGGAGCTGGTCTCCGTCTGTTGCTCCATTAATACTGTTCACTCCCTACTGGCTCAGGCCAGTAATTAAAGCATGACTTTGTTTCATTAATGAGTTGAAAGAAACAGGCCTGGCTCTTGCTGACACAAACAGGTCAGGGGTGGCCTGTGCCCCTGGGCACCACAGTGTTCCATTTCCTGGGTGGTTTTCCTGAGACCAGTCACTTTCCCACAAGCATGCACTTAAAGGGCACTTCTTCCTTTCAGTCCCTGTGGGTCTGGATGGTGGATGGGACCTGGAATTTGCATTTGCACACAGTCCCTTGGGCCTCAGGTGACTGTCACAGATTGTCAGCTGGCTGTCCTGGGAGGGGGGCGGGGCGCATGTCTTGCTTGGTGTTTTTTTTTTTTTTTTCTCTCCTGCCCATCTCCCCTTTAGACTGCACATTTTGAAAAGGAACAGTTAAATATACAAAGTGAACCATTTCTGGGCACGGAGGAGTGAATGCTTTTGCTTAGGGAAGCACAAACCTTTGATGCCCGAGCCCCTGTTTTGTGCGCATTCCACCTTCTCCTGGGAAAGAGATACTGCGGTTTGTCAAAGCTCTGTGTACGGCTCCCCCACCCCTCCCCAGCAGATTCAAGGCACACTGTTACTGCAGGAGCCTGTGATAACTCCAGCTATTAGTATTACTTTATTTTAAGTCTCGGGTTTAAAATAGCTGCAGGGCTGCACCTGGAATAAAAATGAATTAAAAAGAAAATCTCGGAGTGGAATTTAAATAGTGCCTCAGGGCCAGGCTTGTTCCTCTGATGCCTTCAGTTAGACCCCCACGGGTTCTCTTCCTGAAAGCCATTCCCGTGAGCAGACACGTGTCTTTGCCATCTTTTCTTCTCTAGGGCTTAAAAATATCCGAGGGAAGAAACACTTGTCGATCTTCTCCAATCATTTATCAAGTCTGTGGTTGAACACGGAGCAGCAAACAAGCACCAGGTGCCTCCAAGGGGCCCAGAACAGCAGTGCTTGATGCCCGACTACACAGTGTAGTAGAATGTGGTCCCCATACCCAAGAGCACAAATGCGCCCTGGAGACGTGATGTCTCCCATGACTACCGTGGGCTTGGGAAGCTCTGCAGTTGAGGGTCCACCAATGGGTCCGAATTCTTCGGTGGGTAGAGGGGCCGTGGTGCTCTTGGTAGAGAGACTGCGCGTGCGCAAAGGGCAGGCACATCGAGAAGCAAGCTGAATGAGGGGAGAGCATGAGAAAGCTGTAGGAAATTGTGGGGGCAAATCAAGAGTAGCCCTGGGTGTGCATGGCATTGTCTAGGTGTTCAGTAGGTTAAAAACGCACAGTGTTGGGGAGCGAGGACACTGGCCTGTTTTTTTTTTTTTTTTTTTTTTTTTTTAAAGAACCCCTTGGCTGGTGGAATAGAAACGACATTGGAAGAGGGCTGGTGTTGTTGATAAGGGGACCTGTTTAATTGTGATGACGGCAATGCGGGTAAGGCCGGGGGACTGGGTGTAAAGAACCAATAGAAGAGTTCTTTAAGCTAGATTTACTCTGGAGGCAGAAAAGGCTGGATTGTGAGTTCAAGGTTCGTCTGGGCTACAGAATAAGACCTTAGCATACAGAGAATGCAGGTATTTAGAGGTACAGGAAAACACGAGACACGGTGGTAGACTAGAGTAGCCAGAGAAATAATAGCAGGAAAATTTAAAGGAGAGTGTTGGAAATCTTAAAAAACAACCCCGTAGGTGTGCCAATTATGAGCCCCTTTAGCCTCACCCCAAAACTGAACAGTTTTAAAAGTTCCACCACGGATGAGGGACTCGGACGGCTTTGGCTGACGAATGCACAGTAAGGAAGGAGCTGAAGTCTTATTCAACTGTGAAGAGCAAATTGTAGAATTAAACAACTTGTCTATAATTCTCGGGGCTCTCCTTTTTTATCCACTTTGCCGATTACTTTCATCCCACATTCCTGAAGGTAAAAGACAACTCCTGAGATGCAATGGCTGATAAATCTGGAAGAGGGGAGAATAATTAGGGAATTTGTTAATTATTGCCCCATTAGCAATTCTGTTACGGAGTCCAAATGGCAGTTTACAACACCAATTTAGGCCTTATCTGCTAAGAGGTATTGACTTAGTATGAGTCCCTGGAGAGGCATGCTAGTGAAATTTAGACGTACTTGTGAATGTAAACCCAAAGGCAGATAGGCATAGCCTAGTATGTGAAATCAGTGGAAGTTTGGCGATGCAGGGATAGTAGACAGCAGAGTCTCTGAACATCTCCGTGTCTGTTCTTCCTCCCCACCTGCACGGAGATGGAGGAGGCAAGGATGTTACAGGTGTGTCATATTGCACACTCGGATGACACCTGACCATACCCCAAGAATGAGCTTCTCTAAGGCCTGTAGTTTACAAGAGAGGGTCTGTCACTATGCTCATCCTGGTACAAAGGAGCACGGAGGCTAACTGGTCACAAAACTGGTTCAAGGATGTCATAGCAACTGGGTATGGGCAGACTTAGCATGACCCAAGGTCCAGGCTTGGGTTTAGTTCATTCCCGAGTGCCTTGGCCCTTAACTGTTTACAGCAAGAGGTAGATGATACTTTAAACACACTTCCCAGGTGCTCTTCAGCTACAAGAGTAAATTATCTGATCCCTCTTGTGCTTTCTTTGCCCCTGTCTTCACCACTCCAGGCAGTGCGCACTAGGCAGGGTGAGAGCTGGCTGCTTGGCCCTTTGCCGTGCACCAGTAGTATATGGAAATCTCAACACAGATTTCCCTCTCCCCCAAGTTTCTTGTGAGGGAGTATAGTTTCTCTTGGATACACTAGACATTGTTATTTGTTTTTCTTCTGTCTGGAAATACATTTTTCTTGTGTACTTTAAAAATGTATTTATTCATATATTATATACATATACACATACATATACAAATACTCTGTTTTTATGTATGTCAGAAGGGGAAATTAGATCCTTCTACAGATGGTTGTGAGCCACCATGTGGTTGGTGGGAATTGAACTCGGGATCTTTGGATGAGCAGTCAGTGCTCTTAACTGCTGAGCTGTCTCTCCAGCCCCTGGACTTTTGTTTACCTTCCAATTTTGGCATGCGATATAGTAAAGACAATGGTCTGAAAGGTTACTATTTTTTCCAGAACATTTTCTGTGGGACCCTAATGATATTAACATTGGAAAATATCTAGAATTAGGGGCTGAAGAGATGGCTCGGTAGTTAAGAGCACTGGCTGCTCTTACAGAAGACCTGGGTTCAAATTCTAGCACCTACCTGGAAGCTCACAAACCATTTGTAACTCTACTTCTAAGATATACAGCACCTTCTTCTGGCTTCTGCAGAAATGCATATGGTGTACATACATTCATGTAGAAAAACACTCAGAACATAAAATAAAAGTAAATAAATCTTTGTTGTTTAAAGAAAAGAAAATATATAGAGATTCTCTTTTTAAGCATGGAAGAGCTTATTGGGAGTGTCCCCAAACCACCCCAAGTGTTAAACCAAGAGGGGCTTAATGGCAGGATCTGGTTATTTAAAAAATGGCAATTACTGGCTTACTGAAGACAAAACGGTGACAGTGCTGAAGAACTGCTCTGGTGAGCTGGGTCACATTCATTCAGCTAAATTGCACAGTGATCCCCACTGGCTTTTGCTCTTGCTCTTTGGCTGGGTGAACTTAGCATTGGGTAAGGCACTTCTACACAGAAACCTTCACAGTGAAGGAGCCAGTTACCGTAAAGAAGCAACTTCTCCCGGGTGGTCGCAATCAGTGCTGGGAGTCAGCATGCCAGATGATTTGGGAGTTCCATTGTCTCTAGAGCTGGAGAGGTTCCTTTTCCTTGTAGTCTTCCGACACTGAGCATTCTTTAAACTTACACTTTTAAGATGGGGTGTGATGATACATTGTCTGCAATCCCAGCACCCTAGAGGCTAAGTAAGGCAGTAGGATCTTGGGTTTTTGGCAAGCCTGGGCTACATAGGTCTAGACCAACCTAGGCTATGTGAGGAGACCTTGTCTCAAAACTCAAAGACCAAAATCCATTCCCAAACCTCCCAAATCAGTGTTCTCAGTTTTATTATTTCTCAAATTACCACTTTATTGTTATTATTGCTAGCTATTTCTTTTTAAACTGGCTTGAATTTATGTGCTTTAAGAGTCAGGAGAGGGTGCCTCATTTGGTTTTCTGGAGTTTGGTTGATGAATCCTTTCCAGGGCCTTCTGAAGCCGTAAGACAGACTGTCTCCTCCTAACATTATTTGTCTTGCAGACTCCTAATTTCCTTAACTCATCTTTAGGAAGGAACCCTATCTCTCCTGTGATGATTTTTGCCGCCCTTCTTGAGACCTTTCTGATCCCATTATCTTTACCAAGAACTGAGCTCAAAAGAGGCATTCATCATAGCACAGCACCGTCTATTTCCAATGTGTTCTTAGAGTAGAATGAGACAAGGCTTAGTATGGGGTCAGTGAGCCTCATTAGATAGGACAATGTCTACTATTTGAGGTTGGGATGAAGGATGAATCATAAAGGCCATTGACTAGAAGTATCAAGATGGCCCAGGATTCTATCAAGGGTGTCGGGTGATTTGGGCTGTGTGATTAGCTATATAGAGAGATTCAGTTGGGAGCAAAGTAGGGTGGGAATAGTTTAGAGGGATGTCTGAGGTCAAGGAGAAAGGATGGATCACATTAGAGGCAAGAATTCTTACCACTAGCTATATAGACTTAGTCTTAGGAGTCTTATTTTGGGGGTGATCTGATTTCCTTGTTTGACCTTGAACATGGTTTTCTGAACTGGCCCCATGCTACTTCCCTCCTGAGTGAGGCGCTGTGTGTAGTTATGTTGCCTCTTTAATTGTGCAATTAGATAGAAGTTCAATTCTGCCAGACTGAACAGTGCATATGAAACCTCTTCCCCCAGCGTCTGAAAAACCACACACTTTCCAAGTATCAATAGTTTTCACACTGATTTCCTTTTTCCATGCTAAGAGTTAGCCCCACGTTACCACAATGCACGTAGAATCACACCATTTTGATCTTTAGTCTGCATGTTGTAATCCATATCTTCCTGAGGACTTATGTAGAAATTGGATTTCTGTAAGGCAGATGGTTATGTAATAAAATCTAGATAACCGATATTATCCACATTACATTTTTAAATTATAAAATACATTGAAACATGATTTTTTTTTCATCTCATGTGCCTAAACTAAGGGCTGATTAACTGCCATCTGAGTATTCATCCCTTTGTTTTACAGAGGATGCCTTCCAAAGGTGAAATGGCTTGGATAGTTTCCCATCATGTAGGTGTTTAGCCAGGACTCTTCTTCTTAGTCTAATCTACTCCTAGTGTATTGTGTCAGTTGAAATTGGAAGTGTAATTGTAGTGTGAAGCCTTCCTCCTTAGTGATGGTCTAGTGACTTATAAGAGCTACCTTTAGAGACTCTTCAATGTGACAGGAGTGAGCTGTCTTCACCATCACTGTCAGATGGGGAAGATAGCATCCTGTGGTCCTTCCCAACATGACCCACTGGCTGTCCAAGATGACGTGGCCCAACCTCTGAGAGAACACTCTGGTATTTAATGCCCACAGGAGGACCTCAAGTCTTCCCAGAGCTGTGCCTTGGGTAGAGCAGTGCAGAGGCTATGCAACCCCATGCAGCCATTCGGCAAAGAGGCAGCATCCTCTGCGGTGTGTAGCAACACTACTTGCTTTGTCCTGTGATTGATCTGTATTGTACATTGGTGGAAATGATCAGGCCAACTCTGGAGGCTGAGGGTGCTTTGAAAGCGGCAGGATGTTTAATGACATTTCCTTAAATCTAAATTACAAATACTCACAGGTAGAGAGGCAGAGGGATTTGTGGAGGTTAATATCACACTGGACTGCAAAGATGGTCCTTGAAATGTTTGCTTATTACAATTATCACTGTCCCTTTTTTCCGAGGATCTTCTGAAGTTTCTTTGGGGTTTAGCCTCAGGAAGAATTATGGTTCATTATTTCTTTATATCCCACCCCTTTCTCCTTCCTCCATGTTCTATCTCCTACCCTCTTCATCTGCTCTCCTTCCTTTTCTAGGTAAGGTGAATAGTCAGGTTACTCTTTTGCTGTTGCCTGGGCAGTTAGCTAAATTAGTGCACCATTAACACACGAGTGGAATCCACATGCACAAGTGAATAGAAAGTCTGTGCTGCAAGTTTTAATGTTTATCTTCTTCCTCCCCCTTTATGCCTCTTCTCCCCTTTCCCTTTACTTTCTTGGCCATTTGTAGTTCAAATTATCTTGGTGAGTTTTTGGTGTTCTCTTAATCAACCTTCAGTCCTTTCTGAAATGTGGCAGGATACAAATGCATAGCCAGTAGTCTATGTGTCTCCGTCCTGAAATACAGAGGCCAGATGATGGAACACAATCCGTACGTCTCAGTAGCCAACACGTGCTCTTCTCAAAACCCATGAGCCACTGGTTCAGCCATCGACCACACAGGGGGGAGCCACTTGAGGCTTTGGAGGATGTCCTCCTTCTTCCCCACTTGATTGGAACAACAGTCACCCCTCCTCTGTGCACTGATACCTCTTTGTGACTGTCCTTCCCCAACACACCTGTGAATCTCGTCCCTGTGCTGTGGCTGCCTCTCATGGAAGCCTGACTAGTTGGGTCATTTAAGGAATCCAGCTGTTCTATTATTATCTTTCCACACTCTTGACGCCACTTCTTTTTGGTGTTTACCTCAAAGCCTCTCAAGATTGTTTTCCTATGGCAAAGCAAACAGATTCAGAACCTTGCCTTCTTATTGTGGTCTCTGAGCAGTACGTGATCTTCCCCCGAGCAGCAGATTCATCTTTTCTTGTTTGTTTCTCCCTCAGATCTATCTCTAAGGTCCTTTTACACACTGGCAATTTTTGAGCCCTTGGCCCATCTGCCCTTCTGGCAGATCTCCCATCCTCCTGGAAGACATGTGTGTGTGTGTTTGTGTGTGCCTTTGTGCTTAGGGGCCCTCCCTGTACTCCCAGACACCTCTTGTTCTGAGTCAGCTGTCAGGGTGCTTGTGTGGCCTTCTTTAGACACCTCCTCTCTCCCTTCTCTAGGATTACATTTGATCATTTTGTGGAAATGCTACCTTTCATCTTCTTTCTTGCACAAATATTTACTTTTTAACATTCTGTGTCTGTTTCTCACCAGTAACAGTTTCTGCTTATTTTTCTAAGCCTAGGGACCTACGCTGGACCCGACGCTGTCTTTTATTCTTGGTTGCAGCATTAGTTTTGCTTGCTGACTCCTTACCCAGTTCTTACACAGATAAGTAGTTTGGAGGGAGGGAGGGAGGAGAGAGAGAGAGAGAGAGAGAGAGAGAGAGAGAGAGAGAGAGAGAGAGAGAGAGAGAGAGAGAGTTTAAAACTTTCTTTCTTTCTTTCTTTCTTCCTTTCTTTATTTTTTATTTATTTATTTATTTAATGTGTGTGAGTACACTGTTGCTGACACATCAGAAGAGGGTGTTGGATCCCATTATAGATGGTTGTGAGCCACCATATAGGTACTGGGAATTGACCTCTGGAAGAGCAAGTCAGTGTTTTTAACTGATGAGCCATCTCTCCAGTCCTGCCTGCCAAAAAGATTTTAAATGAAAAAAGAAAGTCCTAGAATTAGCCCCCTTTTCTTATCCTGCCCCCAGAGCTTGTTAAGCAGGTCTTCATCATGTTTGCACACACCCCTGGCTGCACACACCCCTGGCTGCACACACCCCTGGCTGCACACACCCCTGGATGCACACACCCCTGGCTACACAAGGCCCTGGCTGCACACACCCCTGGCTGCACACACTCCTGGCTGCACACACCCCTGGATGCACACACCCCTGGCTGCACACAAGGCCCTGGCTGCACACACCCCTGGCTGCACACACTCCTGGCTGCACACACGCCTGGCTGCACACACCCCTGGCTGCACACATGGCCCTGACTGCACACACCCCTGGCTGCACACATGGCCCTGACTGCATACATGGCCCTGGCTGCACACACTCCTGGCTACACACACCCCTGGCTGCACACACCCCTGGCTGCACACACCCCTGGCTGCACACACCCCTGGCTATCCTGTCCTTCTGCCATTTGTTCCTCACCTACTTTTCCTGTGGTCCTTGGAGATGGATTTCTAGTCTCCTGATATCTTTGAAGCTGGGAGCTCCAGTATGGTTCTTTCAAAAAGCTGTTCCCTATGAGGCTCCACATAAGGGGACACTTCTCTCTGTGCTGTCTGATGCTGCTATTTCCTTACCTTGATGCTTACTCAATTGCCTAATCTTCTCCTAGTACTGATCTAGGTGTTCACTCAACATCTCTACCCCAACTCATTCATCCATGAGACCAACAGGTTTGATTGGGAAAGAAGTAAAATCAAAACTTGGCATATCTGTAGTTAAGGACCTGAGAGGTGAAGGCACTGGGGAGAATAACAATGACTTTGATGGTAGGAAGTGCTGAGTCAGAGGGCCTGGGTCTCAGACATACTGCCCACCCCCATTGCATTAGAGATTATACACGTGATGTAGTTATTTAGCTTGTAGTTTAAAGGGATTCAGTCCATCATGGTGGCAAAGGCATGGCTGCAAAAGCAAGAAGTAGTTGGAAGGAAGCACAGAACAGACAGGAAGTAGTTGGGGCCCTCCATGGCTATTAGTCTCAAGGACTATCCTCAGTGGTCTCCTCCAGAGAGGCTCCACCCTATAGAAGTTCCAAATCCTTCCAAAACAGTGCCACTACCTGGAGACAAAGTATTCAAACACTGGAGCCTACAGGAGACAGTTACTATTAAAGCCAGACTACCAGATGACTTTTCTTGTATTGAGAGGAGAATGTATAGTCAGTTTTGCTTTTTCTGCACATTGACCAATGAGGCATTTTCTGTTGACTGCTGCCTATTTCGAAAAACAAACAAAACAAAACAAAACACTTTCCTGACAGTCATTGAGAGTAGACTAGATTAAGGTATATAAACATAAGTATTTTAAAGGTAGTTTGATGCCTGAGCTTTTAGCAAAATAACACTAACAGGTTTTGCCCTAAGTGTGTGACCTACGTAGCTACTAATCCCAGGATTACAGTCCCAGCAATACAATTTCCTGCCTTGGAATGGACCTTGGATTTAATAAGAAAACAGTTGGTTGCTCCATAACAGTCATGCCACTGTTGTAGCAATGGGGTACCGATAGATCAAGTCTTCCTCAACAAAGCTCAGGTAATATCACAGAAGAGAAGACAGCAAGTGTAAGAACCGGAGGGTAGAGAGGAGTGCTGTGTAGTGCTGCCTTCTGCACACGAGAGTGCTAGCATCTTCATGAACTTACAGCTGCTAGAGTTAATTGCACACGATGGAGACCAAACCAGCCAAATTCTAGCATAGGTGGGGCAGGTTATCTTCAGGCCCCACCCCTTACTGAGGAGCTCAGAGCTGCAAGGCAGGAATTTTCTTTTCTTTTCTTTCTTTCTTTCTTTCTTTTTTTTTTTTTCTTCACACTCCCATGGATGGCCCAACACCTATTCATATATGGACATCACTAATCAGTCTTTTGGGTTAAATTTTAAAAATAAGTCATGGAGTTAAAAAGGAGATATATTAGAAAATGAGGGAAGATAAGGGGGAAAATGGGGGGTGTTTCATTGTTTGTGTGTGTGAAATTCTTGAGAGTCAATCAAAACTTTTTTTTTTTTTAATAAGGAGAATGCATTGTGGTTCAGGGCTGTCATCTGTTCACTATAAGGAGAGCAGCCTGCCCTGCAGAGGTGAGAAGTTGGATGGAAGAATTCAGTGAGCTGTCTGGTCCCTTCATTCCTAGGGGCTCACTTCGACTCTGTTCCCTTCCTGTCTTGTCACAGATGTCTTTGGCCTCTTTCTGGTTTTCAGAGCAGATGGTCCCTCAGAGCTCGGGATCTGCTCTACCCATCAAGCAGCTGAGCAGGACAGGATCCAGGTTTCAGGTTGCTAGTAGAAAGGGAAAGCTGTTTGGTTCAGCTTGAACAGCTGTGGCAGGGTAAGATACAGTGGCTCTTAGAACAAATAAATGTAGTTGTGGTGGCTCTGAGGAGACAGGAGGGGCTGACTAACCACTGACAGAAGTCTTTAGCATCATGTTTACTTTATACACACACACACACACACACACACACACACACACTGCCCATCCTGTCCGCTTAGTTAGGTATCTGTAGCATTTCCCCACCACCCCCTTCTGCCTTTCCTTTGGTACAGTTAAGATGGCATTGGAAAATACCTATTATCCAGGTAGACTGTCTTCCTTTGGAAGGCTGCAGCTCTCACTGGGGTCAGTTACTAGCTGTGGTTGTGAACTCTAACCACCTGTATACCTGCTCATTCTCAAGCATTTATACTTCGTTCCAAGACAAAGTGGTCACTAACTCGAGAGACTCCTACCACTTACCCATTGACAGCTAGCTCTTCTTTGATGTCAGAATTGTGTCAAGAATAGCAGTTTCCCTAATTGCTTTCTCTACCTTTTGGAGAGATAAAATTGTCAGCAGTACAAGGCAAGGATCTATTTGATGTTCTTCATGTAATAAATAGACTTTGGATTCCAGGAGATAGCAGGAACCTTCGTATCACTGCTGTAGCTGATTCTGAGAACTTTTTGCCATCTGTATTGGGAAAGTGTAATTTACTTCCTACAGTGGTAGGAGTGTTCTACACTTGATTGACTTAGGCAAAGTGACTGGTTTCCTCTTCTATTTTCGAAGACCCTCTGGGAAATCTTTGTGTGCTCTGGAGGCCTTCTGACATCACCATAGAGCAGACTTCCTTTCTTATGAGAAGACTTTGGAATGAGCAGACAGTGCCCATTGTCTGTTATTCTTGCATCCCTGTTGGTAGAAGTGGGCAGACCCACCCAGAGTGAGAACACATAGTCACTATTCCTTTGAAACCTCTCTTTTTAGTAATCATGCTGACTTCCTTTCTTTGTTGAGGGAAATGTACCCCCCCTCCCTCTCTCAGGGTTAATGATTCCTGCCCCAAGATGGATGTAATAACAAAGGCGAGGACACTTATTTCTTCTATCTAGGTCTGAGGACAGTGGCAAGAACCCTGTGCTAAGAATTGTAGAGATTATGTAAAAATGCTACCTTCCACTGGTGGGAAATTTAGGGTCAGTAAATCCTTTTAAAGGTAGAGGGTGCTAAACTTCCTATCTTCTAATAATCGTAATCATAATCAGTTTAGTTTGGTCCAATGTGAGGCAGCAAGTATTTTGAAAACTCACAAGTTTCTTGCCCTCTTCTCTCTATGTTTAGATGTAGACCCCTTTGGAATTCCGCAGCTCCATTTGTTTATGTTAGGGATATCTTTTTACTTATCAAACCCCTTCCTATTATTCTCATTTTCACTTTCAGGACTGATATTTTTTCTGAGACACACATTTTAAAGATACCACTTTCTTAGGTTACAAACAACCACAGTGTATCTCCCCTAGTTGGTATACAAGTACCCTTCAGGTCCTGTCCCCTTTGAGGGTACCAGTGAGCTTCCTTCACCTGTACAGGAATTTACTTAAATATTATGTGGAATATGGAACACTGCTATTATTGGGACAATTCAGAATTAAGTATATTGAATCGAGCTGCAAAGATATTGAATTTCTTCCTTGTCTCTTGACCTACCGTCATCTTCTACATTATTCCTTCTTATCATTGGTTTATTCTAATTCTCATCTTCCCCCTGTCCTTTTCCCCAACAAACCAGACAGTAAAGAATCACCCGTCAAGCTTTCATCTTGAGCAAAGGAAAGACTGAAATCTGGAACATTCAAATCCTCAGACAGAAAAAACGGGGTTGGGGGGACAGCCATCACATGCCTGGAGAGTCACTGATGAGTGTCCATCCATATGTTCACATTAATAGTGAACCCACGTTCTTCCTGGGTTGCCTAGATTTCATCTTTAAACACTACGAGGCCAGTTTGCTTTCAGATCTTGCTGAGTCTGAAACTGCTACTACTTCGGGTGAGGTTGAGGTTGCAGCATTAGCATTGGTTGGGTCATAGCAAAGGGTCCAGTGAAATAAAAATATTACACAGACCTTCAGCCCTGCCTTTGATTCAGAGATCACTGTGTTTCTAGAGGCAAGACTTGGGAAGCCCCAAATCATTATTATCTAAGGAAGTAGGCTCACTTGAGGTTAAGGAGGTGAACAAACTTGAAGGCCTGTGGCTTCAATAGACCTGATTTGCATCTGTCACCTAGTGGCCTGCTATGAAAACTCCTACCTAGGGGTTCTTCAGTCTTTCCCAGGCATGGCCAAGACTTACATTGTATATTTAAGTCTTCCACTCTCTCCCCAGGGTTCTTAGTCACACTGGGAGTCTGGTCTGGCAATTCTTTCATTTAGAAAATATGCTTTGCTATTAAGATCCCTGACTATGCCTTGTTGACTGTGATGATTTCTCTGTCTGTCTGTCTGTCTACCCCTCACCCCTCTCTTTGTCTTCCTCTCCCTCCCTCCCTGTCTCTCTCCTTCTCCCTATCTTTCCCCCCTCCTCTCTCTTGGGTATGGTTCTTATTTTTCTTTCCTGGGTTAAAAAAATTGTCCATTACAAAGGGAAAAATACTAAGGAGCGTGGGTGCAGCAGCTGAATCTACAGCCCCCAGCCACAGTGGCAGGGCAAAGTGGGCTGGTGGCAAAGAAAAGGAAACGGGCAGTGAGGCTAGGAAGGAAGGAAAGCAGGTTGGGACTAAGGGGAGAGACAAATGTGTCTGCTTTACTAGACAGACATCTGAACTTCTTGCTGTGGCTGTGTACAGCCGAGAGGACAATGCACACAAAGATGGTTGTCTTTCTTTCTCTTGGATTTGCTAGCATAGGAAGAAGTCTCATTCAAAAGCAGGGAGGTCTTCTGTGCCGAACTGGTCAAGGCTACATGCTCATGTCTGGCGGTGTGTCTTCCCAACAGGATGCCAGAGGGAAGTCGTTATGAATCTATAATAAGGGTTGCATATTACTACCCATCAGAGCTTTGGTTTTAGTAAATCTAAGAGGGTAGGAAATTGATTTGGTGGGTAGCAAAGGTTGCTAGGTTTAATTAATTTTTAAAGTTAGCTTATAGTGATGTGATTGTATCATTTCCACACATGTATAATCATATTCTGTTCTTATACATGTCCTTCCCCATTGGCCCCCATTTCTCCCATCCTCCTCCTGCTCTTCTTCCTCCTATAAATATCTCTTCTGGCTTTTATGACACATGTATTTTATTATCCCCTTTTTACCCCTTTCTTTATGATCTTTTTTTTTTCCTTCAAGTTCTCACAAAGATTCTTTCGTTTGATATTTCTACCTGTGAAGGTCAAAAGTCCGCAGACAGAAGCTTCTTGTTAGTAGTGGCTACAGAGGACTTAGGGCAGAAAACTTGACACGAGCCCTGAGTTGACTTCCCAGCTCTCTGGAGACCATAAGCAAGTTTGCTTCTTTCTCCAAATTGTGAGTGGTGATCTTTCCTACTTCAGGGTACTATAAAGATAGGTTGATAGACATAGAAGGGGCAAAGCCTTTTCCAAGAATGTGGTCTCCAAATCCAATTTGCAGTGACCATCAAAACTAAGTTCTAGTTTCGAGTCCTTGTGGTCTGATACCTCCCTTTCTTACTGATCACAATCACTTGAATCTAGAGAGCACAACTCTTTCTAAGGATGTGTGCGTGCGCGTGTGTATGTTCATGCGTGCGTGTGTGTGTGTGTGTGTGTGTGTGTGTGTGTGTGTGTGTGTGTATGTGTTAGGATGTTCAGTGGAAAGAAGCAGAGATGACTGAAAGATGCCCTTGGAGTTCAGAAAGAACTCCTACATGTTACATCTTTTAAAAGAAGGGCAAAGAACCAAGGCTCCTATTAAGTCTTTCATAAGTAGGGATGGCAAGCTGAGCCAGGGTAGAGCCTGGGCTTCGTGCCTGACCTCACAGAAACCAGCCTGGTAACAGGCACTTGAAGACCTCACCCACTGAGAGCAGATTCCTCAGGGGTACAGAGCAAAGCATGGAAAAAACCCCCAGTGAACATTGTTCATTTTATCCCCAGTTCTCATACAGTGAGTTGTGGTCAAACTGTTGTAGAAGCCCACTTTTTCACCTTCATTTGTTCTAAGGTGTAGTGGGTGTGCCCTCACCAGATGCAGAACACTTATCTGTGAAGAGATGCAAAGCCAACACAGGCTCCTTGCAATCCAACTTGATAGGAGAACTCTTCTTACTTGTATAATCTTGCAGCTAAAGAATATTATTGTGTGCATGCATGGTATCTCGGGGGTGGGGTGCAAATGCCACTCCGCATGTATGGAGTTGGCCCTCTCTCTTGCACCTTGGCATGAGTTTTGGGGATCAAACCTCAGGTTTCTAATCTTGCTTTGAAAGGACATTTAAGCCCCACCCCAGTCCACAGACATCTTACTGGCCTGTAATTTTGTAGTTTTATCATCACTAGATGGGACCCTTTCCCTCAGGGCTAATACGGTGAGAAAGGTTTGTCCTTTTTGTGGACTCTCATGATCCAAATGAGTTGCTCACTCGGGAGCCCCTTAGAGGATGAGAGATAGCACACTTGTACACTGGCTTTGCTGTATGGTGACAGGCTTACATGTGTGTGAAGAAAGCACCCAAATTCTAAGTCTGAGTGTACTCCGTGGGTGACAGAGGGGGGTTGAAGGAGACCTTGCACCTTTGTTGGGGCAAGTTTTAGTTCCTCGAATAGAGCAAAGGAAATTCAAGTTAATATTTGATTGAGAAAGGTATACTAAGCCAAAGAAAGAAAACTCCCAGGGTGGGCTCAGGGGGGGCAGAGGGTATGCAGCCTGCAGCTTCCGACCTGCAGGTGCTTTATTTGTTTCTCTCTGCTTCTTCAGGCATTAACTGTTTGTTTGATTCCGTGGTCCTCTCCCTCCCAAGAGTATAGCGGGGTCTTTATTTTGAGCACATTTAGCTCAGGGGCAGGTGGGTCCCAGATGCTTAAGGGTTATTATGAAGCACTCAGTAGTGGCTAAAGCAGCAGCTACCTGCGGAGCTGAACAGGGGAGTGTTTCCTTAGCAAACAGACTTGGCCTTGCCTTTGGTTTCTGTGGGGCGCCAATTCCCCCCGCTCATTCACTTTATCTTGTGTCAAGAGAGGCAATTCACAAAGCGCCAGGCCAAGAGCAGGGAATGAAATTAGAGTGGGTATTTGGCTGCCAAGGCAGCGGCAGGCAGGGGAGCAGCAGGCAGGCAGGGGAACAGAAAGGGAATAGGAGCTCAGGAAAGAGGCTGACCTCTGCTCCAGATTTCCAGCAATCTGAAGATGGTACAGCCACAGCCTGTTACCATTAACCTCCAGATGCTAATGGTGGCTGATTTGCATTCCTGTTAACCTTTGCTGGCTTGGTGTTTGCCACTGACTGAAGCACAGATGTGTCTTTTCTAGTTTTTTTTTTTTTTTTTTTAAATTAAATGCAGTGAACCCATAACATTTGTACTGCAGCCAAAGGTGAATGAATACTTTTGATTGACCTTCAGGGATAAGGAGCTTGGGAGAGAAGATTTATTCTTTTATGGGTTGATGTAACATTTACCAGGCACAGTGCTAGGCTGGCAATGACTAATCTGGTTTGTGAGAGTGTGTGTGTGTGTGTGTGTGTGTGTGTGTGTGTTTGTGGCTGGAGGTTGACTGTGGTTGTCTTCTATCTCTCACCTCCTTATTTATTTGTGACAGTCTCAGAGTCTCAGTGACCCTGGCCCTCACCAGTTGGTTAGACTGGCTGGCCAGTGAGCGTCCTTCTGTCTGCATGTCCCAACACTGGGACTTAAGGCACACCTAGCTTTTTATAAGTGGGTGTTGGGGATCCAAACACAGATCCTCACGAGTGTGTACCAAACTTTGTATTCACTGAGATATCTCCTTAGGCTCTTAATTATCCCTTCCAAACCATTTTAATAGGAACTCTGAAAGATTCCTGAGCAGTCGGGGGAGTAGGATCCTAACTCATATGTACTAATATAGGGAAGACTTCACTAGGAGTTTATTTTTAAGCTTCTGGAATTTATATGAATCAGCCCTCCCTTAATCCCTCATAGTTCTCACAAATCTGGTGTACGTGGTGACTAGGATCTGGGTTGGGATGATACTTTTCTAGACTATATTAGAAGGGAAGCATCTGGGGAAACCAGTCAAGACAGTAAAAAAGGACCAGATGTTCATAGGCACTTGGCCACCCTCCACGTGCAGGCCATCCACACACCGATTTCAGGTTTCATCAACTTCTTTATTTCTAACAAAGTCATTGGAGCCTGAAGGAAGCTGAAAAGACTTCATTCTTCAAGAAGACATTGACCTGCTCCAGATCTAACAGCTTATCTGACTCACACGTAAACCCACGTTCGCAGGACCGGGTGGGCTTTCATCTGTAGGAGATGGAGGCAGAGCGCTGTCCCTGGGAGGGGTGGCCGAGAGGACGGCCACTGAGAGAGGGGCTTCTGCACCATCTCTTTGGGTTCAAGAGCAAGCCAGTTTCTTCTGCTTGTAGTATGACCATTGCTTTCCAATGTTATTAGCAGGTTCCAGAGTGACACTGCTTGCTTTCAAGACCTCTCTGGTGGTGGGGATGAAATGCCATCTTCTAGGCCCATTCGGTTCCCTCAGGCATCTTTAGCTTCTTTCTTCTTCTTTTTTTTTTTTTTTTTTTTTTTTTTTTGCCATGCCTGGCTCCTTCCTTCCTAGTCCTCAAAATTTCTTCCTTCTTTACTCTGAACAGGGTAGGAAAATCCCACCTGGTCATTTTGAATCTCTGCAGAATTTCCACCAACAGTTTTTGGAATTGTTGTATGTGTGTGTGTGTGTATGTGTGTGTGTGTGTGTGTGTGTGTGTGTGTGTGTGTGTGTGTTGGTATAAATCTGGAACTCTGGTACCAGTTCTGTGAAGTCCACACAGTGGCTTCCTTAATTTTTTTTTTAACATTCATCATTAAATCCTTATATTAGTCAGGGTTCTCTAGAGTCACAGAACTTATGGGTAGTCTCTGTATAGTAAGGGAATTTATTGATAACTTACAGTCTGTAGTCTAAACTCTTCAACAATGGCCAACTGCAGCTGTGAATGGAAGTCCAAGGATGTAGCAATTAATTGCTCAATCACACAAGGCACACGCAGGCAAATGAGTCTTCCTTTTTCCGAAGTCCTTATGTAGGTCTCCAACAGAAGGTGTGTCCCAGATTAAAGGTGTGTACCACCACACCTGGATCTGAGACTTGCTTTGTCCCAGATGACCTTGAACTCAAGAGATCTCCTTGCCTTAGTCTCCTGGGATTCATAGCCACTATGCCTCGAGATCTCCATGCAAGATCCACATTAAAAACTTGTATCTCCCAGCCTTAAGCTCAGGATCACAGGTGAATCTTCTAATTCTGGACTGTAGTTCATTTCAGATATAGTCAAGTTGACAACCAGGAATAGCCACTACAATGCTGGACACAGTTAGGAGGAGGTGAGAAGCAGGGCCACTCTCTTTGAAATGCACTTGCTTTTCTTGGTCAGAGCTTCATGACCTGTTCTTCTGATGCTGGCATTGCCAGTTGCAGCTGCCAAACATTTAAACCAGATGGAAAAGCAGGTGGCCCAGTTGGGTTCTCCCTAGCCACCCTTAGAGCGCAGCCTCGGGTGATGATGAATATATTCTTGGCCAAATGCTGAAGGTCCTCAGCCAGAATGACAGTTCCTATTGGATGGGATCTTAGTGTTGGAGAAATGAGCGAGGGAGAAGAGGCCTTACAGCCAGTCCACCAGAATGACAACCAGGATGTTGTGATGGACCACAGGCTCTGATGATGTAGCAGGGACGCATGAGAACCCTTGGTCCTCCTTTCCTTGGGCTTGAACACCTTCATATACATCTTCTTCCATCACATATCTCTGGGATGAACAGCTTATTCCAGTCCCTCATGCTAATTGTCATCCTGGAGATGATGGGGAGAAGCTCTGGTCTCTAGTATGGACCAAGGCTACTGCCTTGTATGGCACAGCATAGAGGCTCGGCCTCCCTAGTCTATCCATCCCACATACCCACTGCCCTGACTCCTTATCAGACTTACTCTTCTCAATTTCCCTTTCTCTGTCCATCTCTATATGTTCCTCTATAACTATTTCTAACCCACATTTTCATTCAATTACATTTTTTATCTATAAGATTCCATGGCCATCCCAGTCTGCTTCTCCTGGGTTTTTTTTTTTTTTTGTTTGTTTGTTTGTTTGTTTATTTGTTTTGTTTTTTTTCCATTGGCTTCCATTTTGCTTTCCAAGGCTGTATGGAACATGTTCCAATTGGGAAGGTGCATGTACTATGCTACTCTGTTCATGAGATGTTTTGTGTCAGAATCTTCAGAGAGTTCTGTGGTACCAATTCTGAAGTCTGTGCACATTCAAGAGAATGCTCTCCAGTCCAGGAATTGAGCTTACACCTTACATCTGGCAGTATTTGGAAGAAATTGAGATTTAATTAGTATTTCCTTTTATGCTACTGTCAATATGCTTCTATTACATTTATGGGGTTGCATGGGTATCCTCTGGTGACTAATTACACAAAATCTCTCTCTCTCTCTCTCTCTTTTGTAAAGCTCTAATAAATATCCATAGTATATAAAGTTGAAGCTAGCTGTGCTTTCAAAAGTGAGGCTCTTAATTTGAACAGGGACTTTTTTTTCTCTTTATGAACATGATGGTTTTGTGTATTTAAGGTTTAATACTGGATGGGTAGTATTTGTCAAAAATATTTTTCTAAGAGATGAGTAATGAAGACACTTTTTTTTTTTTTGAGAGGGAGGGATTGGGTCCAGAGAGGTTGCATTGACAAACAACAATGATGTCAAATGGAAAGTTATGTCTGGATTGCCCTCATTGTGCCTGCAATTTCAATCTGCAGTTAAGTGTGTGACTTGGCCCAAGATCTCATTATGTAGGTGTGTGTAAAGGTTGGGAGCTACTCCAGTCTACACGTGGGAAGTATTGGCCTTTTCCTCTATGGTATGGAGGATTCTAATGCATTACCGGGTGTCTTCCAAATCTGTCATCAAGGCTTCTTGGGAGCAGCAGCACAGAGAGAATCCAGAAGCATCCTTTGGAGACTTGTCCAATGAGAAACAGACCCAATGAGAAATGGGTTCAGAAAAAAAAAAAACCCACTCTGCTTAGAACTGAACAGTAAACGTTTGGCAAGGGCTGGAGAGAGAGAAGAGTAAGGGTTCATGCTTGATGGGCATGGAGTATGGGTTTGGGAAGAGGCAAACTTCTGGACAGGTGATGCTGATGGCTTTAGGGCAAAGAGAGTACTCAATATCACTGACCTGCATGCTGCAAAATGGCTAGAGGTTACAGATTACCAAGTAAAATGAAGATGGCTTCATGGCATTTAGTCATTGGTTTAAAGGGATGAAATCTCAAAATGGCGGTACTTCCCCAGAACAAGTAGATCATAGCAGATCTGTCTATTTTATATCCTGCTTTTGGTTCTTGCCTGCTTTCTGCTTTGCCTCAATGTAGAATGGAATAGAGTTCTCACATATCTCCACTGTGGTTCTGCCCAAGTGTCAGGGACCAAGCTACCACAGACAAACCCTCTGAAACCGCAACAAATCTTTCACAAGTTGTTCATGCCAGGCATTTTGGTCACATTGTACAAAACCAGAATCTCATCCAGCCTTAAATATATGGAAGTTCTACTACATTTCCCAATGTGAGTGAACTTTGATGATGTAGCAGTAAGTGAAATGAACCAGCCTTGGAAGGGAAAATATGGCAAGATTCCTCTTAAGTGACATACCGAGAGGAGGCAAATTCATGGAGATAGAAGAGAGAATAGTGGTTGGGGAAGGGAGAATGGAGAGTTATTCTCTAATATGTACCGTTTTCTCCTTCATGAGAATTTGCTTAACACCATTGAATCATACGCTTAAAAATGGTTAAGTTGGTAGATTCCATGTCATGCATCCTTTATAATAAACAACAACAACAACAACAACAAACCAACATAAAACAAAAACCCTGGCAGCCTGCAAGGAACCAACAAAGCTGCTCTTCTGGTTAGTGCTAAATGTGGCATAAGGTAGGAGAACCAGAAAAGACTCTGTCCTGACAGATGCCCACCATTATGGCGTGCCAGTGAGCAAAAGGCAGCCTGATAGAGACTTGACCTCTGGGCACAGAAGATGCAAACACAAATGCCAGCTTGGAAAAGGGATTAATGATTTAAATGGTCTGAGGGAAAGAAAATGCTATTAGTGTTAGCTTGGCTTACTGAGAAGGCTCCATTAATTCACATATAGGAGTTCCAGGGGGAGAGATGCTGTCCTAATTATGTCTTGGGTAATTTGGTCATTTAAATGGCTAGCCAATTTGCAACCAGGCTCTTCCTAGAGGTATTACAGCTTTATGCAGTACCATTCCCTCCTGCCAGGAGCCAGGCTGCTCTTTGGATGTGTGCATCATTGTGGGAGGACTTTAGCTTGTCTTTGCCAATTGCTATACCTCCTGCTCTTCAATCATGTGACCTTGTAACTTCTCTGTCGCATTGGAAATGTGTCTAGCTGGAGTAATTACCTGTGTTAGCAGAATTGTGTAGCTTCTACAAGGTACAAGGCCAAGTACCATGTTTGAAGTGCCTTCCATGAACAGTAGGGATGAGTAAAGAACAAACAGTTATTCTTTAATATAAGAGAGAACTTTCCAGATCTCATCCTTGTGAGAAACTCCTGTGGGAGGAGTGCTCACACAGTGTCCTGCTTCCTAGGTAAGACCTTTACCCCCACCCCAGAGAGTGCTTTTCATATTCCAGTAGCTCTGGAGATATTACACTTTGTGGTGCAGGGAGGGGAACCCACCAACTTGTAGATAAAATATGAGCTGCCCTTGCTATTATTTCCTTTAGGCCATTAGCCTTTAGTAGACACAGATTCTTCAGAATCAATGACTCTTCCTCTTTATGCATTTTCAATTCTTATTGCTTAATGGGAGCAAAGCCACCAAGGAAGTCTTAAGATTTAAGAAAATAAAATGTACTTACTAAATTAAGGAGAGAAAAAAATTAAAAAAAAAAAGATTGACAGGTTCTCCTTCAATATTAAAAATAGACAAAAGTTTTTATTTATTTATTTATTTTTATGTTGCAGGCACTGTGGTTAGCTAACAGAATACATTTCTTTATTTAATCTTTACAGTAACCCTATGTGGGAGTATAGGTCTGATTTCCATTTTACAAATGAGAGAAATGAAAGGTTTGTTGATGTCTTTCAGGTTATACAACCAGTAAATCATGGATGCAGGAATCTGCTACTGTCTTTGCATGTGAATCTTCATACCTCCACCACTGCACAATGCCTTGAGGACTGCAGCTTATTATAAATGCTAAATACCTGAAGGCCTTCAGTCCAGAGTAGCAGAAAGCCAGATTATGTTGCTGTTATAATCAGCTGCAAACTTCTTTCCATTGTCCACCCACCCAGGCGATCTCAACTGTCATGTGTTGGAGATTAAAGATGGAAGCAGAGGGGACTGGAAGGAAGGGTTGATTGGCAGAGTTTATAAATTGATTTCCTGTTGGTGCTGGCTGTGGCTTCTGCTTCCTTCCTATGGACCTGTCCTCCTGGGCTTGCTCCCACCCAGACTGTCCTTACACTGTCCTTTTCCATGTCTAAACCTTACTGTTAGAGCTTTCATAGGCTCTGTTTGCCTGCCATCTCTTGTGATGTCCCCGTTAGGTAGACTCTCTTCATTTTTGCAACTCTCTCATTGTATTCTTCAGGTTCTGCCAGATGTTCTAAGCATGTGTGCCCTTGGGCTATTTGGACTAGCTTCTTAAGAATCTCAAGGGCATTGTACTAATTACCTTTTGTCATTGTGATAAAAATGCCATGACCAAAAGCAACTTATAAAAGAATTTATTTTGGCTTACAGTTCCAGGGGGTTACAGTCTATAATGGCCAGAGCAGCACAGTGGTAGATGGAGTAGGAACTACAGAGAGACCATCTCAACCAAATGTAGAAAACAGGGCCAAGTGGTAGTGAGGAGAGAGTATGAAGATTCAAGTTCCATTCCTGGTGCTGTTCTTCCTCCAGCAAGGCTGTTCCTTCTCAAGGTTCCTTAACGTTCCCAAACAGTATCACCAACGGTGGACCAAGTGTTCAAATACCTGGACCCATGGGGACTATTTCTCATTCTTATCACTATGTCCTTTGGATCTGTAACTCTAGCAGCCTCTCACAAAGTACTTTATGAATATTGGATGCTAACTATGTTTGGCCAGTTACACTGAAGCTAATAGGATTGATTCATATTCCAGGATCGTTGGCTGTGTTTGATGTCATTCATGTGGCCTGGTCCCTTCCAGCTGAAAGTCTAGATAAACCAAATCAGATCAGGAAGAATGAGGATGCCAAGCTGCAATGAGACAAAACTCTCCTTAACGTGCTCATCAGTATTCAGTGATTATCTGTGCTCCTTAATAGATGGACATGGGAGGGGCCTTGGTGGAGGATGCCCTTTGTATGAATGGGAGGGGAGGATGGATGCAATTTTTGTGGCTGTGAGAATAACACATGGAACTTGATGGGGCAAATCCCTGCTATGAGCAGCAGGAAGGGAATTCTGTGTCTCAGAAAAGAATCCTCACTGTAAGTATGTCTTGCTTGTGTCAAGTTTATCTAGTTTTGAAAAATTATGTGTTATTAGCAGAATTCATTTTTGCAAGTGAACAATAGCCCAGCATCCCTTCCAAACAAGAAAGTAAATTAGAGGCAGCAGTATAATAGGTACCTGTGACTCCAGAGCTCACCTTTGCTTTTGTTTCCGATCTCTCTGATCACCTTAATTCAGCCTGTTCTAGTTCCTACCCTTTTTCACAAGACCTTTTTTTTTTTTTTTTTTTTTTTTTTTTTTTGTTATACTCTACTGCCTTTGTGACATCTCTCTTACAACACCCACAGTGACTCCAAATTCCCGTTTCCTCATATCTGTGCCACACTGATTGGCTTCAAACCATGAGTCAGACTCTGAGAACTCCTGGTGATGTCAGGGCCTTCCTAGGCTTCAGTCTACCCTGGTGTCACTCCATCTTTCCCAGACTTCTGCCCAATACATTGTCTGTATTATACAATTGATCCCTCCATTATAGTCTCCTATTGATATTTATCACATGTTGGGAATTAATCTTGTTTCCCAGCTGGACAGGATTTCCTCAGGGGCAATTGCCCCACTGCATTTTCTTTTCTGACGCAGAGTCCTTGGGACCATATTGAACAAATACAAAAGACTTTTTCTTCTTTTTAGATATTGATTGATTGGCTAGATAGTGGAGCATAGGGGGTGTTGCTATTTTTATAACTTGGTTCTGAACAACAATGTTTGGACTGTAGGCAGCTTTGTCTTGATTACCAAAATCACAATTTTCTGCATCTTTAAGAGAGCAATATTTTTAGGATTCTTTTCTGGAAAGGAGTGTTAAAAAGGAAACCTAAAGTGAATTAATTCAGTAAGCACATTATTTGTATTACATGCAGTTCCGGTGAGGCCATCTTGTTAAAGGTGTTAGTGATCCTGGTATCTCGGGTTTTCATTGGATCTTCATAGGTCATTTCTTCAGTGGGCTTTCTCGCTTACAACTCCAGCCCCCAGCCCAACAGGAGGCTCTCAATATGCTCATCCTATTATAGCTTTTTTTTTTTCTTCTTTTTTTGGAAGGGGCAGATTGGAAGCAAGCAATAAACATTTAACATAAATATCCCCCAAAAGATAGACTTTTGTCAGGACCCCTCCCTGGAATTCCCCCCAGCTGAATGGCCCTTATCATAGCTCTTAAGAGACAGAACCAGGCTTTTCCAAAGCAGCGGTGACTAACATCTTAAACTAATTTGTGTGCTTGGCCAGCGTGTAGGGTATCTCAGTACTCTTCACTACAGCTCCTCGGGTGATTCCAGATTTGCCTCTGGAAAACGGGATGAATTGAAAATGAGGGAGCAGTGTACATGCTTGCTCCATCCTTCAAAGCCACCCATGATGGTGGAACCTGTTAACTGGATGGAATTTGGACTCACCACAGAAACAAATCTCTGAGCCTGACTGTTTCTAGATTAGGTCTACTTCAGTGGGAAGACTCATCCTGCATGTGCGTGGCCCTATCATATGGGATTCTGGAACGGATATGCAGATGAAAGTGTCTATGCAGAAATTTCCTGGATTCTGCTTCCTGACTGGAAACAGTGTGATGAGCTCACTCACGCCTGTAACGGTGCCTCTGTTGCTATGGCAGACCACACCCTAAAGTTGTGCTTAAAAACAAAGCCTTCCTTCCCTCACATTGCTTTTGTCAGGGCATTTTACCCAGCAAGGAGAGAAGTAATGGATTGTTCCATTTTCAGGACACGGTGGTGCTGGTGTATCTGGATTACTCACTCATACACATCAAATGGAAGTAAACAGGTCCTAAAGTTTGGTCATGTTGATGGAGAACTACCTCTAGTGGATAATCAGTGAATATTTGCTGAAATGAATAAATAAATAAGTGAAGCTTTGGAGATATTGTTTACTGTGGATAATGTAAGTTTGTCAGAAGATTATTATATAAAAGCTGTTTTATGGTATCTTATTCCTGGCGATCGTCTATGATGGAGGTCCAATTTACATCTTCATTTGAAGATGAAGAATCTTGGGTTATAGGTTTTATAATTTCCCCCAAATTAATCATAAAACAAAAGTTCAGGGCAAAACTAAGACTTGAAATCAGATTCTTCAATTCTGAAATCATTCTTCATCTGCCTTTCTCTTATTGACTAGCACTCCAGTTGAAAGCAGGAATTCTGAGGGCCCGGGTTTGTAGACCATACTGTCACATGAGATGAATGCAGTTTCCCAGGTATGGCAAAAGGAAGTTGGGGAATTCTGGG
The DNA here is from genome assembly GCF_963924665.1 of Micromys minutus. Taxonomy (NCBI): domain Eukaryota; kingdom Metazoa; phylum Chordata; class Mammalia; order Rodentia; family Muridae; genus Micromys; species Micromys minutus. Next base: position 40,017,851 of record NC_137953.1, on the reverse strand, counting down.
AATGTGTTGACATTTTTCCATCCAGACTTTCCAAACTTGCTTTTAAGTGAGCAGAGCAATCCTTGCCAACCTCCATATCTTACATGGAACTCCATTGAAGGCTAACAAATAGGAGGCTGCTCTGAATGAAGGTGGGTCTTGAGCTTTGAACCCCACCCCAGTCATTCTTCCGATCACCTATAGCTGTTCCCTTCCAAATAACTCTCAGGCCACACCTCCAACCCATCCTCCCTCTTTCAAAGATGACAAAACTTAGTTAAGGAGGTTTTCTGACCAATCACATGTAGAGATAACTTTTGGGAGAGAGGTTAGGACTCAGTCTCCCAAATCTCTAGCCTCCTTTAAAACTGATTGGCTCTGTCCTGTCTGTGCCCCTCAACAGAACATTCCAGACCAAATGAAAGGTAAGAGAAAAAGGAACATGGTGTTGAAAATGGGTGTGAATATCCTTGAGGCAAAGTAGCCAGAGCTTCAGCCTGAGGGAGTAGAGACAGAGTGACAGAGAGGGCAAAGGACTGTCACTCACACATGTCATTCTGTAATGTCACAATACCATATGTATATTATTAACCAGAAAAATAAAGAAGATTAAAATAAGATCATTCAGCTCCATACAAGCAATGCATGTGTTCTCAAAGCCTGGTGTGTGTATATCTTTTCATTATTTTTCCTGTGCACAGTGCAGATATACCTAAGTGAACTCAGGTTGTTTTATGTATTTTCTTATTTTATTTATTTTGCTTGATACTATGTGCATTCTTTGTACTCATTGACCTCCCTTACTACAAGAATAGTATTGCTCATTGGAGAATATAGTTTTGAAACATAGACTAGTACTAAGAAGAAAATAAAAATTACTGACAAGCTCAGTACTCATAAACAACTATTGTACTTTGGTAAATATCTCTTGAATATTTTTTTAAAATTATATGTACTCATGTATCTATATTCTTTTTTATTTTTTATTTTTATTTTTTTACATATCTATATTCTTAATGTAATTGTACATACTCCAATATTTTTCAGTGTGATAGTTTAGTGATGCATACTAATTTTATCTTCTTTATTTCTTGATGATTTATTAAAATATATTATTGTCTATTTATTATCCTGTGAATTTCCTGTCTCATTTCTTACAGATTTCTTGTTGACTTATACGTGTCCTTTCTATACTAAAATTGTGTATATTCCCTCTTGCATCTACTTGAAAATATCAAATACCTAGTTTAAGAACCTATAGTTTAATCATTCGACTGTGTATTTAAGTTACCCACAAGTTTATACTATTACAAAGAGTAATACTCACAGTGTACTTATCTATAAATTTTTATCTGCATCACTTCTTTGGAATCAATTCATAGAAATGAGATTTATTGATTCACTTGTGCCAAGACCTAATATGAGTAGATAAGGCTATAAATTGCAAGCATAACAATATTGACTTTAAAATACGTTCAATTTAATAGGTAGGACAATCTGCTCTTGTGCTGTATGTGTGCTCACGTGTGTGCAGTTGTACACACATGGAGGTCGGATGTTGGTGTTGGCTATCCTCCTCAAATCTCCTCCACCTTAGTTTTTGGTTTAGTTGTTTGTCTTTGTTTTTTGACATGGTTGATAACTAAAGATGGAGCACATCAACTATACTATGTTGACTAGCTGATGAGCTCCTGGGTTCTACCTGTCTCCACCCTGCTGTTACAGACGCAGGCTGACAGAAACCTGTGCATTTCCATGCTTGGCTTTTCTATGGGTACTGGGGTTCTGAACTCCTAGGTCAACTGAGCCGTACTCCAGCCTTTGGACTCTTATTTTACTTTTCAGTTATTTTGATAACTGGTGGCTGACTCTTTTTCATATTTTAAGTTATAATTTTATATGAGTTCTTTGTCTGTTGGCTAGTTTAGGTTCTTTGTGTATTTCTTAAATTTTTTTGGTGGTTGGCATTCTTATAATAAATTCAGGGTATTAACAATGTAATATTTGGTATAGATTATTTCTGACCTTATACCATGAACATTAAGTTTACATTTAACTTAGTTTTATTTACTATTTTAGACTATGTGGTCATTTATATACAGCTTACCAGATCCAGTATTTTCTCTTAATCACTTTTTTTTCTGGTTCGATTTTTATTCGGTTGGCTTATGGCCCATTGCTATTTTCTCCAGTCATCTGAATGAGGCAAGGCTGTCTGGAATCAGGTTAGAACTGTTATCAGACAGGATCTTGAACTGGAAAAGATGCTGAATGGACAAAGCAGTTAGAGTGAGTGTATAGTTCTCACATGGATGGAATATCTGGACATTCAGGATTGAGGGGGAGGGGAAAGGAGGGGAGGAGAGGAGAGACAGAGACCCACAGAAAGAGAGCTTCTCCCATCTTCTGTTGTCTCAATTTGTAGGTTGGGCCCTGCACATTCTTTAGGTTAACCTCTAAATTCTCTTCTCCCTGTTGAGCGGTTATTTTTCCATGAGTACTCGTTCCCTGATGCACATTTTAAATCTGAATCTTTCTTCTGGACTTGAAGGGAACAGATCTTCTTCCTAACCTTATAAGCATGATCTGAACTGGACACAGCATCTTCCTAGTGACCCTTGAGCCCAGCCATCTTCTTCTCCAGGATCCTGATCTTAGTAAGTCTGCTGGAAAACTTCATATAAACGCACAGACCGAAAGGCAAGGTCAGGGGGAAGCGATCCATATACCTTTAGAGGATAGAATCCTTCCTCAGAAGAAAACTTGACAGGAAGATGCTCCACGGCTGAGAAAGAGAAAGTGCTAGGGTAACTTCCAAGGACTGTTAAAGAGGAAGGAACTGTTTTCTTTGAGCTTGAAAATAAAGTCTCAGATATTTTTAGGGCCCAGGGATGTCATTTGGGAGAACATTTCCTGAGAATCTCTCCATGAATCTATAAATACCCCCTCCCCAAGTCCTTAGCTTGCAACCCAGTCTCCAAAGGTCATAGCCTCCAAAACAGTGTCTAAATTTGCTTCTATGATTTGCATTCTTAAGGAGGTGCACCTGCAGATCATGTAGGGCAACAGCTGAACGGTGGTCCTCTGAGGCTGCCAATCTGCCTTCTAAAGCAGGTGGATGTCTCTCACAGGCAGTTCCTAATGCAGGGGGATGCCCCTTAGCAAGAAACTTCTCAGACACTCCAATTGAATGGAATGGGCTTTTAATTGCATTTTTTTTTTATTAACAAAAGATGCAATTGGTTGATCGAAATGGGGCCAGTTCTTTTTAGATAAGCACCATAAAGCTTCAAGTTAGTTTTAACTAGGTGGGGCTAGTTAAGTATTTGAAGAAGGCAAATGAAGAAAGCAAGCTTCTCTCCCATCTGGAGATACTAGAGTCATTAAAAAAAAAAAAAAAAAAAAGATCAGGAGTGACACAGCACCTTGCCTCTATGTGGTAGTGTCGTAAGTAGTTGTTGGAGGGTGAAGCATAAAGACTTTGCAGCTTCTCCCTCCTGTTCTTTCCAGGGTCTTTTTAAGCAACCGCCAAGCTCACCAGAGAAGCTGCTTTTCTACAGAAGCTGCCACACTGCCGAGTGACTTTCTCGGACCCACCACCGGTATAGATAAGACAGGGAAGCTTCTGGGTATACTTTAAAGCTTCTGGGTATACTTTAGGCCTTTTGCTGGGGCAGTCTCCGAACTGGTCCATCTAACTTAACCCAAGTATCTAGCCTATGACCAGCCATGGCTACCTAACTGTATACTTTACTTGTCTCCAGTGTGGTCTGTTCTCAGAATCTCTTTCTTCTCCTGGCCTCACTCCTTGGCCCAGAAGTTCCACTCTCCTCCTTCCTGCCCAAGCAGTTGGCTGTCAGATCTATATGTACTCTAACCAGTCAGTAGCAGGAGAAACTCTGACACATCCTAGATTGCCTTTCGGCAGGTGAGAAAGGAACAAAGTAAAAAACCCAGTGACGGGCCATAGAAATGACAACACCAGAATCCTGCCAGCACTTAGCTTTCTCTTCAGGTCCAGAACTAACACTTGAAAACACAGAGACACACCTTAACAAAATGTGGACCCATAGGCCCAGACAGTCTCGCTCTTGCTCCCGTGCTCAGAATTATCTCAGAATCGAGTCCTGCCCTGGATACCTTTTCTTTCAGCTTCTAATCCGAGTGTTTGCCTTTAATCCCCACGTACTTCCTGCCAACTCGTGGAAATGACAGGGAAACATTTTATTTCAAGGGAACCTTATGGATCCAAGTACACCAATTCCTTTTTGTTTGTTTGTTTTTTTTTTAAGTTTATTTATTTTAATTTTATGTGTTGGGGTGTTTTGCCTGTGTATACCTGGGTACCATGTGTCTGCAGTGCTGGCAAGGGCTAGAAGAGGGTGTGAGATCCCTTGAAACTGGAGTTGCAGATGTGTGTGAGGCAATCTGAGGGTGCCTGGAATGAACCTAGGTCCTCTGGAAGACCTAGTGCTTTTAACCACTGAGCCATTTCTCCCGCCCTAGGAGCATTGATTCTTACATAAACACTGGAGAAAGTTTGGCCTGAGGAAGGAGTTTGGCTGCAGTGCTATGCCACCTACTGCTGTCCTCTAGGGCAGAGTTTGTTGCCGTCAGGTTCGTTCTACAAGTTGACAGTCACGAGTGCTTGCATATGTCCTGTATGTTTTATGGGACAGAGGAAACCATTTTGGCGTCTTTGTTATGCTTTGGAGAAAAGACCTGCATTTGTACTTCTGTGTTATTGGTATGTGTCATTGGGGGAGGGGAGGTCTTATTTCCGAAAGACAGAAGGATGTACTTGGCCTACCCCCACCCTCACCCCCCATGAGAGAAAGGCAGTGTTAAGTGCAAAACCCACCGATTCAAATCCAGTTCCTGATAGGAGCCAGAGAGAGCATCCCTGAAAGTGCGCCATGGAGATCCTCAGGCAATGAGCTGAAAACAAACAAAGCAAGAAACTCGTGGCCGCCTGTGGAGCAGCCACTTCAGCCTCTGCTTCTGCTGAGCATCTCCACCACCTGACCTCCTTTTCATTTAGCTGCAAGGGCCCTGGCTGCTTTGCCTGAAAACCCTGGAGATTCCCTTTCTCATCTCCTTCCTGGAACCTTTTGATCTCGGCCAGTTGGAATCAGCAGTGGGTGGGGATGAAGGAGGGGGAGCGAGCCATATGGGTTCAGCTCTCAGAATGGCAAAGTTTAGACCCTACACATTGGTGGTTCAAAGGGATATCTATTTATTTGCTAGCTGTCTGATCGATTGCTCATTTGTTTGTAAAAGGTAAGTTTGGCTTTGCAGGAAAGAGTGGAGTCAGGCTTTGTCTGCAGGGCAGTCCATACGTTCCTGGGGATAGGAAAGTGTTCCTTCAGAAGGGGTAGGAGTATAAGATCCTTGGCTGGCCAAGCCACTCTCTTGTATTCATTACACTGCCATGGGCCATGTAAGCACAACTGTGATTGCTTGTGATTGTTCATGGTCTCCAAGCTCATTCTCACGCCCCACATCACCTGTCTTCGGTGGCATCCTTTGTTCATATCATCTGCTCGGCCATGCCTGATGCTTCTTTTGATCCTGTCTTTTCTTCTCCTCAATGGCTACTCTGTCCCCACTCACGGTTCTCAAGTCCCTCCCGTCCCCTCCCCACTTGTTTATACACGTATGCTTCACTTCCGTTCTGCTCTCTCTCTGAGATGCCCATCACCCAAATGGCCATGCTGTTCATCCCTTTCAGGTATTCTCAGCCTGTGTTCTGTACCAGGAAGGCCCAATAGACTACTGACTCCTGCTCTATGGTAGAATCTGTCCCGGTGCACACACGACAGTCCCGACAGTCCCAGTCTAGTGTCCTAGATGGTCAACCTTGAGCACTAAGGCTCCCATTTTTATTACTTGGTTGTATTTTGGGCATGTATCTCATTAGTGGCTCAGGCTTGAATTCTTTTTTTTTTTCTTTCCTAAATGCCTCTCCCATTTGTCCCCATGTCCCTCACCTGTCTCCATCTGTTGACATCTGAGGTTTTGCTATAGCTTGTGAGCTGATCTTGTCACCAGGTTTGAATCAGCCCCTCAGTTTTGTGCATCTCTATCAGGTTGATCTTCTGGAAACACCTCTTTCCTTCACCAGACTCTGTGCAAATTCTTCCCATTGTCAGCAGTCTGAAGCCTACAAGATCTGTCTTTAAGGCATTATCAATCCAGGTTAATGTGACGATGTGTCCAGTTGAGGTGGCATGTGTGTGTGACTGAACATAACCATGAACTTTTGCTGGCTTCCCCGTCGAAAGACCTTATTCTCCTCTGCTCATATCCAGAATTTAGTCTCATCTTCAAAATCTGCACCAGGATCTACATTCCCTTTGAACATTTCTATAAATATTCAAGTCATAGGAACCCAGTATTCTCATCTGAGTACCAATACTACGCCTTTGTATTAAATTACATACATCTTTGAGGTTGATATCTCTCACAGTGTTTTCTCTGATTGCTATTTCAGGTGTACATTGGATTTAGAAAGGTTTTCATCGGCATGGGTCATAACCATGTGCTTCTTGAAGGGCAAAGCTGCTCATTTTTCTTCTTGGGTCCCCCATTGTGTAGCACAAGGCTCAGTATATTCGAGTCACCTGACAACAATATGCGGAATATTTAAGGTCACATGGGACTTCTAGTTTAATCAAGAAAACCTATTTTTAAAATACCCAGGTTTTTTTTCCCTCTACAAATTACTTATTAACCTATTCAACCCTCCCAACTTACCATATGCATGTAAAAATAAAATTTTACTCATTAAAGGCTGTTGTGTTTATTATCTGTGAACTTGATTGTAGAAGATTGGCAGCTGAGACACACTAATATGATCCTTGTTTTTAAGGATGCATTTTCTGCTCTTGTTCTCTGATGAGCCTAGAGACCGATGCCCACAACTGAATATTCTTGAGGTCTCATGCCTGAAACTCAGGATGGCGATGGCAGCATAGTAGGTGGTGGGCACTAAACCTAATTTGAGCACACATTAGACCTGCTGACTCTTGCGTGAGAAGGTACTAGAGAGACTGGCCGGCTGCTGCGACTGGGCCTGGTTCTCAGCTTGGCAAATCCAGAAACTTGATTTCATGACTCAAGGCCTTTTTGTCTGAGGGAGAAATTGGTATTAACCATCTGCATCAAAGAAGCATTCTGTTGTAATAATGTATCAATAACATGCACATTTTGGGCATGGATTCATATCTGCTTTTCAGGGTAATGCTTGAAAGATATTTGGATCTTGACAGTCTGATTAACATTCAGAATTGATTGATGATCTAGAGAAAATCAAAGCAGAAGGTCCAGGGAGGTGCGGTAGTTTTAATGTGAAGTGTCTCCCCCCCCACCCTGAAGGCCCATTTGGATGGATGCTTGCTCCCCAGACGGTAATGATATTTTGGAAGGGAAAGAAAGTTTTAGGAGATAGAACCTACCTGGAAGAAATGGATCACTTTCTTGTGATGGACCTTGGGGCTGAAGAGCCAGACACCACTTCCTATCTGCTCTCTGCTTCCTGACCATGGACTTGCTATGACCAGCTGCCTCCAGTTTCCATCCCTTCCATCATGTGGTAACTCATATCAATTCTTACTGTCAGTCAAAAAACTTTCACTTACATTTCTCCCTCCAGGCATTTGGTCATAGCCAAGAAAAAAGCAACCAATACAGGGAATATTTCCAGTTCATGGAGCACCTGGAGAATGGGCTCCATTATGGTTGTGATGTGTATGTGCTTCGTGTGTACACAATATGCAATATAACTTTCCCTACATCTGTATATACATTTATCCATATGTCTGTACATAGATACATGTATACATACATACAAGCATAGTATAATTTACAAACATTTATTGAGTACCTAATTTATTAAGTGCTAAATGCACAAGCATAGTTCTGACTCATGATGTTCACAGCCAGGTGTTTATCTTTTGGATACTATTGAATAAATCTCAATAAACTAATAATCATCTCTTTTGTCCCCCAGCGCCTTACAGATGGCCATTTCCTTGGCGTCTCAAAAATCATTAAAGTTAATCTGTTTATAAAACCTGCTGATGACATTAATTTTGTGCCATCTTATTTCTGAAAGCATTATTTCTAATTGTCAGTGACATCAGTTCTATGCCATCTTGTTTGGGAGGTAACCATCCAGTTCTGGACAGCACTCTTACTGTGGTGAAGCTACATACATGCAGTAACACAGGGACACTGTGGCCAGGTGTGTTGGCCACTGTTCCTCCATTTTGTGTTTGATGTTGGTTGTTATTCTGTATTGCAGGTGTGTGAGGGAAGATCTACAAGACTGTCAAATCCAGACAGTTCTATTTCCCCCTTTACCTTAAGAGAGAGCCATAGACAGTGGATTGAAGCATCACTGCTCTGTGTATGTGTCATGGAAGAAGAGCTGACAGACACTGGTCCATGGCAGCTTTTACTTAAGCCACCTGTGCCTAAGTCAGAAGTGCTCATCTTCTTGGTGTTTGGCAGCACTAAGCTGTGCCACCGTGTTTGGAAGTTTCACAGTTATCACTGAAGATGTCAGAGGGAGGGACTCTTACATTTATCTTCTGGGAAGAGTAGAAGTGTGACTTCTTCTGAGGAGGGGGAGGTAAAAAGAGATGGATGGGTTTCAAGCTGGAGCAGAGAAAGACCCCAGGTGGGGATAATCCTTTTGTTTCTACTCTGTTCACCTAGGAGAAGGTATACTAATGAGGAGGGCAGAATGACAGGCCTTTTCTGACTGACATGGGATCAAAAACACAGACTTAAGCTGGTTCTTTAATTAGTATGAGCAGCGTAACCTAGGAGTTGAGGTCACCAGAATTGGAAGAAGACTCCTGGTGCCTGGCTAAAACTGAGCAGACTTCAGATGCCAAGATTACCTTAATTCCTAGAGCTGAGCACCCGGGATGTCTGTTCAGTGGGATGTCTGTCTAGGAATGGTCAATGTCAAGATGAAGAGTTTGCAGAGCATAGGCAAGATGGGCTGCAATAAGGCAGATACAAAACTGGAAACTCCAGAGGCACAATCCAGTTCTCATGGTTATTTCATTCCAAGATGCCATCCAAGTGAGTTAAAACAGAACATTTGTCTGGATCTGCCAACAATATAGGATTAGCGATAAAATATCAGACTGCATTTGCTGAAGACAGAGCAACTGAAAAACAGTAACTCTGACGGCTGAGTAGAGTTGCCAAAGCTGGATTCTTGTGTGCATCTCTAAGACAAATGTCAGCAGTATTTATCTACACCTGATGGTTATTTATTTTTTATTTTATTAGATTTTGACTTTAAAGAGGAACGTGGGTTTGGAGGAGGGCACTTCGGACTTATTTTAATTATCTCTTATTGAGCAGGCTTTATTCCGAGACACTGTGTTATGATTGTAAGGTATTCATTCTAGGGTGATATGTGATGACCCATCTACGTATCCACCATCCATCCGTGTTCCCACCTAATTCTTCAGGTCAGCCAACCAATAATAATTCTTTGAACGTACAACATGGCGGTCCCCATGATGCAAGGTTCCTAAACATTGAATCTATGAACATACTGTGATCATGTCTGGTATCCATCTTGTGGCTCATTCTGAGAGTGTGACCGGGAATAGAAAATTCATAATTTGGTGTTGCAATACTAAGAAGCTTGGGTGTGCATATATTTAAGCTACCTTGAGTTTATTTAGAATAGGAAAAACCCAGCTATGCAGACTCTAAATTCTAAGTCTTTCTTTAGTTGTCATCCGTTTAAGTGCATGCTGCATTTAATGTCTAAAAATCTCACTCACACTTAGGACAGATATAACTTTCTGCTTAATGAGAAATACACATGTGTGAGGCGTGACATCTTTTCTTCAAACTTGCCTGGGGCGGGGGTGTTGATGGCTAACCCTACGCTTCACTTCAGCAGCCTAGACGGGGTCTAGAGATTTTCCTGGCCTGCCTGGTTCACAGCCCATCTTGATCTTACACCGTGTTACCTTCTAGAGAGCAACACAGCAGTTCCACCTCATCTGCCCGGAATAGCACTGTTAAATATTGTTAAACAGCTACAGTTTAACTTTCAGAGTAGTTGATAAATAAATGAGTGTTTTCTGTGCTTTCTTAGTTCTGCTAAATACATCTTTAAAAAAAAATGTGTGTCAGAAATGCTTACCATGGATACAAGCTTGAAGATGAGATACTTCTTCCCTACAATGAACAATTGAAATGAAAAAATGAAAAATTACAATGAAAAAAAATGAACAATTTTACCAATTTTTAAGCAATTGAGAAAAAAAGTAGCTGGGATGGTTAGAAAGAATTGTCAAATTCTTCAAAATAGGATTGAAGTAGTTGATCATCAGGAAAACAGAAGACTTAGGACACAGCACAAAATTAAGAGATTTTGGTGATCCTAGTGAACCATTGTATTTTAAACAAGAAGGAACCTGGAGTATGGAACAATTAAATAATGTGCTCTTGGCTTGTCTCAATATCTAAGCCATAGCACCCCAGAAGTCAGTTGGACCCCGACTTGTGTTTCCCCTGGGAAAGCCTTCCAAAGACGAGGATGCTTTTTAACCTGCTTTTTGTTCTAATCCATCTGAATCTGTTCTGATTGAGTAAGCACCCTATTCAAGGCTGTGGTGTGGCTTTGTCCCATACTTGCTTCTCTCGTTTCCCTTTGGCATCTGATAGCTAAAGCCAAACGCACAGCCTTGGTGAACTGCCCACAGTGTCCATCAGCATTGCTATCACTAGTTGTGTTCATTTAGTGGTTTAACATCCTGTGAAAGTAGGCATGTGTTCCCAAGACGCTGATAGACTTTCAAAGCATCCTGACCTTGTGGTGTGGACATCTCTTCTTATGTATCTGCACTGTGCACACAAGTGCCAACATGTGACTTTTGGTGGGTCAGCTGTGTGTGCCCACACACAGTACTTAGTCACTGAGTCTGGGTGAAAGAGACCAGACTCCTAAAGACACTTTGTCAACAAGGAGACTACCGGCTCTGCCCTACCATCATTGCTCCTGTACCTGCTACAACTTGAATAGGAATTCAAGGGCTCCACACTGTCCTTACCTCCTGCTGTTTGCCTTGCATTATATTACAAGGACCCCACAGAGCTCCCACGGGAAGAAGGCAGCTGCTCATAGCAGATTCTTGGTCAAATGGCCTTGTGTCAGAGCAGCACATTTTCAGCCCAGGCTTTCTGGTGGAACCTCTTTTAAAAATCAACACTAACAAAGATACCGGCTCCACAGCTTTATGCTTGGGTTTCTGGTCTACTTGTTTCATTTTAAAAATGAAAGTTCTTGGGTGATGCTCATGGGCAGCCAGGGTTGGAGATACCCTGGGTCACAGATGCGAACAGACGCAGATGTGCCTCCTCTGATCACAGGGCCCCTGTGCTCGTCCTCCTTATGACCAGCATGTATCCAGGAACTCCTCATTTGTACACAGCGTTCTGTCTTGTGTTGGGAAACAGCTGGTGGAAATCAATTTAGAAGCTTGCAGACTGGCCGGGCATTGAGATGATGCAGGTTGCAGGGCCAGACTGTTCCCTTTGTGTGTGTCTCTACCTGCTCTGTCACCGAAGCTCAATAAATGTCATCTGTTGTTTATGTTGTTATTAATAACGATAAGAATGACAAGCAACCATGCCAAGGGACATGTTTTCAGTATCAATTGAAGCTTCTGTGAGAGCACAGTTTGGGAATCTGGGATCGTTGAGTGCTAGGGAGGTAGCTCAGAGGGTGAAAATACTCATTGTCCAAGCCAAGGGCCTGAATTTTAATTCATAATGTTTATGTAAAAACCCCAAAATGACCAGCAGCACAGGCGTTGGGAGTGTGGTGGTATGGGGTGGGTGTAGGGAATACAGGGGTACTGAAACCAGCCTAGTTGAAAATGGTGAGCTTTAGGTTTCCTGACTCAAGGGAACAAGGTGAAAAGTGTTAGAGGAGGACACCAGGGGTCTTCCTTTAGCATCTACATGTGCACATGCTATACACGTGTACATGCAAACACACATACATGAGAGAGACTGAGAGACAGAGACAGAGACAGACAGAGAGACAGAGAGAGACAGAGGGAGAATGAGTATTTTTGTGGAGGCAGAAGATTCCAGCAAGCCTAGTTAAGTATGAACACTAAAGGCAGAGACATAATGAGAACAGGGCTCAGAGTGACTCTGTGTAGGAGGTATTTGGCAAACAATTTTCTCAGTCTGCCTGGATCAGGGCCTAGGACTAAGGTAGAATAGCCTGGTGAGAGATACAGACCGAGGGCTGGGCTGTCGCTCACTGGTGAAACACATGCATATTGACACGTGACACTCTCCTCAGCGTGCAAAATCAATCGATCAATCAATTGATCAATCATCAATCAGTTACTCAGTCCTTGAGGGTGAGGCGAGTGTGTGTCAGGTGGTAAGGGGTGTTTTGTGTGAAGACATCCCTTGCCCCTACTCTCCACAGAACATTGTCCTGCCCCTCACAGCACTATGGGGTCTTGGCTAAGGAAGTCTGAATTAGCCGATTAGTCTTCTGGCTTTTTTCTGGTGCCGAGTTTTAAAATTCTCCCTTGAATTTTGCCATCTCCTTCCGAGTCCCACCCCTTGTTAAGGGAGGAGGTAAGTCTTCATTTGGAATTCTGAAGAGCAAGCTGCCAAACAGCTTCTGGAAGGCTGAAGTGCTGCGGGTCTGAATGCTGCTTTTTATGGGGTGTTAAGTTTAGTCAGGCTCTCTGCAGGTAGCTAACCACTGGTAAATGTTAAAGAGAAAGCTCTCCAAGAAACACTGTTTAAAAGTCACTTGTGGTAGGCAATGCAATGCAGCATGAATAAAGGAAGCTGGCTACCGAGCCTGAATGATGTGCCTCCACATCTCCATCCTCACAGCCTCAAACCATTCACAAGGTCTGCCTAGCAACAGGAAGTTCTGTAGGTAACATGGGAGGTACATTCATAGACATTTCATATTGAGATCATATTACACATTCTTTCCCCCCTTTCTTTTTAGAAATGATCACATAGTAATTTATTCCATCTAAAAATATACCGTTAAAGTATAAGGACTGAGCAGACGTTTCAGGAGTCAGCTTCTGGGTCCTTAGGAGGCATATTAGTATTATTAGTTGAGAGAGATTAATTAATACTTCTACTACAGACTCACTGGTCTATAACAAGGAAAGTCACTACATGTTAGACAATAAAGCAGTTACACCAAAGGACACTGCTAAGTAACCTCAAAATAGTTATAACCTAAAAGTTAAAAAAAAAAAAAAATCATGGCTAGGCTTAGAGAGGTCTTCTGTGATCCTAGCACTTGGAAATCAGGAGCAGGAGGGCAGGGGTTCAAGGCCAGCCCAGGCCACATCATAGCAAGTTCAAGCCAAGCTCGGGCTACATAGTAAGACCCCACCTCTAAAAAACCAAAATCAAACCAACTACAATAAAATCTCCCACAGAACATCTTTGATAGAATAATTAAAAACACATCGCCAGCTCAGTGAGCCTGTATTAAAATGACTTTCGATGTTTCAAAACCAAATGTCTTTTTTTATCCCCCTTTCTACTTCTGACCCTTGAATTTGTACTAGTGTTGAGTTCAAGGGAAAGAACATTAATTGTTTAAAAGTATCAAAACTTATACAGAGAATGGGAAACGAAAGAGTAAATGAGAACTTTTAGAAAAATACAGTGTAAGAACTGGGGTGTGGGTCATTGTGCTGCTCTGAGCAAGACCCTGGGTTCCATTTCTGGCACAGAAGCAAAGCAAAACAGAAGAGCAACAAAAGGTATGCACAGAACGCATAACAAAATCGTCTTTGGAAAATAGGTATTTTTTTTCTACGAGAAATAACAAAATTTATTTCTTCCCAATTGTACTAGCATACGTCCTGATAGTATGCATGAAAAAACTTCCTAAGTGTTTTGGTTAACTCATGGCCAAGATAGATTTAGTCTCTGATTGGGTGGAATCAAGGAAATAGACAAAACTACCAAGGTTTGACCTGGGATAACCCTGCAAAAATCTGCCATCACCTCGGTAATTGGTCTCCTTTCTACCCCAAAGGGAGCAAAACAAAACAAATCACCATGTGAACTTCCCACAGCTCAACTCCAGGTGAGCCACTAGAAAGCTTAGAGAGCTCTAAACACCACCATAGGTATATTCAGTAACTGCTCAAGAAGGTGGGTTCAGAATCAAGAAGAATATCCCATCTTCAGTGGCGAGAAAGGAGGCAGAGCCAGGGCTTCTAAAACATGTACTGACAAGTCCAGAACCATGGCTGGACATAATCCAGAACTGTCGGGTTCTTCAGAGGACCAGGCTGACGGGCATACCACTCTTGAGAATAAGCAAAGAATGACCTCATGGCCTAGAAACAGAGAAGCCCACACCGTAATGCTCCAGATTGGCTTTTTCCAACTGTCATTAGCAATGAAGTTAGAAGCCATTCCAAAGAACATGACACAAAGAACACGTGCCACAATGACATCTTTTTTTTAACCTTCTTATTTGAATTATGATGATCCTTTCATAAAGTCAAGTAAATTATACATTATTTTTATTTATGCAGTTTTATTCAAGCAGTTTATACCTTTTCCAACTATTTTTGGTATTTCCTTGTAATTAATAGCTGGAGTACTGTTTGTTTGTTTGCTTGTTTGTTTTGCATGTGTGTATAGGCCAGAGGACAGCCTGGTGTATTATCTTCAGGAATGTCTTTGAGATAAGGAACTCTCAAGGACCTGAAATTCAACAATTAGGCTGGCCTTACTGGCCTACAAGACCCGGGATCCTCCTGTCTCTGCTCCTGCTGTTCTGAGATAATAATTTCATACCATACCATCAAAATTAGTCTTCATACTTGTGAGGCAAACTCTCTCCCGAGTCTTCTTCCTGCTCCCCATTTTTCTTTCTTGCTCTCCACACTTTTAAATGGCTGCGTTATTAATTATTCAAGTAATTTTTGGTTTCTAGACCTTTAAGCAATTTTCATTTTTTCATCTATCTTTGGTATTTTTCTGGTAGTTAATAGCTGAAGTACTGGTCACTATACTCTAAGTGACATACTCAACAAATGTTCCTTGAATGCCATACACTGGACTAGATGTGATAGTAGTTATTTATTCGGGAATAAGAAATAAAGATAACAAATCCAAACTCTATTATGACAGAAAATCCACAAGGTGACTATATGAATAAAGGAACAAGCATTGCTGGGTTTCAATAAGTATGCTAAGTAGGAACAATGACAAGGTCAAAAATTAGGACATGAAGTATGGGGATAGATAGGAATTAATGTCTGTAAGGACCGTCAGGATAGTCCTCTGTGAAGAGGGCAGGAGAGAGCCATCCAGGGGAGTGGGAGTGTCAAGAATTTCAACCAGAAGAACCAGCAGGGGCAAAGGCACATGTGTATGAGAGAGAGAGAGAGAGAGAGAGAGAGAGAGAGAGAGAGAGACAGAGAGAGAGAGACAGAGAGACAGAGACAGAGAGAGAGACAGAGAGACAGAGACAGAGACAGTGAGAGACAGAGAGAGAGACAGAGAGAGACAGAGACAGAGAGAGACAGAGACAGAGACAGAGAGAGACAGAGAGAGAGACAGAGAGAAAGAGAGAGACCTGTGTGTATTTTCCGGGTGCTGTCACAGTCTCTGAGTTCTTATGTGTACCAGTGACAGAAGACTATGTAAATATTCCAGATAGCAGAATGTCATGGCTTGACTCAGGCAATGTCAGACAGAAGGGAAGGATAGAATTTAGATGGACTTGGGCCACCTAGAGTTTTTGACAGAGTGAACATGGCGAGTTTGAGGGAGGGACATACAAGGGTCTCAGGTTAGAACAACTGAGATTGGCTGCTGTGAGGTGGGAGGGGAGGGTTTCTTTCCCAGTGAGCAGGTGAGCAAGGTGGGCCCGAGAGGTTTGATGTGCTCATTTGTTTCTTGCTGGTGATAACATAATACCACAGAGCTGGTGATTTATAAAGAAAAGAGGTTTAGTTTGTTCATGATCCTTTTTGGAGTTGAGTGGCTACTTCCGGTCATGACCGTGTTGTTGGCAGTGGCGTGACGTGTTCCAGTGCTGGACACCACATGGTGACAGAGTGTGCACACTTCTGTGTGAATGTGGTCTCTACTTTCTGCCTCTCTTCGCAGATCAACAGCAACAGTCAGTCATGAAGCACCTGCCCCATCATGAGTTTATCTAGTCATAACCACATTCCATAGGTCTCCTTGCTGAACACCATATTCACATGGCTTCTCTGTTCTCTTAATCCCTTACGGTGGGGAAGAAACATTGACGTGACATGTGGGCGCAGCAGGCCATGTATGTTCAAGGCGTAGCTGGAGGGGCTGTAGAAGCTGACTTTTGGGTCTGACGATGCATGAGACATAGTCTGTCTTCAGGATTGCTCTTGACAGCTGTGTCTCATTCAAGGCACAGGTTGGCTTCCAGTTTTGAGTTTTGTAACAGTCAGATTTTAGGGGATTTCCTCATCATGGTTTTAAATCAGAATATATCATTGCTTTCAAGAATCATTTGGTACTTTTTTTCTTTTGGTGTGTGCACACATCTTGTTTTAGCCATAAATCTGTTTACTATAGATTACATTTTTGTCAGCTGTCTCAGCAGATTCTTCATAGCTATGCATTCTGCATAAAAACAGGCCTTTTGTTTTTCTGACTATTACCTTTTAGCCTATCCTCCTGTTGAAGTCATAATGTGCTCTTTGTGACAGCATAGCGGTTGCTCTGGGAAATGATTAGGATGTCACAATTAGGATTAGCATGCCAGGTGGAGAACAAGTGTGAGGGACAGATGGGCATTCTCTCAGAAGCAAGGAAAAAAGAATCCGTGCCTCCTCCCCATGCTCACGGAGACGAGAGAAGGAGGCCAGGCCTGTGTGGGGTCTATAAATAGAACTGTTTCTGAGGAGCCTGCTTTCCTCAAGATTTCATTAGGCACCCGAAAGCCCTTTGCACTCAGCAATTAACGACACTGACTTGCCTATGCTGTATTATGAGCCTGAGGAGAGAAAGCCAAACTTGCATTCTTATTGAACAGATGCAGGTAAAATGCCTGAGAAAACTCTAAATGGGCTCTAGAACTCTTGAGTGGTCCCACCACCTCCATGTTTTAAAAGCATCTTGAAGATGGGCTGTCCCCAGCATTTCTGTGTTAACGCCTTCTTGTAATGATAGCTGTCATTTCTGTCTGTCATCCGGGTGTCACCTACCCACAGGAAGGGCATCTCTAGGACCACGGAAAAGACTTCATTCATCTTCCTATTATTCCAGGTAACCTGAGGGGAGGGTTTGCTGTTTAGCCCTTGGGCAGCTAACAGGAGCATCTCTGCTTGCTGGTCCTGGTGGAGTCTGGATTTGTACTCAAGCCTGCTGAACCAACAGGACCCAAAGGAGGTCAAACCAGTCTTCATGTCCTGGAAGGCCCACAGGGATCTTTTTCTACATGCTGAGTCCATATTCTCAGACTTCAACAAACCACATGAGAAATGCCTTTCTCCATCTCTCCACTGGGAACTGTGATCAAAGCGAGCAGCATTTCTACCTGGGATGGCTTAGATGCAGGTACATGCCTTTGATTAGTCATGGAAGACTGCCCAGGAAAATAATGTTAGCCTGTCTGGGAACTCAGTTCTAGATAAACCTAATGCCTTATAGGTTTGTCCTGGGGATGACCAAGGAATTCTTTTTATGTCTCAGACACCTTTGCTAACCCAAGAAAACTGTAGGCAGAAGGTCATACAGCCCTGACATAGCCATTGCAGTCAGAAAGTCTAGCACTGTGCTTAAGGCCCAACTGTGAACACTCCTATTTTTGTAATACCCAGTTTTGTCTTTTTAGTTTTTGTCTTTTATTTGCTGAATTTGCCTTGAATGCATTCATCAGTGTTCTGGGTATTAAGTCTGTGGCAGTGAAGAAAGGCACCATATACTTACATTTGCATATCAATACATTGGATAACAGTCTTTTGAGTAGAAACTCAGATTAATTTGCTTTCTTTTTCATTTATAATCTTGCTTTCTTCTGTTCCCTAAATCAAACATTCATTACCTGTACTCCAGATTCATAAGAGACAAAACTCCATGCTTCATTTCTTAAGACTAATAAACAGTGACTAATGCTCCTTGTAATGCAGTATGGTTTGAAAATGAATGTGTATTTTATCAGTCATGATAATATTCCAGATGCATTTGGATGGATAATGGCCCAGGCATGTGCCGGGTATGTTACCTGTTCAGGCTTTGCCTATTGTTTGCAGTATGTATGAGCAGATGCTTTGCAGTAATCCAGACCCGCTGGGAATTGATTGTCTTTAAATTGGAAATGCTGTCTCTAAACTGGAGCTTTGCAAATGTGGACCACAAACCACATGCTGTTTGTGTAAACAGTTGTGTCAGGACACAGCCACGCCCATTCATTTCTATATAACTCATGGCAGTTTGCACACTACAATAGCACAGTCATCTCGGCATAACAAAAATGGTTTGGGCCTCAAAGCTTAAAGAATTTACCACCCAACCCTTTACAGACAATCTAAACCCGTGGCCTACAGGTCTGAAGTAGCTCTGTCCTGTAGCAGTCTGTGGAACAATGAAAAGCTGCTGGTGCTGCTTCTCAGTGAGCTCCTTGGGGAACAGGCATATCCAGCTTTTGCCTGAGAGATGAACTTGGCCCTGTGTGCAGCAAGCACTTTACCTACTGGGTTGTCTTCCTAGGCCACAGCCTTACTTTTTCTTTTAGAGAAGTATTAGTTTCGCAGAAGAACTGAATAGAAAATGCACAGGATTCCTGTGTACCCCCTGTGCTGATGCACAGTCTCTCCTACCACTAGCATTCCTTACTCCAGAAGTGCATTTGTTCAGATAAATGAGCCTTCATTGGCATCCATTTAGTTCTCGGACTTTATAGTTTACTATGTGGTTCACACCTGGTGTTGGGCATTCTATAGATTTTGACAAATACTGATGCATTCTAATGTCTTTCAGGGAGGCAAAGGATATAAGATGAATGTTACACTTTGTACGAGCTCCCCAAAGTTTCTCTATTGGAATCTTGATCCCCGATGAGGAAATGTTAGGATGTGGGCTTTTCAGAGCTGTTTAGGCCATGAGAGTTTCAAGGTTATTATCTCAGGAGTTATAGACAGCCAAATTCAACCCCCTCCTCTCTTCCATGACTCCTGTCTTCCCTTTTCCCATGGGAAGCTCTTACACATGTTGCCCCTTGGCTTTAGAGTTTGTAGGCTCAAAACCACATGTCTATGGTTTGGCTTATTTTATTTGTCTATCTGTCTATATCTATCTATCTATCTATCTATCTATCTATCTATCTATCTATCATCTATCCATCCATCCATCCATCTATCCATCCATCTATCCATCCATCCATCCATCCTTCCATCCATCCCCACCCACCTACCCACCTACTTATCGACTTTGTTATAGCAGGACAAAACAGACCCAGGCAATATGTAACTCAATCTTTAGCCTTCTCTCTCTAACTAAAGCTCACTGTACCATGTAAAGGTCACACATGAAGGTGGGGTTTAAAGGTGGAAAGGCAGGATGCAGGCTGGGGTTGATTGGGAGGTAGTGAAAGGAAATACACATATTTGCTTTACAATTTTGTGATCCTCTTCTCTTCTGAGAGCTAGAGATGGGCAGACAAGCATATGTGGATGTGAGCGCCATTGTCATCGGCTGACAGGATAGAGGTTTCTCCTTCATATCTCAGGTGATTTCAGGGACTACCAGAGAACAGTGTGGGCAATGCCAACAGCTAGCCTGCTTTTCCTAGGAAGGTCTGTTAACCAGAGATTATCCCTGTTCTACTGAATGCTAACAGAATTCTGTATTCAAACCAAGTGTGTGTTCAATGCCGTTCACCCTAAACAGTGCCATAAGCTTATAGATTCTGTCCTTAGGACTTAGCCTCTTCAAAATAGTCTTTGTGTAGGCCTGGGTTGAGTTTAAGATTTATAGTTAGCCATGAGATCACCATTTTAGGAAACCTGATGTAGTAGTCTTATCTTTTAAAGGAGTGTGTTTGCTTTCTTCAGAGCTTCAGATGTTGGGAGTGATCTAGTGCCCTGTTCCCCTGTAATCCCACCTCTCCTCTGTCTTGTCATTCATGCCTCATACCAGAAGGACGTAAGATTCTCCATGTCTTTCAGGGATGATATGAGGCTTTACTTTGCCACTAGTGGAGAGTCTGGGGGCTTTGTTTCTCAGTGTCTCTAATGTATTTGAAACAAATTAGGTGGAGGCAAAATAAGGCTGGTACAGGAGCTATAAGATTTATTTTATGAAACCCGAATGGCTTAAACTTAGACTATGCTGTTTTTTTCTCAAGGAAGCCTTCACATCCTAGCTATGAAAGTAACTAAGCCAGAAGGTTGCTAAACCAAAGCTGCTCTAGTTGAGACAATTCCCAAATCAGCACCACACCATATAGTATAAAGCATGAGTAATTCAACCAGAACCCTGAGTGAGAGGTTCTATGCTTTGAAGGGACATTTAATCATCATCCCTTGGCTTCCTCATGAGTTCTGGGGCACAGACCTGAAGTGCTTTCTCCTGCATATTTACAGTCAACTTTCCTTGACTTCTGAACCCTTTAAGGATGATGAGATGCAAACAGAAAGACAGTTTTGTGTCCGCACTGGACCTCATATCATTAAAGTTCATGACCTTAATTTTCATACTCATTTATTTCCCTTTCCCAGAAAAGATTGAGGTTGCTTTTGTGCTAGAACATGCAATAGTGATCTTTTCTCTGGAAACCACATTTCCTGTGGAGGAACAGGTACCATGACTGCTGTGGTGGAGAATTCCAGCTAACATCTTTCCACTTTTGTTTGTTTTTGTTCCAAACTTCACACTAGTAGAATCTTATGTGTACTACCTCTTTGTGGATGAAGGAGTACTGACGCTATGAGACCCAGCCTGTTCTAGTAAGAAGAGAAACAAACAGGCTTCTTTCTGTTCTTACTGGGGAGGGATGAGGAGTTTCAAATCCATTGAAACTAGGCAGTGTGATAGGAAAATCTTTGGCCTGGAACAAGACACATGGGTCATTAAAAGTATGATTAGGTCCCTTGAGTTCTCTGTTTCTAAAGTAGAAACCAAAAGATCATTGAGCCTGGGTTTGTATGAGTCCTACCCTTCTTGCTGGTAGACCACCTTGGCTTCACTCTTGGCTGAATCCTGCTGCAACCCTGGCATGAGCCTCACAGAGAAGAACTTGAAATTGTGTCACAGATCTTCCTTGACATGGGCCCAAGGGCCCTGGCCCCTGTCATTTACCAGCCCCAGGATCAGTGATCAGGGCAAGGGTGCTTTCCTTTTCTTTTCCTATAAGAAAGTTGAAGCTCATTGGCCCGCACAGGATTTTGGAGGCCAGAATATGATCAGTTATCATCTCTTCACACACAGGGGATTCGGAGAGGTCCTGTGCCTAGTGATTAATACAGTCACAATGTAGGGCTTGCATGTCACCCTGATACGCTGTACTCTTTCTCAGATTGGTCTTCTTTATTTACTATGTCACCCCCAAATCTCCATCTTTGGCTTGGAATGAGAAGGCATAAAGAACATTTGAGGCATTGACACAGAATATAAAATCCCTCAAGGTGGGAACCATATGGCACTCCCTTCTAGCCAACTCAACCTGATATCTGCCCAGAAATTTTGTGGAGTTTAATTCAAATGTACCATGATCAAATGTGCGAAGTGACAGCACCCCTAGACTCAGCCCTCATCACCCCTACCAGGATGCTCTGGTAACAATGCCTCTCTGGAAGAAACTCAGGCACTGCCCATGGAAGACAGACAAGAACCTAGACCTTGGTTACCTGGACATCATCATTACTAATTTCTCTTCTTCCCACACAGAAGACCCATTAGACATGCTACTGAGTCACCATAGTAAATCATCATCCTTGACAAAGCATCAGAGCTGCCCTTTATTTTTATCCCAGGGGACACATATATAGGTAAAGGTGTTTATTGTTGTTCTATTCTGGTTTGTTTTTTTCTTGGTGCCATTCCCCAAAGGCTTTGAAAAGCTAGTTATATTAAATGGCTAGCGAACCAACCATCAACCATTTACAGCATATTTTATAATAGCCACTATAGGTGTGTCAGTGGAAGAAAATCAACTCATGGCCCAGAAACCCTTGGCAAGTGTCCTTTATACAAGTTGCACAGTATGTTCTGCCCCATTAATCTGACAAGCATCAAGTGAATTGCTTTAATCAGAGAGCTGATAAAGGAACAGAGGAGAAATGAGGGGATGTGATTCTAGCTCCTAAGAGATTAAAACACCGTTTGGGGAGAGCAAATTCACTAAAACAGGGAAACTCATCAGAAACTCACGGTGCAGACTAACTACTAGCACACACACAGAATCAGAGTGGCTGGAGAGCTGCTGCCCAAGAGATGCACATGGCTTTTTCTGCACAGGTTCAGGGAGGTGAGTAGACTCACCAAGAAAGCCAAGGAATTTAGACCCTACAGATGGGTTTTAAATTTGATAGGAGCATGATCATATTTTTTCAGAAAGCTCACACTGGCTACTGGATGGAGATTGACATGGAATTGTGCATGAGGAGGTGGTCTTAACACAGTTGGGCAGGGAAGATGTAGTGAAGTGCCGATAGAAATGAATGGTTTTGAAGGATGTCTTCAATGAGAAACTATGGCTTCATAGGATAACCCAGAGCCCCTGTTTCAGTTACATATCAGAGGCCGATGGAGGAACTATTGCATTCATCTAGGGGAGAGGGGACAGGGGACAGGGGACAGGGGACAGGCCTTGACTAGGAAAGCAGTGGTGGGGGTTTTGAGAGGTGATCAGATTCTGACTTTAGCTTGAAGATTCAGCCAATAGGATTTGCTCACACACTGTGTATGAGGTATGAACAAACAGCGAAGGCTGGCTCCAAGGCCACATCCACTGAGAGGACGACAGCCACATGGACTGAATTTATAGAGGGAGGGCTGGTGTGCTAAGTCTGGGATGACTATCAGATCTCCCAGGGGAGATATTAAATAGGCAAAAGGATTGCAAGTGTGGAGTTCAATGTGGGGCACAGACTAGAGGCATACATTTGGGAGTCTCTGACATATAGCTAGTTTTTAAGACCACAGAGTAGATGCTATCACCAAGGGAGCAAACAATAAATAGAACAGACTAGAGCTGCATCGAGTCCTGGGGCACATAAATGCTGAGAGGTCAAGGAAATGAGGAACCAACAGCAACACAGATGGAAACTCTGGTCTGTGGTCAGCAGGGAAACCCAGCAGTATGGTGCTTGGAAGCCATGTGAACAGAGCAGATTAATGTGCAGGAATGGGGGACTGTGACAAATGCTGTTAATGAAGAAGGAAAGAAAAAAGAGATGGAGGAGTTTCTTTGGGATTGGTGCCCTTAAGATCAGTGTTGGGGAAAGAGAGGAAGCAAGTGTGTGCACACTGGTTTCAGGAAAGTGGGTGGGACATTGGCTGTGGTGACTACAGTGAGGGGGGTATTTGGAGAGGGTATTTGGAAATGGGCAGGAGGTCAAGGAAATTGTTGATATTTGGTGCTGATGCTTTGGGGGAGGACAGGCTGTGAACTATGTGTTTAACATTATAAAAAGGTGTTTAGGGCCAGTTATCTCATGCCCTCCAGGGTCAGAGGTCCTTGATGCCAATTTCCTCTCCCTCCCTCTGTGTGTGTGTGTGTGTGTGTGTGTGTGTGTGTGTTTGGATCAACTTTTCCCCTGTGTTCTCAGGACACATATCTATACCTTTCCAGAGAGCAGTGGCGTGACCTCCTGACTGTGACTCTCCATGTATGCAGCTCTGGCCTTCAGATACATCATTCCAAAGTGCAGCCTGCGGTTCTGCGTGATGTGTGACGAGTACCAAGATCTGAAACCTTCCAAATCCCCGAGTGTGGCTTTGTTCCTTAGGACAGTGTTTAGGTGTTAGTTGTTACTCTTATATTTCAAAAACTTTTAAGTTCATTGTGCTAAGTACCCAAACTATATATTAGCAAAATGAGAGGGGGCTGGGGAAGTAGCCTTGCTGGTAAAGGGCCTGCTGTGCAAGCGTGTGAGCCTGGGTTTTGGTCCCCAGCTCCCACATACAAAGTATGAGCATTTGAAGTTCTCCAACAATAAATAAATAAAGTAAAAGACAACTTAGGAGTAAAAATCTGCCCCCATATGGATTTAGGAGATAAGATTAAACAACAGCAACAGCTTGGGAGGTATATGCTCTTAATCTTAGTGTAGGGGAGGTATTGGCAGGTGAATACCTTGGGATTTGCTGACCAGCCATTCTAGCTGGGTGAGAGATCTGTCTCAAAAATCAAGGTGGATAGCTCTGGTGGAAAGGAGCAGTGGTTGAGCTCCTGTCTTTACACATTCTTGTACACATGTGTACACACACACACACACACACACACACACACACACATCTATCATCTTCCACAAATTAGAATATGTCCATGAACAGAGACCTTGTGTAGTTTGATCAGAGCTCTGGGTTTAATATCCGGTACCCCAAAATAAATAAATAAGGGGGAGGAAAAAGGGAAGGTTCCCCGTAGCCCACCACCTTTATCTGGGTGGTTATTAGCATTGTTCATACGTGTCCTCATACGTGTCCTCATGTGTACATATGAATATGCACACCATGGCTAAGCATTCTGTTCAGTAGGACCAGTCAGTGTCCCTGGTAGCAATGTCACCCACAGCATATCCCTCTGTGAGCCTTGGTCCTCTTATGCAGGTCCCTTTACACTGTGTTCCTTCAGCCCCTCTCAGAGAAGCGTCATCAGTTCAGACGCATGTGGCGTTGCATAAAGGTTCATGAGGGTTTTAAATATTTCTTCTGGACGTTGTTTTCAAATTGTGGAGAACACCAGCGCACCGTGAGTGCAGGACTCTTAACACTTGGGTCACCCAGAGAATAGGGTTTGTCACCAGCCTGCAGCTCCATCCTTCTTCACGAAGCCACACCCATTGCTTGTCTCTCCTGCAGTACCAAGTGTCAGAGTTTCCAGTATCCAGTCACATACCGACCAGCCCACGTGGCGTTTTGAGAGCTAATGTGTTCTGCTGCTCTCTTTCCACCTTCTTCTGCATACCAAGAGTGCTTGGCTGAAAGGCCTCATCCAGTTTGAACCCAGTTCTGTTGGGAAATATGCAAGCTTCTTTCCCTTCATAGCCTCCCTACTTACTTTGCTTTCTGTTTCCCGTTGGTCTGCAGCTACTAGAGGATGCTCAGATTAACACCCTTTTCTGCCATTCCATACCCCTGTGGCTTTCCAGTTCAATATCCAGCTATGAAATTGTGCACTGTTGAAATCAGCATTAGGCATGAACATTCCTATGGCTCAATCGAACATCAGCTGGTGGGCCTTGGCCAGTCTGAGATTATTCATGATTCTGTAGGTGTGGAGGTTTCCATTTTCCACCCTCGCTGCTTCCCCAGCCCCGGTCTTTTTGTCACAGCCAAGTACAGCTACTTTAGGAACATTATTCCCTTCCTGGTTTTAGCAGTCTCTCATTTGGCTTTTCTACAGATGAAACCAAATGTGCCCACACAATCATTAGCAAGTGTGGGGACTGTTAGGAGTCGAATATTTATTGAACACCCACAAATTTTGAGGTGCTATGCAGAGCATGATTGTCAGGGGATTGCTTTTGTCTGAGATGCCAAAGGACGGTAATTAGCAGTTGAGAGAAATGTTCTCCTTACACTGTGACCTCCTGATCATGCTGCACAGCAGTGCTAGAGAGGAGGGTACGCGATTCCCCACACTGACCAGAATGGGCTGTGCTTAGACCTAGACATAGGCACCTAGCATTGTGCTAGAAGCCTTCTTAGGATTCCAGAAAGATGCCAATGGAGGAAGAGCCAAGTTCATGGGGAGGAGACTCCAAAACCATCCTACAGTCTCAGCTTCACGCCATACAGCATGGGCAATACTAGGGAAGGGTTTCTGTAGATCCGTGGAAGTAGATAGGATTTTCGTAGGATGGGCCTCAGATACAGAACAGGTCATCCCTCAAACTGATATGCACTAGACATCAGTGCTAATCAATTATTGTATCGTTGTGTCAAAATGTCGATGGAAGCCAGTAGGGGAATAGGAATTGTTCCAGCACCTCAGTTCAAGGCATGGAGGGTGTGGCAGCCAGGACTCTTATGCTGGGAGCAGCTTGTGGCATGACCTGTTACATGTTTATAGATCAGCAAGCAGAAACCTTGGGATGGGACCAGGAAAGACAAAACCTTCTGGCCCCAACCCCATAACCTATGTCTGACAATTAGAACCCATGTCCAAAAGCCTCCCCACAAAACACCATTAGCTAGGGCAGTGCTTCTCACCTTTCCTAATGCTGCAGCCTTTTAATATGGTCCCCCGAGTTGTGGTGACCCTCCCAACCATTAAATCATTTCATTGTTACGTCATAACAGCAATTTTGCTACTGTTACAAATCATAATGTAAATATTTTTGGAGACAGGTTTGCCAAAGGGATCATAACCCACAGGTTGAGAACCTCTGAGCTAGGGCATGAGCCTGTGGGGTATGTGATCTTGGGTAAGTCATGTGACACCTCAGAGCCTTGATTTCTGGGTTTTTTGTTTTTTTTGGTTTTTTTTTTTTTTTTTGGTTTTTTTCATCTGAAAAATATGTGTATTTCCATGGCCTTGCAACTTAGAAGTCAAGTGTACTGAGAGTCTGGGATCCTAGCTAACACGCAGGAAATGTGGTTTTGCTGGTCAGGTATGCACCTTCAGGATGTAACAAGATGAATCTGAGGCGTCATCCACCACAGGCAAAGTTCAAAGTCCTGAGGAATAGAAGGTAGAAAAGAAAAAAAAAAACAAAACAATATGCCTGTATTTGAGAATGTGAAGATTTAGGTGGAAATAGAAGAATATAACAAGGTGTGCAACCATGTGTGTGTGTGTGTGTGTGTGTGTGTGTGTGTGTGTGTGTGTGTGTGATTTACCTAGGAAAGAAAGCCATTAGAAATATCACCTGTCCTTGCTTCCCTTCCCCCACTGCCTGGAGGTCACCATTGCACAAAGCCTTTTTTCTCTTTCCAAATCCCTGGCAAAACCCGTAAGAACACATGTACTTGGCATTCGGAGGCAGGCACACGCTGGGTCCTATAGGAGAGCACTTGATGCAGGTAATTAAAAGTGTCAGCTCCTTATCCAGGAGAGGTTTCTATTAAATT
This sequence comes from Micromys minutus, assembly GCF_963924665.1. Classification (NCBI taxonomy): domain Eukaryota; kingdom Metazoa; phylum Chordata; class Mammalia; order Rodentia; family Muridae; genus Micromys; species Micromys minutus. The sequence continues at coordinate 39,990,575 of NC_137953.1, read as the reverse complement.
ATGTACAGTAAATATTTTTGCAAGTTGGAGCTCTGAAGAAGACTTATTGATCTGTGGCAAGCTGCCAGACAGCTGGTAAAGATTTGGAAACTGGTTCTCAGTCCAGGGCAGGTCTTAGGAGGGGTGGGAAGCAAAACCATCTGTGCCTCCTCTGAGGTGCCTGCCGTTTCTCCCAGGACTGCCGAATCGATAACAAACAATGGTGTGTACTACTTGGTTTGTGCTGCCTGGCTGATTCTGACCCAAGCCCTAGCAACACAGTTGATATTCTGCATGGCCCAGATGGAGTTCTACATCATAGGGAAAACTGATGTCAGGAGATTAAGGAGGCCCGAACCACCAGAGGGGACAAACGTCTCTGTTAAGGGGTAGGTGGAAAGGCTGGTGCTACCCTGACCTTAAGCTCTATTCCTGCTTCCAAAGCTCACAGACTATATACTGAGGCCACTGTACTACTCCATCAGTCCAGTGGCCAGCACCCGCGGCTGCCCACTACCCCCATCTCAATGCCAGTGCTGGGCTCTTCCCTGGAGTGTTCTCTGGAAATGTGACCAGCTGAGCCTTGAGAAGAGGCGAGAGGAGAATCCAGGTAGAAGTGGATCTCTTCTTGTGCTTTTGTTTGCGTCCTACTGAGCGGGTCCACCATAGGGACCAATGGGAAATAGCTGAGAAGCTCCCCTGCTGCCTTTTTACTGAAATCCTAGCTGAAGTTTCTTCCCACTCATGGTCTGTATCCTTCTCAGTTTCCATGGTAATGCTCCATGTTTCTAGACCACAGCCTGGAGCACAAAGGAGCTCAGCAAATGCTAGTTCAGTTACCAACACTCATTCCTTCTATATCTTGTTTAGTTATTCTGAGGTTCCCAGGCCTAAAGCAGAGGGAACAGTGAAGAGAAAATCTTGTGTACATCTTGGTATTGGGAACTTCCAGAACCCACTGTATTGAGGCACACAGGATTGCCTGGGGATCTAGCATCCAGGGGCCCTTTGTCATTTGAAACCTCCTGATAGGCGCAGATGACCAGAAGCAGCCTGAAGTCACAATAAAACAATGTCTGCAGCTGGTCCTTACCCTCTTTTGATCCTGGTCATCTGTCCCACGCTTCTGGAGGTTCCCACCCTTAGTACCTCCCTTTTGCCTCCCCAGTGGTCTTAGCATGGCCACAGGCATCTGGCATGAACTGAGGCAGAATGTTTGAGCCCCCACTTCCTTTCATCCTGCTTCCTGGCACGTTGCAGATTGCTGGATTATTTGCACCGTCAATGGTTATGGAAGAGCCAAAGAAAGGAACCCACAAATAGACACTTTTGCTGCTCATTGGTGACTTATGTCTGGCGAGAGAAGCTTATGAATGCAGCAGTAACACAGCACAAGGATAGGAGTTGCCACTCCCACCCGCCCTCTGCCTTTGGACTTCTCATGGCCTCGCCTCCCCCCCCCCCCCCCATTAGCACCACAGAACAAGGACTTGTCTGCAGTCTGCAATGTTTGTAGTAGATCCATGACTCTGCTAAGCAGGCTTGGCATAGTAAGTGAGCATTCTATGTAAATCGCAGAGAAAGCTGCAATCTTCATGTATGTATGGGTATGTGGGGAATGCATGGTGTGTGCATGCTGAGTTTGTGTGTATGCATGGGCATAGTGTGGGTTTCTGTGGTATAAGCTTCTTACACTGTGCTGTGTGTACTTCTGTATGTATGGTATGCACATTATATGTGTATGTAGACTATGCATATTTGTGGTATGTGTCTTTCCCCATCTTTGTGTCTATGTGCATGGTGTGTGTGTGTGTGTGTGTGTGTGTGTGTGTGTGTGTGTGTGGTAGGTCTCCCCCTTCTCTGTGTCTGTGCTGTGTGGACTTGTTCCAAAACCAAATCCTTTCTCTCTTTCTCTGTCTTTGTGCTAGGGAAACTTGCTATGTTTCCTCCCACTGTCTCTGGGAGAAGGGAGGCTGCTCTGTGCTTGAGGTTTAGCTCTCTGCAGGGAGCTGTTCCCTGGCTGTTTAAAGAAGGCTTTAATCCTTAGATCATTTCACATGATGAAACATCGTCTCACTACTGACAATTGTAATTTAAAATGTTTGACGGTCTCTTCAGCTGAAAAAGAGGAATCATCTCTTGCCATAGGCAGACTTGGAGAGCTGCTGTTACCAGCAAAGCTGGCTGGGTCTGGCCGGCCTCACTCTGGGTCTTCGTGGGCTATGTGATGTCACTGGAAGCTCTTGCCCCCACTTGTTCCCATGCCCCTCCAGAGCTGCACTCTACCTCCCTGGAGCTCCTTGGATTGTGTCTTTCACACCATTTTACTTCCATGCTAGTTCTGAGTTTGGAGCTGGCCCTGTGTTCATGCTGGGGGTGTGAATCCAAGCCTGCCTGCTTCCTTGGACTCACCATGCTGTAGAAATGCTAATTTTAAGGCTTGTCCTGCCTATTTGTTTGGGATATTGTGGTTTTGACAGCCAGGGTTGTAAGGTCCATAGCACGAAGATTGGTTGAGTTAATCTCAGTTTTATTGTAAGAACTATGTCCATGGGATAGTGTATTTCAAATATAATGTCAACTGCAACCATGCATGATTCTATTATATTGTCCTGTTGGATGGATAACATTTTCTATAACTCTTACTATCATTATTTCTTATACCACCATCATTAACACTGTTACTACCACTTTCAATACTAATGACATCATCACTGTCACTGTCACCATTGCCTTTGTTACCACTACCTCTACCATCTTCATCACCACTATTGTGACCATTATCAGCACTACCACCTTTATTGTCATCACCACTATTACTTCCACTGCCTCCTTCGATACACTACCACCACCACCCTCATCACCATCATCTTCATCACTGCTGCCATGTTTATCACCATCATTACGATCACTTCCATTACCACCATCATCACCATCACTACCATTAACACTTTCATTATTGATATTAACATCACCATCAGCAACACTGTTATCATCACCATCATCTTCATCACTGCTGCCATGTTTATCACCATCATCACCATCACTACCACTAACACTTTCATTATCGATATTAACATCACCATCAGCAACACTGTTATCATCACCACTATCTTCATCACCACCACCATCATCATTGCTACTTCTATCAACTGCCTTATCACCATGGTCACCATGACCTTCATCACCATTGTCATCCATTACCAACATGAAAATCACGTGTTTACTTTAAAGTAAAAACAAACAAACAAACAAAAAAACTCATTAAGCTTACTTCCAAGAACTGTTATTAATGCATTACATATATTAACACAGTTACTATAACATCTCTGTAAGATACTCAAATATAATTTGCCTTGTTTCTTAGTATTAATAGCTTCATTTTATAGTTGAGAAATTTAAGTCTCAGAGATGCTCAGTAATGTGTAATAAGTGGTGAAAGACCGTATCCTTCCATGTTTGGCTATAGTGTTCAGATTATTTACACATGTGCTGCTTTGTCTGTCTGTCTGTCTGTCTCTCCCTCCTCCCCCTGTATGTGTCTCTGTGTGTCTTCATCTATGTAGATCAGTGTTTGTTTTTGACATTTTGATGAGGAAGAGGTCTTGGCCATGGTCATTTAGCCCACTGAAAACACTATAAACAAAGGGGGCAGAGAATATTTAAGTGTTTCTAAGGGCACAGCACGGTAGCTTGATATTTAATTTTTTAAAATATATTTTGTTATTTTATGTGCATGAGTATTTTGTGTGCATGTATGCATGTGTACCGCATATGGAGGTAGAAGAGGGTGTTAGATACCCTGGGATTGGAGTTCCAGATGGTTTTGAGCCACCATTCTGGTGTTGGGAATTTAACTTGGTCCTCTGTAAGAGAAACAGGTGCTCTTAACCACTGAACATCTCCCCAGCTCATGGCTTGAGGTTTTAAAGGGTGGGGTCATATTTTAGATTCTGTGGTTAGAGTTAATTAGAGCAGTAGAGGGATAAGATGGGGGAAAGACAAGAAAATTTTGGTCATAACACTGTAAAACCTTTCCTAATAAGCCCATTTTGTTTAAAATTGCTTATATCAGGGAGAAATTTAATGTAAATTAGTCAATTATATAATCAAACTTCCTCTCAACCTTTTCTTCTATTCACTCACATCTTTGTTTTTTCCCTGGGAAGCAAAGAAGCACATGAAAATAATCTTTGAGATTTGAGTGTGACCACACTTACTCCAGCCAGAAACGTCTCATTAAGATGGCTAGCTAGGACCCTAGAGGGTCTGTCCTCTGTTTGACATTGGATGGGAGGAAAGGAAGACAGGGTAATGTCTCTTACTCTTACCTAGTCTAGAATGAAAGACAGAAAAGTTCCAGCTTGGCGGTTCCAGGCATCTGTGGCACACTGCCTCTCAGGTCTACAAGGCTTAGCCTGGTGAGTGAGTTCACGATGTTTGACATACTACAAAGTTGTAGGGAAAACCATGCTTGCTTCAAGTATCTCAGTGGCCGATGACTGGGCCATGTGCTTATATAGAAGATAGTGTGGGCTGAGGGTGATGAGTATTGGCCCCCCATTGGTCTATCTCTCATAGTTTTCAGAACTACTGCAGGCTAGACACTGACATGACTCTTTAAAAAGCCACAGTCTTATTACTTATTTCAGAAAATAGATCCTTGAAATAAATGTTTGCTCTGGATGCATTTCTGCATTCCCCTATACCCCATTTACAAACCACAGGAAGGAGCTACCTCTGACTCAGAAGCTAGAGCTACCATTAAAATGTAAGTTGTTATTATAGAAACATGTGAGGATTTCCATGGTAGGTGTTGGGAGGTGTGTGTGTGTGTGTGTGTGTTAGGGTTTCTATGGCTGTGATAAACTACCATAACCAAAATCAACTTGGGAAAGATAGGATTTATTTCAGTGAACAGTTTTGCCTCACAGTCTATCACCAAAGAAGTCAGGGCAGGAACTTAAGCAGGGCAGAAACCTGGACACAGGAACTTGAGCAGAAGTCATAGAGTGCTTCTTACTGGCTTGGTTATCATAGCTTACTCAGCCTGCCTTCTTATAGAATCTAGGACCCCCAGCCACGGGTTGGCACAGCTCTCAGTGAGCTGGGCCCTCTTGAATCAATCACTAATTAAGAAAATGCCCTACAGGTTTGCCTACAATCCATCCAGTGGAGGCATTTTCTTGATTACAATTCTTTCTTCCCAGATGATCCTCGTTTATGTCAAGTTGACATAAAAACTATTCAGTACACACACACACACTCTCTCTCTCCGTCTCTCTGTGTGTGTGTGTGTGTGTGACCACATAAGTGTGTGTGCATGCAATTTAGTACTATGCTACATAGTAATATACTATGCTATTCTTCTACTACATATAGTAGGTATGTAACTATATATGCCTGAGGGGATGGCTCTAAAGCCCAGGGCTGGGGCATTTAAATAGTAGGTAACTCATGCACACCAGATGAGAAAGGTAGCAAGACACTGCTGGAGTAAGTTCAGACTTCTGAAGTCAGATTGTACAGAAGGCCAGAAAAACCAAGACTCCGCTCCAGCAAGAGACAATAAAGAAGATCACAATGAGCAAAGGAGATTAAAAGCACAGAGAGTTCAAAATGTGCAGGTGCAGATGTTAAAAACAAATAGAAAAGCAAGACTTTGTTGTGATTCGGGAGAGAAAGTCTGTTCACTGAGGCGATTTCTTACCCTATCTTCAAAGCATTCCTACCTTTGTGTGTGGGGGGATCGTGGCAGACAAAGGCAGAGGCAGAGTACAGGGAGAAAGTGCCCACCGCAGGCTGCCATTAGAGCGGACAGACTTGTGCTGGGCAACAGTTTCACAACATTTGCTGTCAACCTGGCTGGAAGCCAAAGAGTGGTCCATTTGACTGTCAGTGGGATTTAGGGCAAGTTGGAAAAGATTATCTTGTCATACTGGATTAAGACCAGGATCAAATTAAAACATAATTGTCATTAAGTATGGTTTGATGAAAGGGGTAAAAAGAATAATGCCCCCTCTGTGTTTCTGTATCTTAAGGCCTGGAACCTTCGAGCATGTTACCTAACAGCTCAAGGGCCTTTACACAGGTGATTAAGAGCGACTTTAAGATGCTACAGTAGTGACTCCGAAGATAGAAAAAGGGGCCATGAACTAGACAGCTCTTGGAGCTATAATAAGGCAAAAAAGACATGAACTCCTAATGGAATCCAGTGTGGCCACCACAGTGACACTTTAATATCAGTGGAACCCTGTTGGGACTATTGAGACCTATGAAGCTGGGTGATAATCAATTGTGTTCTTTCAAACTATATCATCTGTGAGTTTTTAATCATAGCAACAACGGAAGACTAACACATATACTCATTTCTCTGAAATATATTTATTTTAGCAGCCTATCCTAGACATTTCATCTATTAGTCCTGTTGTTATCATGTGGCTTGCAGAATGCATTATTTATATGGTACTTCCATAAAGATTACTGTCCGAGGAAGGAGTGAAGATATGTCTTAGCCTCCACCCCAAACCTCCTGTGTCCACGTGTGCCCTGGATGTCTCGGAAGAGCTAAACAGTAGCCATATTGCCACCTGTCAATGATACAGTTTTGAACTCGGGACGGAGGGAGCTTGTAAGGAGAGCACACACTGGGAGGTGATGGGCAGGTGACACATTTTTAGTCTTAGTAAACAGAAAACAAACAGCATGTCTCGACATGGACTTGTACCTATTAGTTTGGTGGGTTATTGATGGCTTGGGTAAACACTCCAAGAGAGTGATACCTTTTCAGCAAACAGCCTCTGCCCCTCTCGCGGACCCCTAGTGTAGTGTGCGATGTCAGTTCTGAAAGATCGTTTGCTGTTCTTAGGTTTTCATTACTTTATGCACCATGTGTCTGCACCTTCCCACCTATGTCCTTAAACATGGAGCGCACTGCTCCCCTCTCCCAGATCAGAAACAAAGGCATGCTCTAAGAAATGACACTTCGAGCAGGACTATCACATGAGACCAAAGCCTGGAGACACGAACACCTTCAGGACAGCCCCATCTAAAGACAGAGAAGAAGGCAGGGGTCTCCCTCACCCAGAGCTGTTTTTGACTCCATTTGGAGTCATCTACACAAGCTAGGGGGAAAGATGCGAAGTGCTTGCTGGGTTTTGTTGCTATGGAAACTGGCAGAGACAAAAGGCCACAAAAATGAAGGAATGAGATGACATACAAGGATTTAAAAACAGAACAAGACAAAATGGGGACGTCTTCCTTCCTTCTCTCCAAGGTGTCCCTGTAGCTTGGCAAAAGCTGTGGTTCGCTGGGTCACTTCGGGGTGGAGGGGGGCTTGTGGGAGGAAAAAGACAAGGGATTTGGCTTCTCTCCTGTTGCCCTTTTTAGCTGCTTAATCCAATTAAGAATTCCCCCTTTAATTTCTTCTCACCACACATCTGAGGAAAACAGTCTGCCCACATCCCTGAAGACAGCATAACAAACTCCATTTCTCTCTAAGGGGAACTTTCAACCCACCACCAAGATCATTTGAGCCCAGTGGACTGCTTGCCCCCACCCCTCCATTTTCTTTTTGAGTTTTGAGTTTTGAGACAGACGCCCTGTGTTTGTAGGAGATGTGGGCAGGTCTGGAACTCATCATATAACCCAATCGGGCCTTGAACTTGGTAATCCTCTTTTCTTCAAACCTCCTAAATCACAGGAACCACTCCCCTGGCCTTCTGACTGGGGTGATCTCCTTCTGACTCACAGTGAGTAAGGAGGAGCTGCTGGTAGTGTGTGAGAAGCTACACAGGGGACTAGAGATGGTCTGTGAAGTCTCATGTCAAGTGATCTGGTGGGCCAGGTCCTTTTAGTTGAGGGAAAATGGGCCTGAATTTCAAATAGCCCTCTTTTAAACTAAGAAAACAAACAAACAAGCAAACCCCATCAAGCCCCCTGACTTGCGAAGCCCAGAAAGACCCCACTCACTGCCCCTCCATTGGTCATATTCCACCAGGACCCTAAGCTGTTCCCTACACTTGTGTTTTCCAATGACTATTTTTCCCCCTTCCCAAATTTGGACTCCTCCAAAATCTCACGGTAGGAACTTACAAACACACACACACACACACACACACACACACACACACACACAACACACACACACACACACCAAACTGGAAATCTTTCTTTGATTGGTTCCAATTTCCTGCTGTTGGATGACTGAATCATTAACCAGTCCTCAACAGGACCCTGGAAGCCAGGAGACTTGGACTCTGATATTAAACACACACATGTAAAAGTAAAAGGGTCTAGTTATGGAGGCCAGCCCCAGGCCTGAGTGGGGTCAGGGCTAAGAAATACTTACACTTAGAATCATCTTACACTTGGAACAAGAGCTCACTTTCTCTGGCACTGTAGTCACAGTGATACCTGAGGATCCTTTAGTTCAGCCAGTTGTTTGTCCATTGGTTGACGAAGAATCTATCTGGGTAAGAATAAGCAAGTGTTTTGCTCCCAGACGGCGGGAAGAACAAACTTAATGTCCACTTTAAACTAACTCTTCTCACAAATGCACACTCATGTGTAGACACACACACACACACACACACACACACACACACACACGGATGGGTGGGCAGTACTCAGAGGCACAGCTCAATCAATCCTGTTTATTTTTTTCCCATTTGAATTTCTGCAGCCAGTGAGGTGTGAAACGCTCTGACCTATCTCATGGTGTGTCAGCCTTCAGTTTCTCTCAGCTTGATCGACCACTCTGCCCACCGTCGGTTGGCTCTTCATGCTGTGTTTCCCTGATATCTGTTCTGACGGAATGCCAACTTCCTGTCATTACTCTGTTCTTCATCGTTCCTGTCTAGCTGCTCCTCTTAAGCACATCTTAAACCTCCAATTTGCCAACTTGAGCTTTATCAGTCTGACCTGTGGGGCTTGCTAAAACACAGATGGTGGGGTCTCCTCCCAGGGTTGTGATTCATCTATTCTGGGCTTCCACCCAAGAATATGCTTTTATAACAAGCTCCTGGGCAATGTTCGTGCTGCTGGTCCAGGGACAGCATTTTAAGGGGTGATGGCCTGGACTTCACCCACATTACTGAAGCTTGTGGATCTGATTCATCCATGTACCCCTGACCCTGGCAATGTGTCTGACAAAACCATGTGCAGCAAATGGAACGAGCCTCCTCTGTGTCCTCAGGCTGGTCCTGAGATCTTTGACTTGTGGTTTTCCCAAACCAGATAGTTCCTTAAGAGAGACCTGAGGCTGGCATACCCTGTATCCATGGTCTATGTTTACAGCATCAACAGGAGGCTTTATGGCTGTCCAGATCTTCTAACAGAAGCTCATATCAGAATCAAGCTTATCATGGACCACAGATGAGAAGGGAGGACTTTCTTGAGCCTATGTACTCCTTCTGGCTTGCGCATGAAGGCTAACAGTGGGCCATGTTGCTCTCACCTCTGGTAGCATCTTATAATACATAGGGCCCATGCTTTTTGATGTCTGATTCTCAAGCATTGAACGTGAGCTAAAACAACTTCTTGTTGGCTATTTTGCAGATCAAAACAAGAAGGGTAGGAAAGTCTATCTGGGCAATCTGATGTTGGTCACAGAAGGAGAGGCACTGGTCTCAGGTCTCTGATTGCCTGAGTCAGAGTTGCTATAACCTGTGAGTCACCAAACTCCTTCAGACAGCAGTTTAAAGGTCTGATTACACATTATGTTATTTATTGGAGGATTATAATAAATATGCAGCACGTTTCAGATATTTCTCTCACTTAGACATCATTTTTAAAATGCGACTTTAAGATGTTGTGAAGATAAGGATTTTAAGACTCCTTTCAAGGACAGCTAAAATATCAAACAATAGAGATGGACTCGGGAGGTCAGTGCCCACCATCTCAGAACCTGAGAGAAGCAGAGAGGTTTGCAAGTCCATGGAGACACTTCTGTTTCATGACCTGAATATTGTAACTCTGGTACCTCACTAGTCCCAGCTGTAAAGTTACAGAGACAAACAAAGCCCTCCCTCCAGTGTCTCTGGTGAGGATCCATTACTTACCTCATGAACTTGAACTAATGACTAACAAAATACAGTAAAAGAAAACATCTCTGCTTTTATGGAGAGATCAAAGTCAGTCATTGCACATAAAAGTGTCACAAAAGGACACTCTGGGAAGTGACTATGTCCTAAAGCAGACTGAAGCCTCAGCTGTACTCACAGCCTCAGCTCGAACACTCTTCCTAAGGCTCCCTCCATGTCTCCCTGTTTATGTAGCTGAATGACAGTCTAACACTGGATGAGTTGATCAGTTTTACAGAACTTACATATGAAATTAGAGAGGGCTTAATAATTCTTTATACATATATATACCGATGTCAACAGTTTGAGATACTGCCCTCAGCCGTTTTTATTTTGCCGAACTTGGAAAAGAAAAATATCTCCCCGCACTTTAACTTTGTTTTCTGTTCTCATTATTGTAGCAAGGGTCTCCTTCCTTGCCAAGCTCCAGTTACGATGCTGTTACAGTGAATTCCATAGCATCACTTTGTGTTCAAGTATTAGATGTTTGTGCCATTGTCCTCATTAGATGATGAGTTCAGTACAGGAGTTACTGTTGACTGAAATATGAAAGAAGACCAGTTGTGACCAGAATATTGATATATATTTATTTAATGAAAGAATTGGAGAGGCTGGTTCAATTACTAACTCAGGTCATAATATCCACCTAAAATGCATTTACTGATTGCTTCATTTTTAACCTTTCAGGATAGTGTTGCTCATATGAGGTCTGCAATTTGGGCATGCTGTCGGGGTAGAAGATACAGAATTTAAAGAATTCATGGAATTTATATTCATTTATATTTTTGTTATCTTGTACATGTGTGCGTGTGTGTGGTGGGGGCAAAGGACAACTTTGGGTGTCTTACTTCTTCAGATGCCATCCTTCTTGTTCTGAAACAGTCTCCCATGAACCTGGTATTTGCCAATGGAGTTAAGCTATCTGGCCAGCAAGCTCCAAGGGTTTCCTTGTGTCTTTCTCAGCAATTGTTGGATTACAGGCACGTCACCGCTGTGCCTGTTCTTTATGTGGGTTCTGGAAATGAAACGGAAAATGCTTCTTGCTTACACTTTACTGACTGGTCCATCTCCCCTGCTCTTTGTTCATTTATTTACATTAATTATAAATCTATAATTAATTACAATAATTAATAAATCTAAGGGTGGGGATGATGGCTGGTTCTCTCTATAAAGGGTTAGAAAGAACTGTAGACATATCTCACATTTAACAACAATGTTACGTGTTCCCTTGCTTCCGCGGAGGTCTTCACCAGCAGATCATTTTATCTTGTTTTGTTTTGGTCATACCTGAAATCTTTGGCTTTTCCATAGTATGCTGTTTTATTTACTGATTGTTGTTTATTTCTAAGTTGTGCAGCTGTTTGGTTCTTTAAAAACAAGGATCTCAAACCAAAGCGTCAGGAGGTCTTCTGTAACTAAAGCAACGATTGTGTGACACTTTACCCTAAACCCCTGGCTGAAGAGCCTTCTGTGATATATGACATTTCCCATGAAGCTCCAGTGGACACTGAGCATGTGTTCAACTAAGCATTATGGCAGCTTCAAGGATACTGACATCCTGACTGGGGAGTCAAGTGCTCACAGAGAAGAGATGTCTGGGAGAAAGAGATCATTTTGGTAAATTGCGATGCAGGGGAGAACGGTCTGAAATTAGTTAATCTAATTTAGATGGAGGGAAATGCTGCCATTTCCAAAAGAGTGTGGATAATTTCAGGCAGAATGTGCTTCTCAACTGACAAGAATCTCTCCAGCCTAGTTAAGCTAATGAAACCTTAACTAGGTTACAAAGAAATCAGAGTATGAGCTTCAAATGGACCTGTAAAGAAAAGGAGCAATTTCAGTTAATGCGCATCACCCTGAGAGGAAGGCTGATTTTGTCTGAAAAAGAATATCTTTAGCCTAGTTAAGCTAATGAAACCTTAACTAGGTTACAAAGAACTCAAAGCATCACTGAGCCTCACCACCACTCAGCCAGCTGTCCCAGAGAGAATGAAAGGCAGGGTTCTGGTGTGGCAGGGTATGGCTGCTTGACAGGACCAGGAAACAGGCCCTCAGCGGAAGGTTGACAAACAGTAATTTGAATACATTTTGCAAGTTTTCTTCAGCATTTCATCTCAGAGTTAATCATTATTGTTATTGGTTCATGAAGAAGCAATTTAATGTTAATTTATCAATTGGAGCTGCTCTCTATTTTTATCTTTTTGCTCTCTATTTTTATAAGCATCCTGTTTCTGATGTGTGTTTTTCTCCCCGTATGGCGTTCACTTGACTTTCTATATCGACGAAACATACCAGAGCTTTGAAATCAGTGACTCCTGGGGATAAGTTTCAGCCTCTGGGGACTAGTGACTGATGGATCATCCCCAAAGCAGGCATCTCGCCAAAGAACACAGACACGAGTGGAGGCCGGGCAGACTTCCTCCTATTAGTCTTCAGAAAAAGCCAAGGTGGGCCGAGTCACTTCCAACCATTCGACAACAGTGTCGGGAACTCTTTCTGTGGAGTGTATATGGTATTCGGGTCACAACACATATGAACTCCTGCAGCAGCTTCTGTTCTGTCGAGAGAGCCAAGCAGGCCACCAGCCAAACATAGTGGCTAATTATCTGACACAGTAGAAGGCAACCAGTGCTATGGAGCAAAGGAAATATTCAGCTGACGAAGGGTTGAAAGTGGGACAGAATATGGTATTGGGCAGACTCATCATGGTGGTCCCATGGTATTGACTGGGTCTCACTAATTGCTGATCCATAAAGAAGAATCCACCCACCCACCCATCCATCCATCCATCCATCCATCCATCCATCCATCCACCCATCCATCCATCCATCCACCATGCTTGGCCTTGTACTGGACTTAAAGTCTTAGAGATGAACCACATGTACATCCATGCACATCCTTACATATGCACATAAAAGACAATAGCAAATGTTGACAGTATAAACTGAAGTTCTGAAGAAGCTGGATCTAGGCTGAAGGCCCTGCAGGTTCAGAGGGAATGTAGGCAGATGAGAAGGCGAAAGAGACCCTGGCCTGTAATCCTTGGATTTGAGAAATGGGAGGATCAGGAGAGAGTTCATGGCTGGCCTGAACCATAGGAGACATTATCTCAAAAAACAAAAGACAAAAATGTTGAAAGTTAAGAAAGGCCCTCCTTCCCTCCCACCCCTTTTTTCTCCCTCCCTCCTTCCCTCCCTTCCTCTCTCCTCTGCCCTTCTTTCCTTCCTTCCCTCCTTCACTGTCTTCCTCCCTCTCTCCTTCCTTGAAATTTTCTTCTGGAAAACCCATCTACTGTAAGATTTCTCTAGGTGACCTTGTCTGAGAACAGGAGCCCAGCTCCTTATTATGAAGCATAAAAAGAAACATGTTTTTGAAAATGTATTTAATTGTGTGCTATTTACAAAACAAAAAGCTTTATTTTTAGAGATATTTACTCAAATGAATGGACCTGCTTAAATACACACATATACATACACACACATACACACATACACACACCACACACATACACACACAGATATACACACATACACACATATGTACACACACATACACACACATACAGACACACATACACACACTTATACACATGTACACACACATGCACACACACATACACACATACACACATACACACACACATACACACACATACACACATACACACACATATACACATACACACATACACACACATATACACATACACACATACACACACATATACACATACACACATATACACACACATATACACATACACACATACACACACACATACACACACATATACACATACATACATACACACACATATATACATACACACATACACACACATATACACATACACACATACACACACATACACACACATATACACATACACACATACACACACATACACACACATATATACATACACACATACACACACACACACATACACACACATACACACATACACACACATACACACATATACACATACACACATACACACACATACACACATACACACACATACACACACACACACACACACACACACACACACACACTGAAGGATGAAGTTGTGGTCCCTCTCTTCAGGTTGTACAAGGAGGAACTGTACATACGAGAGCTGCCGTGCTCTGCCCAGTGCCCGCTCATTCTAGCTCAATTCAAATGTCCTTTCTTTAACCTTCGCATGTAGAACAACCATCTCCATATCTTTCCAATACGGATGAGGCTTTCGCTTTCTTCATGGCGTACATCACTCTGGTCATTTTGGTGTTTTTATTCCCCACCAGTATGTGGGTTCTGAGAAGAGGGACATTGTTTATTGCTACACCCTTATCGTCTTTAGTAATACCTTATTTATAGAAGAGAAAAATAAGATTTTGTTGAATGAATGTATAAATAAATGAAGTGCTATAAAACAAGAATATATTAATATATTAAATATAGTACTGTTGACCTTGTGTCTTCTGGCCTCACAGTGAATAGAAAAACCAATATTAACATAGGATGCCCTGGAGACAGTGTAGAGGAGGCAAGGAAAGTAATGCTATTATAGTAGGAAAATATAATATATTTTTACCAGGCTAAAAAGTTTAGTTTTAAATCATAAAAATGTGTTAAACAAACAGAATTTTATATAAAATATCCATGTGCCTTTAATATCCCTTCCTCTCTCCCTCTCTCCCTTTCCCTCCCTCTCTCCCCCCTCTCTCCCCCTTCTCTCTCTCCCTCTCTCCCTCCCTCTCTCTCCCTTTCCCTCCCTCTCTCCCCCCTCTCTCTCTCCCTCTCCTCCTCTCTTCCTCTCTCCCTCCCTCTCTCTCCCTTTCCCTCCCTCTTTCCCTCTCCCTCTCTCTCCCTCTCCTCCTCTCTCCCTCTCTCCCTCCATATCCTCTTTGTCTCCTCTATGCCACATCCCAAGTCCCTATTCTGCATATGAACTGCCTAAATTTTGGTTAGAGGGAGACCAGGAGGAGGGATATGCAGCTGGAAGTAGCCCTGTCACAGCCCACACGTCATTTCTTTAACTAATCTCCTGTACACCTTGTCTTCAAAGTGGGAACCAGGGACTTTGGGTGTGGCTCCTTTGTAGAACATATGTTTAATACTCAAGGCATGGATTCAATCCTCAGTACCAGAGAGAGACAGAGACAGAGATGCTCCTCTTCTATTATTATTATTATTATTAGCTTTTCCCACGAATAACCCCCAAACTTTATTGGGTTAACAGAACAATTACTTAAAAAATGAGTTGGCATTGTGTGCTAGACTCAGACAGGTGGGCTTTCACAGTCAGTGGTTGGCTCTGCGTCAGATGGGCGTGGCTTGGGGTTAGTGGGTCCGCAGGGCCTCTGCTGGAATGGCCGCCCTCTGAGTTCCAGCTAGTTGCATACTCACCCTCCCAGACTCATTTACATGTTGGCCTGGCACAGTTCTAAGAAGAGCTGCCGTGTGCAAGGTGTGAGTGTGCAAGAACAAGGCCACTTTTACTGCATGCCATGGGTCAAGTCAATCCAAGTTAATCTAAATGAAAAGGGTGGAAACATAGGCTCCACCTTCCAATAAGAAGAGCTTCAAAATCATCCTTAAAGGGGCGAGGCTATGGTAAAATAGGCCATATCTGGTAAGACATGCCTAAAGATTGACATCACTCCACTGTTTCACTTCTATCTATGGAGCTGTTTGTCTTTCCTTCTCATATCATTAATGTCTTTCATTCCCTATATTTAGTATATACCCAGAGCTATACTACTTAGGAGCATTTTCATCCTATACTACTTAGGAGCATTTTCATCCAAGCATATGTTAAATATCGAGCTCTTGGCAGCATACCTTCCCATGCTCCCTTTCACAACCCAGCCTCCCTTGTTAGTCCCTTTTATTTCTATAGGCAGTTTTGTGTCTACTTTCATGTTCCATGAACACATTTCATACCATTTTCTTCATGTGTGAAAAAAAAATCTCTTAATCTGATAACCTTTCGGAGTACCTCCTAGTTTCAGGTCTCAGAGCCAGGTATTCCTAGGAATAGAAAACAACCATGTGATGTGTCATCATTGCAGTGGGTTTGTGGGTGAAAGCAGGGGCAGAACTTAAGAACAGGAGAGGTTGAGCACCTCAAGCACCTCAGATGTCTTAGGCTGAAGGCCAGTGAATCTGGAAACCAGCCTCATGCAACCTCTGTTCTTGGACCTTCCCACTTTTCACATTTATTCAACATCTTTTCAGGTAGGCTTTCCCTCCCTGATGCTCTGTTCAAACATCAAGCTGTGCCTTTTGCTTTTAAATGCTTCCTTGGAAGTATCCTTTTCACCGCCCACTCTGTTTAGTCCTCTTTATCTGTTGCCATGACTACAGCACAACCTTCTTGCTGGTTCCCCAAACCCAGTGTCTCTTCTGTGAAGCTAATAGCTAAGTCCTGTTGTTGCCAGAATGTCCTGTATCACACAGACTTGGCCATAATGGTGCCACCAGAACATTCTTCTGCAGATTCCCCAAAGCCTAGGTGCTCACAGTAGGTCTTACTGAGTAGACATGCTTGGATCTCACCTCTCTTTGTGTTTGGTTTATATTTTGTTCTTGAGGGAAATGGAACCTCTGTTGGCTCCTTGAAAATGCCAATATTTATCAAATATTTTACCTTCGAAATGTTTGTCTCTGTGATAAGAACCATTCTAGTTCTGTTTGTCTTCCTGACGACTGTGGCTTATTTTTAGGACTGATTATTCTCAGAAGATATTTACATTACTTAGAAGCATGGACAAAGTTCCAAACAGCTATTCCGGCTGTCTCTGGTGGCTCCAGACTCCGTTCCCACACTGTCAGTCCTCATGGCTTCTGTCCTGTTACAATCATCCTGTCACTCAGTGTCTTTTCCTTTTCTGATTTGTTCATTTTCTCTACCCTTCTTTAAGAGCATGACCTTGTCTTTTTTCGACCTTTCTCCGGTAACTAGCACTTAATAAATATTAATTAAGTGGATGAAATCAAACCAGAAAGAAGGGGAAGACATTACGTTCATTTCAGTTACACCGATGGACAAAATTTTCTATAGTGATCACCCGACTTGATGCCAGAAGGTGCTGCTTCGCCCCTTAATAGCCATTTGACCTTGAGGAAGTCTCATTACCTCCCTTAGTCTCAATTTCCTCATTAGCTAAACAAGAATAAACCCACCCGTTCTACTTCATAGAGGATACAATGAGGGAGCAAAATGTAAGCATTGAGTTTCTTGCAGAGCAAGACTGGGAGCTAATGAGATTCCTCATGGCTGACTCAGAGAGATCTATGATCCTCCTCTCCAGTCCCTTGTCTCTCAGACTGCAGTCTGTGCTTACAAAATCACCAGGAGGCAACAGCAATATATAAAATTTGCGTACTAACAAATGTTTTTCCTTGAGTTTAATATAATCTAAATACTGTAGGGTTATTGTTTGTTTTGCTTTGCCAAAGATTAAGCTATCCTCAAAGAATAATAAAGAATTTATGCTGCTGGGGAGACAGAGTATGCTCAGCAGAGATGTTCCTGGTGTTTTGCTAGCCTTGCAGTGCACAGAGAGAGCCCCCTTCACTCCTACCACAGCTCCAGAGTTTGATAGAAAAATGTCTATAGGCTTGTTTGGGAAAAGATTTCCTTATGGCATCCAAGATGACCCCGAACTCAAAATTCCCTGGCCTTCATCTCCCAACTACTGGGATTACTGGCTTGTGGCATCATGCTGGCCTTTATCTTGAGCTTTGACAAGATAGTAAGGTACCATCCACAACCTAGTCAGCCAAACTAAATGAGCTCAGATATCTGTGTGTTTAGGTGTGTGCGCCAACATTAAGTTATCTTCATTTGGGAGACAGTCTTTAATTCTTTGTACCATCTTCCCATGTATCCAAATCTATTCCTGAATTACCAGCTTCCTGCCGCAACCCATCTTTATGGCCCGGCTGCCTCCTTGTCTCTCTGAGGTGGTTCTTACATGTGTAGATCACTTAATTCTATTTCTGTTTACACTATTCTAGTGCCACTGTCCCTTGTACCTGCCTCTTCCCAAGACATCCCTTTGTTTTCTCTTGTTTCTTTTATTGTTTTGGGTCCCAGGTCTTCTGTCTTGCCCACATTTCTGCAAAGTGATTTTGAATGTCCTTACAGGTTTAAGAGATTCTAATAGTCCTCTGTTTTAGAATTAAAAATTCCCCTTGAGTTTTTACTTCATTTTGTTTTACTTAGAAGAAACAAAGTCATTCATGTTAATGGAAAAAAAATTCCATAAAGGCAGCCACAGGAAAGTAAAC
This sequence comes from Micromys minutus, assembly GCF_963924665.1. NCBI lineage: Eukaryota > Metazoa > Chordata > Mammalia > Rodentia > Muridae > Micromys > Micromys minutus. The sequence goes on along the minus strand of NC_137953.1, from coordinate 39,972,228 downwards.
AGCCTCTTCAAGCAGGCTCTATGCTGCTGCGATGAAGGGGAGGGAAGATGAAGGACTGTTCTTTGGGTAGAGAAGGAAGGGAGAGCCCACGGTGAATACTGATCATTTTCCCAGGCTTTCTCTTACTTTATTGAAGGAAATCAAATGTTCTTGCTAATATTGTCAGGGTTTTAGCTACTGTTCAGACTCATGACTAACTCAGGAGATAAAAGGAGTTCATAGGATAGAAAATATGAGGAAGAAAATAGCGCCATAGCCAGTCAGGTTTCCCTCCATGCCTGGAGCTTTAGAGAGTCCTAGAGACCAAGGACTCCTGACAAGCCTTTCATCACTCATGCATCTGACATAAACCGAGAGAGATTCAAACTAGATGAAGATTATGGGTTTTCTTACAGGGCAAGATGGTTTAAGAGAGTAGCCAAGATCTCTTGATGTTTGAGTGACACAGGGTGTATGTATAAATGGATAGATAGAAGGGAGAGTTGCGTAAACCTAGAGGGATACTCAACACTGGTCTAAAGACTCAGAACAAAGACTACACAAGGATTCAGCCTGTGACTGAGCTGGCCAAGCTACTTCCTGCTTTGTGATGTCACATCCTTTCTCTGCCACTGAACTTATTCTTACAGATCAATGAAACCCGAACTTCTTTATCCATCCATTCATTAGTTTGTTCATTCCTGCTGGCCTGGTAATTTGTGTAGCTCAGGCTGGCCTTGAAACCACTGTGGAGACCAAGCTGATTTTACTTGATATGGTCTTCTGAGTGCTGGGACTTACCCCTGGATGAAACTCAGAATCTCCAATCTTGCTACTTTTGGTAAGAAGACCTTTCTATATTCATCTGGCTTGGATTGTTATCCAAGAAGGGACATACTGAGGTTTTGTGTTAAACCTATGGTGTCCACCATTGTCTTCTACAACAAGGGGCACTCAAGATTCTGTTGCAGTTTCTACTGTTGGCCTTAAAGGTTAAATTGCATCTAGCCCTGCTGTCTTAGGAGCCTTTTATTGGTAAAGTTGACAAATTTGTCTAATCCCACTTTGTGTTTTTTCTTATTTCAAGTCAATACCACCTTTAGAGGTAATGAGGTATATATCTTTATAAATGTTATGGTAAAATTACCCTTCTTTTGATCCTAAAGTATCTTTGCTAATATTTTTAATGTTCTTTCCCACTCCTACCCTTGTGTTTATAGTAAATAAGTGGTTTATCACATAATAACCATAGATTATAGTCTTTCTCAACTTCTGCAATTATGAAAGGAGTGAAATTCTAGGGCTCCCAAGTCTATAAGGGACTTGTGGAAAAATGCAACCATTTTTTAAAAAATGGTTGGGAAAATTGAATTATTATTCTCATTAACAGCTAATTGAATTTTAGTATTTTATTCCATTTCAAATATCACTATGGACATCATGGATATTTTTTATAATGTTTTCTGATATATTGAAATATCATTAATGATCATCACAGCTTTGTAGTCATAGAATTCTTCTACCAGTCACGAGCCTTTGTTGTTTATCGTATTAAAAAAGAAGCAACAAAGTCTCCACATTTGCTGTTTGTTTTAAAATATTTCTGATAACTAGATAATGCCATGTTTATAGTTTCCTTAGTGGTGCGCTGTCTTGTGTCTGGCATATTTTTAAACATTATTCTGAGTAGGCATCTGTATGTAGCATCACAAACTATAAGTTGTGCTCATGGACCAAAGCGGGTGAAGCATTTCCCTTTGAGACTAAAAGCCACAGACTTATGACACTGCCTCTCGCTGGAACTCAGCTATTTGGAATTCTGTCTTCATATACAGCTCATATATCCTGGAAACACCATTTTTCTTGTCTTATCTGGAAATACTGTTCTATGATATATTTTTTGAAGGCAGAATTGAATGTAGCCTTGTAAAGAATGAAATGTTACAGTTTATGTAAAGGGAGAAGGTAAGCCTTTCTGCCTCGCTTCCCGTGTGTGTTTTGATAGCAGCCAGCTTCTTCTGGCCTTGTCCTAAGCAGCACAGCACCTGGGGTCCTCAACCCCTCCCCGTCATGGTATTTAACTCCACAGGGAGGGTTGGGTCATTTATATCGACACCTATTACCTTGTGTGTATAGATTTCAGAGGATTTCCTGTCTCTGCTTTCAATACCTTGGCCCTTCTTTCTCCAGATCAATTGGTTGTCATCAGTGAGATTCATCATCAGTTTAAAGGAGGTTAGATATCACTCTCCCAGCAGCCCTTGCTGAGAAGCCACCTCTTCCCTCTGTGCTTCCCTGCACAGAAAGCAACTTGAGGGACTGAGAGAAACTTATTCATGTACTTTTTCTCTGGGCTGTCATTACTCCCTTGTCTCTTCTATTCCCCTCTCTCCCTCCTTTCTTTCTCAGCCCCCAAATCCAGGGCCTTGCACATTCATTGTAGACAAAATACTTTCTCACTGAGCCGTACTCTCAGACAAAATCAGCTGTTTTATAGGAACCCCCAGCCCTACTCCGTATCTTCAACCCTAGGACAACTCATTAACTCAATTAAAGTCAGTTAAAGAGGAAACTTTTATTTGTGACTAAGAACTTATAATCTTTTTTTTATCTATATTAGTAATTCCTTTTAAAACATACAATTCTTTGTAGTTAGATGTGAGGGTTCCCTTGTTTGAACTGTGTGGCTTTTCCATTTATAGGGAAACATTAATTTTATAGGCATCCATCAAAATAACTAGTTTTATGAAACTAGGTCTCAAGAAGTTACAGTTTAGACTAATCACCAAAACATGTAGAACCAAATTTTTAAGAGCCTTAGTAATACATTTCAGATGTCTAGTCTTTCACATGCATGCATATACACATATTTACACATACGGTCCTGGGCAACCCATTCATTGTTACAGTGCCTGACTTAGCAGCCAGCCAGAGGCAGATACATTGGTGTTTGAATGGAAAAGGGTGGCAAGAAATTAGGAGATTCTTCCACGCGGAATCAGGAGCTTTGTGTTAGTATGTAAACTCACAGGCTTCGCTGCACTTTATCCAGGATCTGTTTCACTTGTGACCTGCTGTCTCCTGGCTTCTGTAGAGCATCTCAGGCTTTAGTGCATTCTTCTTACCCCCCACCCCCCCCACCAGCTTACTGCCTCCTTATGGCTGAGCCCTGCTTAATTAATGTACCCAGTGTTGGATCTGGAATTTCTCTTCATCTTCTTGTAGTAACTACTATGCTGTTACCCATCTCCCTGTAATCATACTATGCTAACCTGAGCTTCAGTCTCTCCTAATTGACCCATTATCACCAATTCCATTGTTAGCTTACTCTAACCACAATGACTCTAAGAGTTATAATAATAAACCACTTTTAGAAAGGCTGCGGGTATGTTTTGGCTCACGGTGGCTCATAGCCAGTCACTCTAGGCTCCAGCAGCCGTTTGTCCGAGTCCACCCTCCAGTTAGTTCCATTGAATACAAGATGCATGTCTAATGAACAGTCTTCAGAGTTGGTGGCTATTTATAGAAGAAGGCCATATCTTTTAGACTGTTTCATTTTTTGAGTTCCTTCAGAACTACTGCACACCACCACATGTCGACAATTAATTTTATTTTGTAAGTTTAATTTTGTGTCGTGTTCACCACCTTCATGGTAGCCCCATACTAGTAGAGATCCTTCGGCAGCCTGAAGACTGTTGTGATTGATGAGAGCCAGCAGTGCGAATCCCACGGCTATCTGACAGCTTTTCCTTTTTCCAGCCTCCCACACATCTTCGGGCATCCATGGAACTGTCATGGAAAACAAGAGGAAAAGGAGACACCTTCTGGAGGCTTTGGGCAACAATTTTGATTCTGAATAAAAGCCTAGATCCCCAGGATGTGAGTGTAGACTTGTGAGTGTAGACTTGTGAGTGTAGACTTGTGAGTGTAGACTTCTCCAGTTTAGACTTGTTGTCTGCAGCTTTTGTGTAGCACCTGTCACATGAGTGTGATCAGATAGTGCAAGCGACAAAATGCTGACTCCGCATCCTGACATCCCTGTGCTCCTGCACTAACTGTAATCATCGCCTTTCAGACTTAGTGTGGGATAGCACGCACCAGCTCCTTGGGTCAGATTTCTGATACTTGTAGTCAGACACTTTTTTTTTTTTTTTTTTTTTTTTGCTGGACTTCTTGAGCTTAAAATGCAGTATTTGACCACATTTTTTTTTTCATCCAGGATTTATGTTAGACTCAAGTCCTAGTCTTTAGATGTAGTTATAAGCAAGAATCAAGGAGTTTAGAGGGCTTGGGGAACAAAAATATCAGCTAATCTGCCTTGATAGGAATAAAAGGTACATGGGTGATTCCTCAGCCTTGCAAGGGCATCTAGCAAAGAGAACACCAACCACCATAGGCAGTTCCACCAGACAGATCTCAAAGAAGAGGAATGGCCAGGGTTCAGAGATCCAGGCAGAGAGATGGAAGGAGAAGTTAAAAGGCATTAAACTGGGGAAGGCATGGGGCACCTCACAGATATTTTCTAGAACTGCATGCCAGAATAAGGTACTGTTTCAGAGGAAGTAGCCTGGCATGTGTTTTTAATCCATGTTCCTGGGTCTGGAATGATTGTGCCAGACACTGGCTAGTCTACCAAAGCCACATCTCTGATTCTTGCTTATGTACCTGTGTATGCCATGTGGTTGTTTGTCTCACCATCCTCCTAGGATTTAGGCTGAAGGAGTAAGACATGATGAGTAACCCAACTGGAGTGTCAAGTAATTTGGCAGATAGATATTTTGGAAAACCAGTAGTAAGAAAGCATCCTGAATATCTGTGCCTATGGCAGATCCTGGAGAGACCAGGAGAGTGGTCAGCCTGAGCTAAGACTACAATCTCTCGACAGGTCTGGACTTGTTGAGATGTGCAGTTTCCAATGCAAGGACATGGTATATTTTAAAAGATGACTTATCAGTGTTTAAAACCAGGAGATGTCAGGTGAATCCTCGTACTCTCTCTTCTCACACAAAGTCAGCCATCTCAGCAATAGCAGGTTTGCATTTCTGCATGACGTTTGATTGGAGCAGGGTGACCACGGTTGTGTAGCCTGTCCTATGCTCTCTCTGGCTTGTGATTGTCACCCCCTCCTTATTACCTCCATGACACCGAGGGTAAGAGTCGGTTCCTCATCACTCTTACTGCGTTGTTCTCTCATAATAGGGCCTGTCTCTCCAAAGAGTGGGAAAAATGAAAGAATAGATTGAGTAGGCTGTATGTTTCTTACACTAGGCTCACTTCATCATTAAAATTAGCTGCCTACCCGCACCTGTAGGCCTTAGAATTTGCAAACCTGACTCTAACTGGTACAGTCCACAGATGGAAATTTGTCTTCATGCCACCTTCAGACTCATTCTTCTTAGGAGAGAGAAGGTGAGAAGGTTGATTATTTTTACAAGCGTGGTGTCTTCAGTGCATGGGAATGGCTAAATTAATTCTGCTTTCCAGACCCTTTGCTGCAAGACAGTTAGTCTGACAAATGTCATTGCTAATTAGTCCACTGACTTAGGGGAGGGACTCACTATCTGGTGATCGTAATTACTGATTTTCATTAGGGCTCAGAGATTAAGACATGCCGGGTGATCTCTGCCTAGCACAGAGGTGGTCTTGAGTGACAGGAGGAGGGTCTATACTTTCAACTGACCATTCAATCTCTGTCGAGGCCATTTGCCAGGACAAAAGGCATTCAGTTCCAGCACAAGAGTATAAACATATAAACTAACCATGTGACAAAAGGGATCTGTTTTGGCTTTAAAATGTACACACACGTGCACGCGCTCACACACGTGTACGGCTTCAGCATCATTACGTTGCAGAGTAAAATGCTGTCCCCAGGATACCTATAAAACTGCTGCTTTCTTTTTCAATTCTTTCCTAAGTGTGAAAGCTTAACATGTCTGCAATTTTTTTAAAAGACCTGTTAATTAGTCAGACTGTTAATTTGTCCACTAAAATAAAATAGCTCTGTGGAACAAGGACGCTTAGATACTTTTACAATCAAGGTGTCAAATGGAAGAATATCAGAACCCTTGGACATGGGCAGTTGACTCTAGTGAGTAGGAACCACTATGTGGGGGCTGGGCAGAGATTTGTCCTGCAGCTGAAAGGGTTAGAGGAAAGGTGGCAGTCGATGGTCAGACCCTGTCATCCATGCCAATGGTCTCCTGCCATTTAGAGAGATTCTGGTGTGTGGGATGTGGTCAGAAGTATGGAAGACAAAGAGACAGATTATTTGTGTAAGCATAAGGGCTCTTGGAGAGCAGGCATGAGTCTGTTCTGTGTGGACAGCACAGGCTGTGCTCTCCCCTGCCAGGGGAACTGGAGAACTGTCAGGGCAGAACATTTAAAGGGACAAACTCTTCAGTAGGGTCCCAGGGGCCTACAACCGAGAAGCTCATTAGTGCTGGGGAAAGAGCGAGCAGTCTAAGCATGCGTCAGAACATCGTGACTCATGGATGGGACTGACCTAGAGCCTTGGAGATTTGGTGTTGCTGGTTAGTAAACAGCTAGGCATTCCTTTAGGATTTTGCATCAGGAACCACATTATTTTGAGCAAAATGCATTCTGTATCACTTTCTTCCCTGGGTTTTGTGCACATGTCTTTTGAGTGGTGAAGCTAGTCAAGATCCAATTAATACTCAGTGGCAAAGCTTCTTAGTAACACTTCTGATGTTGACAAAGGAGTATGGGGACTTTCAAGTGGGGGAAACTGAGGATCCATATGGTAGGTGATTAGCCAGAATTGGATGAAAACATGGGAGACTGGGATGGGTCTACCCAGTCTTCTGACTGTCTGCAGCCCTGATTCTACCAGATGAAGCTGAGTGTTTTTAGGAGCAGCCTCATGTATCCCACTGTCCTTCATGTGCAAGAGTCAGAGACGGAGATTTGTGTGCAAGCCACATCCCTTTCTGTTATTCGCGTTAAACAAAGTGCCCATTTAAATAAATCCGAGGGCTAGAGAAGGTGCAGTGGTTGACCTCTGAAGCTAGGAGAAAGTTAACAAGACCCAAGAAATACCCCTCTTTCCTGATAGCTGTTTATGAATTTGCCACCCACACGTGAATGGTACTGGATCTAGTTGCAGTGCTTTTTCTCCTATTAGTATTTGATACACACACACACACACACACACACACACACACACACACACATACCCTATAATCAATGGCTTTTAATTTTTCCTTGCATATTCTTACTTCACAAGGTGAAACATTTACATTTCTTGCCATAAAACAATATCCAAGAAATTGTACTGTTGTAGAGTCATTTGTAGTTCTCAAACTGCTCACTGCCCCAGCCTTCAGAGTGCTCCCACCAGCGACCAGTGTTCTGCCCAGCCTGCAGAGTGCTCCCACCAGCGACCAGTGCTCTGCCCAGCCTGCAGAATGCTCCCACCTTGGTTTTATGCACTTTAACCTTTGGAGCTAAGATACTTTGATTCGTATACTAGCTTGTATGACTTGGAACACGTTTCCTTAACTTCTGCAAGCCTCAGTTTTCCTGTGGTGATAATGCCCAGAGGATTTCTGCAAAATGGGTTAACATAGGCATAACATAAAAGGCTGCTGTCCCTCAGGCCTTGTGAGAGATGAGAGGGACGGAGGAAACTGAGAATAACATGTTACCTTATGTTTTGGCCTCAGCTCACAGTGGTTTGTGAGAGAAATCAGGATTAATGTTAACCAACTCTGCTTTTTTTTTTTTCCCCCAATAAAATCTGAAAACCAAAACATGAAGGTAATATCTTTTGACTGTTTTATTTTGTAAGTCTTTTAAAAATTCTCACCACACTGGGAAACCAGACTATATGCATCTTTGGCTCAGTGATGGTAAGGACTGACATAGGAAGGCTGCAGGCCCATCTGAGGATCCCCATCTTTCCTCCCTTCTTTCAAAGGGAGATAGTGCCTTCTCAGCTTTATACGGCGATAGGTAATCATAACTTTGAAAAATTCTCTCTTCAACAAAAGAGCTAATGCAGACCTTTCTGAGAGACAGTTTGGATTCAAATTGGCCCTCATGATGTAGGTTGAACAATAATTTGTGATGTGACTGTGACAAAGTTCTAAGAGACTTTTCTTCACTGGCTGCAGATGATCTTGCAGTGGTAGTCATGGATTTGGGGACCAAGAAACCTTGATTTTTATGCTGGTTCCTTACTCAAACTGCAGCACACTTCTGAGCCTCTGTTTCCTTGTGTGTCATGTAATGATGCCCAATGGACTTGGTAAAGATTTTTAAAGGCCAGAGGGGATGTATATAAAGACACTGTGCTAGGTAAATTTCATCACTAAGTTTCTATTTTACAACAAAGTTGTATGGAAATATGTTTCTTTAAGACAACAGACAGAGGTGGCCAGATGTCACACCTCTGACAGAGAGGTGGAATTCACTATGGGGAAATTACAAAGCAAATGGAGAGTTTTTTTTTTTTTTTTTTTTTTTTTTTAATCAAGGAGATTGCGTTGCTGCATGGCAGGGCTATGGTGAACAATGGTCTGGAAGAAGTGTGGAGTGGACCAGCTCAGCTCAGGCAGGGAAGCCTGGAGAGAGAAGCATTTGAGGTATAGGTCATGTGTACCAGCTGAGCATTTGGAAATCTCTGGGCATTAAGTGTGGGAACCAGGGTTTCAGTCCCATCCCCAAAGCTACTGTCTCTGTGATTCTCAAGTAAGTCCCACTGTTTGTGTGGCTTAAAATGGCAGACTGATTCACAGCATAGGAGGCTGGAAGTCCAAAATCAAGGCCACTTTCTTAGCCTCTTCCAGTTGCTGGGTAATCTGTGACACTTAGGGGTTGGGACCTGTATACTTCCTTCTCTCTCTCTCTCTCTTCCCTGACCGTCTCTATGTTTGCCCGTCTCTGTGTTTTCCTCTCTCTTACAATACTGGTGATGTTTACTGAATTAAATCCAGCCTGACTCTGGCATGACTTCACTTTACCTTTGTATCTTAATTACACCCTCAAAGACCCTGCTTCCAAATCAAATTACACCACAGGGTTCAGGGATTCTTAGGACCTCAACGTAAGGTGGCACACTTCATCCCATAGCAGTGACCTCAGGCAAATCAGTTAACCCCCAGAATGTCACTTCTGTTCTTTGTCTGCCTTACCCATCTCCTGGAACTTTTCAGCAGATCAAATGCAATAATGCTGGGGAACCCTCTGTGAAACTCAGAACATGTTATAACTGCAAGATAGTTTGTTCTTGCCCTGGAGGGGATGTGATAAGGTCAGAAATGATTGTTGAGTGCGTGTCTTCCTCTGGAGCTATCATAAAAATAAAAGCTGGTAGTATATATTATTAATAACCTGCTTGCTGAATCCCTGGAGACCACGGGGCCTGCTGATGGAATCCTTGGACACTCCTTTTTCCTTTTGCTGAGTTCTCCCCTCCCCCAGTACAGAAAGGATGCCCATAATCTCTGGCATGAGAAGAAAATGATGGTGTTGTTTCCCTTTCAAAGAAAAGAAATGTTTCACAAGGGTTAGCCCCAAGGTAGCCTACTTTCGAGTATATGCTTCTACCCAGAGGGCTATATTTTCTTATTTAAGACCTGCATATTCTAAAAGGCTAAAATCTCTACTTAGAGGTCGTTTTTGTCTTGGGGAAAGGAGGAGGGCAGTGCCCAGTGCTCTGTGTTTACCTTCCCAGCTCCCCACTACTGCATGTTTCATTTTATTCTCACTTCCCTTTAAAGGATTTATTTATTCTTATTTTGTATGTGTGAGTGTTTTGTTTGCAGATGTTTTTGAACACCAATGTGCATGTATTACCATGGTGGCCAGAAGAGGGTGCAGGATTCCCTGTCACTGGAGTTACCAACCATTGTGGGTCACAGTCTGGGAGCTGGAGTTGAACCCGGGTCCTCTGGAAGAGTCATTAGTGACTCTTAACCACAGAGCCATCTCTCCAGCCCCACTTTATTCTCTTTATGGCCCCATTTTAGTTGAATTTGCATTACTTTTCTTCTTGGACCTTCCTTCTTCTCTCTCCACATTTCTCCCCATGAACTTCCCTTCGTTCTTCCACATCCTCTGCCCCGCCCCCTTTCCACACACAGTTCTCGCTGACGGAACCTTGATGATTCTGGGATTGCCTCTGCTTTACTTTTACTCAAGAGCCTTCACAGTCCAGCCTACAGTAGACTCTGCCACTCTTGTGTGACAGTTTATAATCTGTTTTATGGACCTTAAAACTATTCAGTCTCTTTGACCCCTTAAGGAAGATTGCTGACACTAAATTGAATCCAAAGGGTTCTGATGGTGGCACTGCTCCTTTATGGACAGTTGCTTATTTATGTCCCTTTATTGTGTGGCGGTTGATTTGTGTTGCTGAGATTCTGGGCCTCCCTGCCAAGCAGGAGACCACGTGGCCTCAGAGGGCTGAGGGAAGGCTTCCTTTGTGGCTCAGTTGAGACCACCCAACCTGAGCACCAGCCTGCTTACACTGGGAGTATCTGGGGAGGAGGGAGAAGAAGCCACTTCTATTCCTCTGTGAATCTGTGAGCTTCTTTTTACAGAGCTCTTATTTGACATCAGGGTTGCAAGATTCTCCGTCCCTGGTTCAGCAATTACTCTCCGAGATCCTGTTAGGAACCAGGCACAATGCTCGTTCAAACATGCTGCTTAAATCAGAAGCTCTGACTTGTCAGTGCCCTGATAATCACAGAATCCATCTCTAGCTATAGGCTGTGGTGAGCACCCAACCTCCCCTCATGTGGTTGAGAGACAGTGGCTTTGAGCTGAGAGCTATGGATAGAGGTCAACCGAGGGGAAGGCAGAGGGGACAGGATGACAGGCAGAGGACCCAGGAGTGCAAATGCCTTAAGGGACAGGTAGACTGTGGGTGTATGTGAGGATAGGAAGCCCAGTGAGAGCCGACTGGGGCCATGTTCCCTCTGGGAAGGCACAGAAATGTTTAAAAACATCTAAAAACAAAAGAAGAAGAAGAAGAAGAAGAAGAAGAAGAAGAAGAAGAAGAAGAAGAAAAGCATCTGAAACACTATTAAGCCACTCTTCAGGATTGGTATTATATTTACACATTTTAAGTTTTTTTTTTTTTTTCTGAAATACACATATAGTAAAGCACCTGAAGTGTATTTATCTGAAATGTCTATCTTCTTGGATTCCTTTTTTTAAAAATGTAAATAAACTCTATACTTATCAAGATTGTGATTCCTTTTTAACTTAGCATCACATCAAAACAACCTTGCACTTTAAGTGCTTTGGAATATGGTATTTACCGACTGGATGCTGTTTCGGCATAGATTCCTCCTTGAGTCTCTACTCTTCGGTTTGTGTGCTTGTTTTGTTTTACCCTGCTGTACTGTGCAGGGAGTGATAGTGTGTATAAATATCGGCACATGCCTGGTTATCTTCCTAGCGGTCCTAGAGTACAGTGAGACTCCAGACCAGAATTACCACATCTCTGTGATGCTCATAATTCTACTCCCTGCCGTGGGAGAGAACTCCTAAATGCCTTGTCTGCTCTCTCCTGATAAACCGGGGATCATTAGGAGATGTTGAGAAGGGCTAGGCTGACCTGCAAGTCCAGGGCCCCTTCTGCAGGTGGTCTAATACCAGGAGCAAGGCCTGTGACTTTGGTTACTGTCTCCCCGTTTGTCACTTAAAGAGGTTTACTTAAAGCAGTGAACATTCCTAGGGCTGGAGAGATGATGGCTTTGACTGAGAGCAATTGTTGATCTGGCTGAGGACCTAAATTTGGTTCCCAGACTATACATAGAACAGCTTACAACCACCTATAACTCCAGCTTTGGGGGACCTGACACTCATTTTGTAAATGCCAGGACCAGCCAGCCCCAGCATGGGGTTCTTCTTTCTTGTCAGTTCTTATTGAGGCAGCGGAGGGGGAAGAGCATCATTGGAGGGTAAGACTTACAAGGTCTTACAAGATTTGAGGGTAAGACTTGGTCTTACGAGATGTTTAGGGTTGCTGTGTAATCCAAGTTTACTATGAGTCTAAGTCACTGTGCTACTGTAGCTGACCTGCCTTCTGTGATCCTCTGAGGGCAGACACTGTAGTCTCTGTCACTTAGCACCTCTTCCTAAAACAGCAAAGGATTAAGTAAGTAGACTTCTTACTATCTCAGCTGAAACCACTGGGCTCTAACTTTTAGCCTGCCAGTCAGGAAGAAAAAGGGACACTTAGAAAAGTGATTATAATGTTTATTACTAAGTAATAAAAAGTGTCCTATGAAAGCTATATCTAAAGGGAAAACAGAAAGATACTAAGTGGGGAAAGGGAAAAAAGGTTCCTAAGGAAAAAAGTTCTTCAAAGGGAAAAAGGGATGGAGTGGAGTGGAGTGGAAGGGAATGGAGTGGAAGGGAAGGGAAGGGAATGGGAAATGGAAAGGGGTCCTGCCTTCTCTCTTTGTCCTCAGCACTTACACATCTTTCAGATACATGATCACATGTTACAAAGTTCATCACAAGTTCACACCAAAAATCAAATCATGAATTGAAATACAAGTTTACAACAGAGAATTTTTACATGCACATCCATTAGGAGTAATTATCTGGCTAAATATCCATCACCTGCTTCAGCTCCACAGGTTCACGGAAGGCTTAAAATCATTACTAAGTTATTAGCGAAGTTTTGTATAAATAACCCTAGTCAATACTTTATCCTCTGTCCTAGCACCTATAATAAGTGTTAGTTCCCTTTATATGACCTTTGGTTAATTGTTTTACCAATAACAATTGGTAAATTCTTGGAATATTCTCTGAGAAGGAAAAAGTCTGGTTTCTAAGAAGAATTAACTGGTGACACTTGGGAGACTGGCAGAGTTCTCATTGCAGTTCTGACCATCAGAAATGACCCAATGGCAGCCTCACTAGAAAAGAGCTAATGATCAGTTATAACTTTAAGAATTTTTATAGGATCATCATTGAGACTTAAGTCATCTATTTGTCTATATAGCATCACTACAAGACAGTACATCTTCATAGATCTGCAGAGATCTGCTCCAAAGGGGTGTGCTATAACTTAATGATTGTTATATATGTTTAATAATAACAGAAAAGCATATTAATAGCAGGAATCTTTCCTAAAATGAATCCCCTACAGCCTTGCTGAATAAGGATGAACCAGTTGCAGATTATATGATAATCCGAGGCAACCATCTCAGGACGGTCACCTGCTGGTTATTAGCTTGTCCTGTTATGGCTCCTGACAGCATTTCCCATAAGGAACATTGTTCAGAACTTTTTTTTGTTGATTACTGAAGATGTCATTTTATAATTGATGTTACCTAGAAATTTTCTCTAAAATTTTTGGTTCTCTCTTTCTTTCTCTCTCCCTCTCCCTCTCCCTCTCCCTTTCCCTCCCTCCCTCCCTCCCTCCCTCTCTCCCTCCCTCCCTCTCTCCCTCCCTCCCTCCCTCTCCCTCTCTCTCTCTCTCTCTCTCTCTCTCTCTCTCTCTCTCTCTCTCTCTCTCTCTCACACACACACACACACACATGAAAAGAAAGGGGAAATGAGAAAGGGTCACCACAGAGAGCATAAGGCTTCACCCATCCCTCACGCTCTGTCTTCTTAAAACTGTAGCTCCTTGCAGGGGTTCTGGGCTTCTCTGGCTGTTTAAAATGGCTGGTCTCCTGTTTACTTTCTTGTTCATATGTCTGAGCAAATGGAAAATTCAAAGGAAGGCGTTTTGCTTTGTCCCTGAGCGATAGTGCCAAGCAGAGCGGCACTTGGACCAGGCGTCACTAATGGAGACTCTGCAGACTGGCTGTAGACCCAGGTTGACGGAAATTCGCTTCAGACAAATACATTCTGCCACCTTCTCTCTTGGGAACAAATATGCCACACTCCCAGGGGGTCATTCCATCTGTCCCCTGGAGCCAGGATGACTTCCTACATCATCTTCAAAATGATTCTATTCCAACATGACTTTTAAATAAACCATAACCTTGAAGCATGCCTGGCAAGTGGAGACATCTCCTATGGGTTGAAAAGCTAATGGAATCTTACAACTTGGAGAGAACAAAAAAAAAATAATAATAATAATAAAAAGAAAGAAACTGCAAATAGTTGAGCAAAAGAACTGCGCCTTTGTTTACGTTGCTCTTCTTTCTCCTTCCTGGAGGCCAACCTCAGTCGCTTCACATGAGAGTGAGTTCACACACAAGTCTAAGGGAAGGATGGTCTTGCCCAAGGTATGGGGTCCTAGGTCTGATGGAGCTGTGAGGAGCAACCCCCCAAGCCCACACAAACTCCAGAAGGAAAGGACCCATAGTAAAGAAGTCACATGGAAGAAAGGGAAGTTTCAAACAAATTCGTCATCAAAAGACACAGTCTTAGATTATCAAGAGTTCTGGGCAAGAGACTAAAGAGGAGGCAGGCTTCTCCATGGCCAGAAAATGTGGCCTATGAGGGAGAGACCTGCGTCAGGCTGGTACTTATTCTGCAGGACCAATCCTAGGGCAACATTGAGCTGGTCATGCTCAACAAGCTTTCTACCACTGGGGAGAATAATACAGAGCGGGAAGTTCAGTAAGCCACATGTGTGGCATCGCAGAGTGTGCCGCAGACGGGGAGCGCCATTGTTACTCCGCTCTGCAGGTTCAGCTGGAGCTGTTGCCCGTTTCCTGGAGAAAAAAAAAGCCCTCATGCAGATCTTGGAGAGAGTAAGATCCCGGACAAGAAGGCCGGTGCATTTCAGAGTCTGGCTCTTCGAGAGTTGCCAGTGTCCAGCAGGGTGCTTTGTGCCGTATAACCAGCTCAGGTAACCAGCTCTTTTCTTCTCGGTGAAGGCATGTCTATGAGCAGAGATGAACTATAATCAATAGGATAGTTGGTTAATGGTTGCTAAACTGCAATCTCCTCGTCACACCTGGAAACCATAGAGGATGTGCATACTGGTCAGCACCTGCTGCTGCCTGGCCTTTCATTTTAACATCAACGTTCCTTCTCTTTATTATTTTTTAATTGGATATTCTCTGCATTTACATTTCAGGTGTTATCATCCCCTTTCCGCTAGTCCCCTCCTCCCTCCCCCTCCCATTGTCTCCATGAAGGTGCTCCCTCTCCCAGACTCCCACTCCCACCTCAGTGCCTTGGCATTCCCCTATACTGGGAAAACGACCCTTTGCTGGATCAAAGTCCTTTCTTCTCACTGATGCCAGAGAATGCTGTCCTCTGCTGCATATGCACCTGGAGCATGGGTCTCCTTATGTGAACTCATTGGTTGGTGTTTTAGTCCCTGGGAGCTGTGGCGGGTTTGGTTAGTTGATAACTTTGTTCTTCCCACAAGGTTGCCGACCCTTTCAGCTCCTTCAGTCCTTTCTCTAGCTCCTTTATTGGGGTGCCCATATTCAGTGTGATGGTTAGCTGCAAGCATCCTCCTCTGTATCAGTATGGCTCTGGCAGAGCCTCTGAGGAGGCATCCATATCAGGTTCCTGCCAGTAAGCACTGCTTGGCATCAGCAGTAGTGCGTGGGTTTAGTGGCTCATATGAGGTGGATCCCCAGGTGAGCTGCCTGACCTCTTGACATGACTCCCAATGATATGGCTCAGAATCATGATGCTATCAGCTTTCTGGGAGTAGAGCCATCTTTCTGGAAATGAAGACGACTGCGGAGTTCGTGTGGCATGTGTAGAAAAGCCAGAGATAACCTGTGCGGTCATGCAGGGGCTCAGGCAACCAGCTCTTTTCTTCACTGTGTAGGTATGTCTATGAACAGACATGAACTATAATCAGCAGGAGCCTTTACACAGATGTGGAAGAAGGAGAGGGAGAAGGAAGTATGTGTAGGAAGTAAAAGCTGAAATAGGCTGGCTTTTTTTTTTTTTTTTTTTTTGGCTATTTCTGGGCTTTTCCATGAGCCGAATGTGCACTTCACCAAAATATTAAAATTCTGAAGTTTACAGCCCTCTATTGTACTTTGAAGTTACATTTGCCAAGAAAGCCAGAATTTCAGCTGTCTACTGGTTGGGGTCATCCCACCCCACAGCCTGTTTCTACACAGCCTGTTTCTGTCCTTGTCTTTATGCCTGTCATGGGCATACATCTTTATGACATGTCTCTTACATGTCAAGAAACTGTTCTATTCCTCACTCCCTCTTTATACCTTTCTCTCCATCGTACCAGTCCCAGCAACATCCCACTATGTTTTCTTACCTTAGAAAGGTCTCTTCTTGATTGATCATGTTTAGCCAACATCATGTGTAGAGAAGCTGCCCAAGGATAGGTAGCTTTCCCTACTGTCTCCAAGTCCTCCTCCTGTTCTTCCCAAGATCCCCTTAGTCTAGCTCAAACGAGATTCCCATGCCCACCTCATAAAGTGTGCCGCTAGCAAATTAACTACTGGCCTCTTTATTGCAGTCCAATGGTTGCGTGTCAGACCTCCTTTCAGCTGACCCATTAGCATCCTTGTGTGGAGACTGAGCATATGCCTGGCCCAAGAACTCTTTGGAGGTGCTCCTTTCCCGGAGAGAGCCCTGGACCATTTTCTTATCTCCTTCTGTATTTTCTCAACTGTCACGTTCTCAATGGGGCTTCTACCCATGTAGCAGTTACACTAAAAGAAACACTTCCCCAGGCACATGGCTGCTTCCACATTTCCTTGCCCTAACCAGAATCCATTCTTCCACAATCCCAGAGGATATGGCACCTGCCTTCTTTATCAGAGTGTGTGAGATGGGGGTGCTTGAGAAATAGCAAGAGGTGTCTGTGATCGCGTGCAGGACATCAGAAGTTTTAATTATTTTAGAACTAAGGGAAAAAAAATCTAAGTGCACTTCTTTGAAAACTCAGGTAAATAGAAGTGTTTGGAGGTGAGGTCTGATAGGACAGCCAGACTTCGTACAAGTGAGCACATGGCACCCTGACACTGCAGCAGTCTTGGACTGTGAGAGGAACAGACGCAGCAGGGATGGGGACGAGCAGAGATGACACAAAAGAAAGGCCATAGGCAAGCACTGATGACACAGGGGGAAAGAACCTCACATGGAAGCAGAAGCAATGACGGTTTTAGAGTTAAGGTTGCCTAGAGTCTACCCAAGCTCAGCCCAGAGCTGTGCAACTGTGGGCAAGCTGATTTCTCAGAGCCTTGGCTACTTTGTATATAGAGAAAGAAGCAAACAGAACCCACACAATATAACAAAACAGCATTGCAGAATCCATGTGCCTCTCCCCTGAGATACCAGTGGTGCGGTCCCTAGCATGCGAGGGCACTCTGAACGTGTTTCAGGCTCTGGGAACAGCAGAGGCCGGAGCAGATGGTGAAAGGTTAGGGGTATAGACATGCTGATGATCCGCAGACTCAAATACACAACAGGAACATCCGATCCTGGTAGTTGGCTTAGAACCACAGCCGGTGGTGGGAGTTGCTGTAGGTCAAGTGGTTTGTTTTTGTGTGTGTTTGGAGTGGGGGAGGACAGTGGGGGATGAATAAATGGACATTCTTATTCAGAGGTCATTGCTGGGGGCACTGCCTAGGCACAGGAGAAGGTGGTCAGGCCAAAGGGTGGTTGAGGTGCCATGCCGTTTCCACCAAAGCTTTTTAAAGTGCTCTATGAGGTGCTCCATATCTTGGGGAGGTCTTCAGAGGTATCTGAGCTGAGACACTTGGAAAAGAGCTTTCTACCCTCCAATGACCAGCTAGCTATCCGGAGTTCAGTTTGCTCAAGGGGAAGAGTCTCCCTTGACAGTTTGCTTCTGATTGGGCAGATCCTGGAAAAGACCCATCCCGCACTGTTGGGCTCAGGAGCCAAGGCTCCCTCAACAAATTGGATAGAGCCATTGGTCTGGAAAGGCTAGCTTGGCAGCTCACTGCAGTATCCACTCCAGGGTTATTCCCTGGCTTTCCACTCGAATTCAGAAGAGGTATCTGAAGGTCTTTAAATATCTGCTCAGCAGTCCAAATATGCACCTGAAATCTGCAAGGGAACCTCCAACTGTGGCGCTAAATTCCTCATGGAGAATACACATTTAGTTGGGCGTTAAACTCATCTCTGTGGGGGTGGACTCTAACAGACAAAAAAGAAAATGACCATGATTTTAAAAAACGAAGTGGATTGTGTGGATGGCTCAGTGGGGAGAGCACTTACTGTGCAATCATGAGGACAGGAACTTGGATTCCCAGTTCTCATGTCAAAAGCCTGGCATGGCTATCTACACTTGTATTCTAGTACTAGGGATGTAGAGATGGGGGTTGCTGGCACGGGCTGGCAACAGCCTCCCCAAATAATGGAGTTTGAAACACGTAACATGGAGAGAAAAAGGTGAAGAGCCAGACACCTGCTGTCCTCCTGTGGACTCCTCACTTGCACGCAAGTACAAAATACATACGTTCTACACATACACACAAAATGGACACACAGTAGTTGTATATATTTATGGGTGCAGTGGTACTCTGTTGCACGTAAAAAAAATATGTAATGATCAAGTCTCAGTAATTAGCATATCTAGTACCTCAAACATTTATGGTGTCTTTATGTTGCAAATATTAGGAATCTTTTCTCTCAGCCCTTTGGGAATATTCGATAAAGTGTTCAGTTTTCAACACTAGCTACTTCCACTGCACTGTGCTATAAAACGTTAGGACTTATTCAAACCATTTATCTGTATCTTGCACCCAGTAACCAATATTTGGCCATCATTTCCTCTTCTAGTCCTCGCTCCCCTCTGGCATCTGCTAAACATTTTTCTACTCTCGGTGTCTAAGAGATCTACTTCTGTGGTTCCCACATAAGGGAGAACAAACCATCCTTATCTTCATGTGCCCAGGCCTGCGTCACTGAACTTCCTGCTCTCCGGGATCGAAAATGGCAGCTTTCATTCTTTCTGTGATTAACAACAACAACAACAACAATAATAATAATAATGAAATGACCATGGGTTTTAAAGGACTCCTTTCCCCCTCTGACTTTATGCTCTCCAGCGTGGCTATGAAGAGAAGGTCCAGTGTACTTTGTAGCTGATGGGAGGAGAAGCCCCGAGCTGAGTCCCCAAAGTATGCATTAGTCCTTTCTAGTGTTTCTGGTATGAAACCCTGTAAAAGCTCAGGACCTCCTCCGTAGCCTCATGATGGCGTTATGCCTGATTATGCTATTGACTAGGACTCAGCATATGATAGGGACTTGACCAGAAATGTTTGACTCTGGGAGGAAAGTGTGTGGCATCTGTCAGATGTGGCTCCTGCAGATAGCTAGGTAGCCCACTGACGAAATGCTGTCTCAAAGAATTAACTTATATAGGTGTGTGCACACCAATAGGCAGTATAGGCCACACTCACAGATGGCCTTCTGCACACACGTTCTCACTTCAGTTTGTTTGTGTATTACGGTGGAGAGATGGACACAGGGTGAATGGGAAAGAGCAACTGTTCATGGCAGAGAAAGGGCTGATGGGAGGATGGGTGTGAAAGTGGCACAGATCGGTACCTACATTCAGCAACCCCAGTGACAATTACGTAAGCATCTGTGGGACTCCCCTCCTCCCCAAAGCCACTGACTTGTGATGTAAGTTTTTTCTGGTGTTTACTTTTGCAGACAATTTTCTCTGTGTGACTCTATATTCATCTATGAAGTGATTTTGTAGACATTTAATCTGGCAGACTAGATCATTGCTAGAGACCTTCGGCTGAGAGGGTCCACCTAGGCCAAACACAATGACACAGAGCTGCTGTTACAGAACCTCAGGGCCTGCATCTCACTCAGTATGAGCTTTCTGTTCGGTTTAAGATATATGTCCCCTCATCCCACTGCTGGGATTTGAGAGTCTGTCTTCCTGTTTTCAAGCTCTTTCTTGCTCATAATTTGATACATCCTTAGACACTGACAGGTAATTTTTCCTTCAAAATTTTCCAGACTTGACTGACACATCACCTCTCACTCTGTGTGTTGGATGATGAGACAACTATTTGCTGTTCTTTATTTCTTTAAACCACTTAGCTGTTGTTTCAGCTCCCTGTGATTTTAATAGCTAAGAGGAATAAACTAGGCCTCTGTTTGTGTACTGGACTCAGTCCCAGTGAAGAGGTTTAGCTGCGGACTGCTTGCCATCTGCAAATTCAGACCTGTCATTTCAGGATCATTGGGATTTGCCTTGTGAATTGTAACAAGTATCCCCACCCCCTTATATCCATCTTGATGGGATCTGCATAGAGATGTCAATACCTTTAGTATTAGATGAAAACATGATGAGGTGTTAAAAAATACAGTAGGAACTTTTGAGTATGCTGATTTTAACACACAGGACCAGCATCTGTGCTAGAAGTAGACAGGATTACATACTATTTCTTACCCCAGATGGTAACACTCATGTTCCAGGGAAACCAGTTTGGCTCCAGAGTTGCTTCTAGTATTTATTCTTTAGAAATCACGAGGACACCCAGGATCACAGGTGAGGCCACAAAATCTTCCCCAACAGCTTCAGTAACTTGGGAATGTTCTACCTTACAGAAAAAAAAGCTGTCTAAAAATAATAAAAAATAATTAAATAAAAAATATTTTCTTTAACTTCAGTGAAATGATCAACTCAGGTAAGTATTACTGCTCTGAAAATCACTGTATACATAGCTACCAAAGAAAATGACATTTTCTTAAATGGTATCTTTTGTACTGACTATCCACAATACTGTGTTTTATATCTCCAGAGGAAAACTTAGCTGGGTATATGAGATAAGAAAGAGTTCACCAGCACCCTAATCAGGCATCCAACCACAACATCACCAGTGATATAACATTCTGATGATGTGCATACTTGGTGTTATTGAATAAAAATATATCTTGTGGCATTTTCTTAACAACACTGCTTATTGTCAATCCATTAGGCTTTCAGTGGATCTGCCAGTTTCTAGGAAGTATAGGAACAAGTTAAGTACCACTACCAGGAAGTGATCACACAAATCTGGAAGCTGAGACTCGCCTACAGGATAATTTGACTGGAATCTTCATAATTGAGGCTCAAAGGACAGAGCCTGCTAGAGTCAAAAGATGTAAAGGTAGCGGCAATCAGATGCAAGCATGCCAGGTTAGATACTGCTTTGACATTTACTGAGAAGGATTTGAATATGCTAAAAGTCTTAAATGATCTAAAAATTCATTGAAATGGAAAAGAAAAAATCATTGACTGAAAAGGTGGGCAGGGGAGCAGGATGCTGGATGCTTGGACCGTATGCCTGTCTATGCACCACATCCATGCAAGCAAAACAACCCTTTAATTCATTAATTAATTAAAACACAATTCTAACCATACGAGAACCAGCCGTTATTGTCTCTAGTTTTGCTTCCAGTGTGTGTGAACATATTTATCAATGTGAGATTCCCCTTCCTTCCTGTACCCAATATAAAAGATTTGTGGTTCTGGAGGGGCTTAAGAAGTCTTGTTGCAAAGGGGCCAGCACTTTGTTCCTGGTTCTCTGATCTAGTGGCTTACAACTGTCTGTAGCTCCCACTCCAGGGGATCCAGTACCTTCTTTTTGACTTCTGTGGATACCTTCATACACATGGCATATACTCACACATATAAATACATGTAAGTATGAATAATAAAAAAATGAAGCATTAAAAATGAAAAGGAAATCTATGGGCTTTTGTTACTAAAGCAAAGATCTACCCTTATAGGAGTACTTCTGATGTCCACAATGCTTTCATGCCCATAGAAGATTGGAAGGCACAAGGAGGAAAGGAAGGGATGGAAGCCAGCGAAAGAATGCTCAGCCAAGCTCCCTTCCCTTGTGAGCACCCTTTCACACTTGAGAAGTGGGCTATGCTCCCATTAGCCAAGTGACATTTCAGAGTTGCCATCTGGGGACTCATGGATGTCCAAGTTCTGCAAACTAACTGCAGTCTATCATGTAGGGAACAAGAACAGCGCCAGGGGACAGAGCTGAGACAGTTGAGAAATCTGCTGGGAGATACACATGCCAAGAGGCACAAGCACCGAAGTCTGAGAGCCATGCTGATACACCTTGCCTCTTCTCAGTCTCTGGTCAGGCAGGCTTTATAGCTGAGGCAGGCTTTTTAGACTACCTACCAGCTTGCAGGCATTCCTGAGGTTTCTAACCAAACGTTCACGTTATCTCTACAGCTATGTGTGAATATAGATTTTTTAAATATTAAAATCTTTTTTCTAATTTTTAAAAATTAGAATGCAATTGCACAATTTCCCCGACAACTTCTTCTATTTGCTCCACTCCACTTCTGCTCAAATTTGTGCCTTTTAAAATTGTTATTGTTAAATATATGTGGGTAATCTGTTCAGGCCATTTAGAATTACTTGCATCCATATGATTTTAGAGCTGACAAATTGGTGTTAGATAACCAATTAGAGGGCTCGTCCCTGGGGAAGACTATTTCTCCTGCCCTCAGCATTCCTTATTTACCTGTAGATCTTTGCCTAGGGATGGGGCTCTGCGAAACATCCCCATTCCACACTAGTATATCTATTGTCATTGTTCAGGTCTTCCTTAGGCAGCTATATTAAGGTTTACGAATGAAGTTTCCCTGACATATATAAGAGACACAATCTCACTCCAGAGTTCCTGATCCTGTGGGTCTCAGCTCCTCCATACCTTCTTCAATGTTTTCTGTGGCGGTAAGTGCAGGAATTGTGTTGTAGATGTTGGTACTGGGTACCCATTGGCCACTTCTCCGGATTTGACCAGTATCTTAATGTTATGTCCTTCTGGTCTCCCAGAACCTCCTTACATACAGAGCTGTGCCTTTCTTTAGTTGTCTGCAAGGTGAAGATCATTTTGTTAGCCAGATGAGGTCTTCTCCACAAACATGAACTCATGGACTTACATGCCCATGTCTACCCTTCCTCTTTTCTCTTAGTCTGTCCCTTTTCTCCACGTTACTAGGGTCATAGTGTGAGAAGCAAAGGTTTCCAGTTCTGAAGATCACAAAAAGGCTTTCAGCAAAATGGCAGGTTGTTGAGGTACATTACATTTCTACTAAAGATTTTTCTCTTAAGAATTTGGAAATGAGTATAGAGTTTATAAGATTTCATACTGAGTAGCTTTTTCTACCTGTCTCTTTTTACTTAATTACTCCATCCTTACCTATAAACATAAACTTGGAAAAAAATCTTTAGGTGAATTTTAAAAATACGCATTCCGGTGATTTAAAGCTTTAAGGCTAGAAATGTGATTGGGGGAATATTGATTAAAACCCCCAGATGTCTGTGATTATCACTCCCAATAGCCCAGCACTGATTGTATTTTTTAGGGGCTGGTGGAAAGCAGCTAGAATGTGAATTTTGTGTCAATATTTGTTGACTGTGAACAAAACCTATGCGAGGTATCAGACTGTTTTAGATTGTCTGTCACCAAAGTATTTGAAACACCTGAGTCTTTTGATCATGTCCTGGTCCTTTTGTCAAGAACATTCTAAGGCAGTTGCCTAGGAAACACCATCTTGCTTATGTTCCATGGCAGGGACCTTTCTGCTCTTTAAGAAAATGGTGTGCCACAGTCCTGCTTTGGAATAATCTAAACTCACTGGGATTCATAACAACTTTGTAGAAGTTACTATTATTCTTCCCTTTCTGGCTAGCATGTCTGTTTTTTTTCGGTGTCTCACCAAAGCAGAATGATGCATTTTTCATGCTACAGAGATTATTCTGGGTTTTGATTAAACCTTAAAATGGGGGGGGGGGGGGAAGAAGGCAACCTGTTCCCTCTCTTAGAACAGTGGAAAACTCAGCTGCTTATTTTTGCTGTGAATCTGTGTGCATGCTTGCCTGATAGTTTTGTGTCTTTTCTATATGCAGATATTAACTGGATGCATTTGTCATACTGACCCTCAAGACAATTTTTCACAAAAGTCATGATCATCCTTAGTGCTGTTAGGTGCCTGCAGTAGGTCGTACCATGATAGGGGAAGTGGACTCCATGTGTTTACTTTAGAGTCGGGTATCACCTGTGAACTAAAGTGTTTACCTCCTAGGATGTCAGCATTTTAGAATCACATATCTAGAAGAAAAGCAAACTCATACCCAAGAGTCACAGAGGTTAGTATTGTAGTAGCTGAAAGGACAAATCCATTACTATCACCAGCTTTCTCTTCCTTAACTACAACACAGTTCATATCTTTCGTACATGATGCCTCACTATCTCTTAATATTATAGGGAGTAAGCTAAGGTGGAAAGCAGCCTTCCCATGCCCAGAGGCCATGCTCCGTGCAGCACGGTTGTGGCTGTGGCTGTTCCCTGTAATTTGTGATTTGGCCTTACCCCACCATTTCAGTTCTATAGCTAGTTTAGCTATGGTTTCTCCTAACCTTTCCCCTGGGCCTTTGATCACTCCCATGGCTCCTTTTTCCTCCTCCTCTCTTCTTCTTCAGTGTTTGCATACATGCATACATCTATGCACAGGTACATAAGCATGTTCAGGGTCATGAGCTCGCATGTGTGAATGTGGAGGCCAGAAGTCAGTCAGTCTCATGCCTTATCACTTCACACCTTATTTTCTGAGGTCAGGTCTCTCACCGGACCCAGGACTCACTGCATGGGCTACGCTGGCTGCCAACAAGTCCCCAGTGCCTTTTCTCTACTGCACTAGTGCTGGGGATGCAGTCATGTATCGCCACACCCAGCTCTCCACAAGCATTGTAGACAGAACGTAGGTCCTTGTGATTACACAGTAGGTATGTTACCCATGGAGCCATCTTTCCATGCCTCATTCTTCCTAATTTCTTCTTCATCCTTAAGCCAAGAAACTACTGTGCAGCCTCTTCTGCCCAGTTGTATACACAGTCCTTCTGATCTTTCTGTACTGGAGTTGGTTTGTCTCAGAACTGAGGGCTGTATGAGGTCTTCTCTCCCTTTTCACTTTTTATAATTCTTTTCTTTGTTCGGGTTCAGATTCTTCACATTCAAACTCATTATTTGGAAGTTTATTCTGTTTGTCTTACTTCTTCCCAGATCTCCCTTTGACCTTGTCTGATTAAGACATAATGAGTCTCAAGTATACTTAAATGAATCAAGAAAATGAGGGTCTCAGTAGCCAACATTCCTACATTAAAAAAAATTAATGACTTCTTTGAGGTCTCATATAATTAGCGTAGGTTGATAAATGTGGGAGGAATTTTCATATCTGAAGACAGTGACAATTCAGAGTTCCCCCAGTTTTGCCTACAAGGAAAATACATTTTCTTAAATCTAGGAAATCTCACTGTATTCCAATTCTTTTATTTTGCCTTTGCTAGAAACTTTTTCTTTTTGTAATGCAGATTAAGTCTTAGGCATAAGACTGTGTAGACTTTGCTATCTCAAATTTGAAACGCTGCAAACCCCTCTAAGTCCCAGCTTCAGATATGTCTGCTGTCCAGTGGGTTTATAGAGACATCTGCAATAGCGCCCAGCACTAACTCAAACTCAACACGTCTCTTCAAACCATCCCATTGTCCAAGTTGTGCTTGAGCTTTGTCTCTTCACTTCTCCCCAGCCACCAGTAATGCTTCTGTCCCTTGTTTCCAATTTTTCTTTAATCAACAAACAACCCAAAATCCAGGCCACTACAATTCCTCCCAGATGTGGGGCATTTCAGGAGCTTTTATACTGGGATATCAGGGTCTACCTTCTTAAATTTGGCTTACTTCCTCTTCCCATTCTTCCGCCATCTGTTCTCTTATGGCAGGGTAGATTTTAAAAACAGAAACCACATTGCTAGGGGTATGGCTTAGTGCATGAGAGGTTTGCTGTGCAAGCTTGAGTACTGGAGTTCAGATCCCGAACACCCACATAAAAACCTGTGTGTGGCTGTGTGTGCTAGGGGCAGGAGGAGGTAATAGGCACGTTCTGTATATGAGCACCAGGTAAAATGCTTATTGATTGTGGACTGTCTCCATCCTCCTGTGCAAGGATCATTCTAAGTATAGGGTTCTTTGAGGTTCCAGACAAAGTCTGCCCCTCAGGAGATGAAATGTGAGATTCCTAAAAAATAAATCTCAAGATTGTTATTTTGTGAATATCACTGCAATTAAGAAAATTCCTTATAATCCAGTTTATGGAATATCCACATTTTAAATTACCTGGTCCATATAAATGGGCTTGTTTACTTCACTTATTTGATCTGCAGCCAAATTCAATATTCCACTATTAATTTTACACAAAGATTTATTTTCTATTATCAACAGCAGAAAGTGGCTTTACTCTGGGAACTAGTGGCACAAGAGTTCTCCAGAACTCAGGAGACAGAGGCAGGAGTATCTCTGTGAGTTCGAGGACAGCCTAATTTACAGTGTGAGTTCCAGGACAGCCTACGTAGAGAAAAAATCATAAATCAGGCTACATAGAGAAAACCTGACTTAGAGGGAGGAGGAGAAGAAGGGAGAGGAGGAGGAGGAAGAAGAGGAGAAGGAGGGAGAGGAGGAGGAAGAAGAAGAGGAGAATGAGGAGGAGGAAGAGGAAAAAGAGGAGAAGGAGGAGAATGTGGTTTTATTCAGTATTTTGTTTTCTACAGAAATACAGTTTTGAAAAGCACCTCTCAACCTTCACTAGAAAGCTGCTTTCTGCAGTAGATAAATGGTAATTAGCAGAGACCACAACTCACCAAGGAACAGAGAATGGCAGGCTGCAGAATGTGAGGTCCTTAATTGGACACAGACATTCAAATGCACATGCACGCGCGCACACCCACACCCACCCCCCCCCCCCACACACACACATCACAATCCTTCATCTCAGAGATTCCAGACTCAGGGATCATTTCAGAATAGGGTGTTGGAAAGAGTATAAGAGCAAGATGTGATAGATGACTACAAGGAAACTGTCTCCTGGATATAGCAGGAAACCTAGCTCTGAGCACACATAGGCTATAACACTGCTCTTAAGACCTGTACGAGCTCAAGCCAGACAAAAGCCTGGTAAGGACTTGCAAGGAAGAAACAAAATCCCATCCCTAGCCAAGAAGCTATTGAGAGGTAATGGATGTTGAGAGAATCTGTTTTGTTGTCGTATTTTTGAAATGTGTTATCTCTTGTAAGTTGACCACATTCTAGTAGATGGCCCCACATTCAAAACAGCACAAATTAATTAGATTTGTTAGGTGTACAAAACGAAAAAGAACAGGACACAAAGTTGGTTGGTTGGGTGGGAAAAGGGGTGTGAATATGGGAGGAGTTGAGATATTTGGTAAATATGATAACAACACATTGTATAAAACCCCCACAGAACTAATAAAATGTTTTTGAAAAATAAAAGAACCACCTTTTGAATGTTAGCAGACACACTAAACAATAAGAAAACACTAATACATTGGGCTGATCCTGTGGCCGCCATTCTTAGCTACCAAGTGATTCAGTTCTATAACAAACCTGAGGCGACATAGTTCCAGGCTGTGCCTCAGCAGAGTGCTGAGTTCCTGTGCCCCTGCTATCTTCTGAGTAACGTAGTAGCTGTCACTGCAGCATTGACCAACATGAACCCACAGAAGACCTCTCACCTTCTGTTTATGTATCTTTAAAAGCAATGCCCCATCCTCCTTTCCCTTCCCTTTGGGATCTTAGAGCTTAGCAAGCAAACTTGTTGCCATGCCAACAGCAAGACCTCAGGGCAGGAGGCTGCAGTCCCTCCTCTACTTCCTTGGCAACTGCTGATGTCCTCTCCTACTTGAGTTCATACTGGCATCAGATCATCGCTATAGAATTACTTGTAGTCTGTTCCCCCCCCCCCCCTTGCTGTCCTTGAGGTTGAACCTAGAGCCTCCTGGATGGTAGGCAAGAGCTCTACCATGCAACTAGATCCCAGCCATAAAACTGTGTGGGACTGAGTTCCACCACTGGGCATAGCTGCTGCGGAGGTAAATGCAGGGAGCTTGACTGCACTTACCTCAAGCTGCCATTGCTGGGTGCTGGGCTTTAGGGAAGTGCTTAGACACTGCTCAGGGAGTGGGGGAGGAATCAGTTGGAGACATGGAAAGCTAGTGCTGTATTCCCTGACCCCCTGGCATCTAGTTGCTGCTAGAAAATCATACAGAAAAGTCAGGAACAAAGTGTCTGGGGTCTGGGACATGGGGGGCCCCCACAGGCCGAAGACTGTGTCTTGCCTGGGGCCGGGTCTGGGAGTTCTGGCTTAGCTCATCAGTAAATGTAGCAGCGGTTGTCTGGGGTGCAGATCGGCCTTCTAAGAGAGACTTAGGCAACAGCTCTGTAGGCGAAGGCCTTCTGCATGATTCCAGTGGTGGTGTTAGGTGAACGAGGCAGCCCTTGGTTCCAAACTGTTTATTGGTTGTTCATCATGGAAAATAGATGTGTACCAACTTCTCAGGGTGGACCAAAGATTAAATACCTTTTGCAGGAAGGAAAGTCTGTGAAAGGACACTGATTGGCTAAACCCTCGGGGTCTCTGGGCACCTCATTAGCATGGGGAACTCTGTTTTGGACCTACAACTGACATAGGGAGTGTGGCACACATACACATCTTCCTGGCCAGGAATCTGGCAGGAAGGAGGTGGTACCTACCATCTTAAGTTTGTATGTGTCCAAGTGTCCAAATGTCTCAGATCCACTCTACCTTACCAAGTTTCCCGGTATGGTCCATGTGTCCCACAGAACTCCTTCTGCTCTAACTTCTGCAAGAAACTCTTCAGCAGCCAGCCTCCATATCTCCTTGCATGTTTTAGAAATATGTTCTTAGAAATTTGCTTTTTGTAGGCCAATTCTACTTGAGATTTCATTGATAAACTGATAGTGTGGAAATCCATTATGTGTAATCCATCTACCCATCTTCTCTTATGGAGAATGCTTTTACCCTTGTGGTTATTTTCTGTATCATTGTTACCAGATAAACGGAACCTTCCTTTTATACGGCTTCCAGAAAAGAGATTATCTCCTCTATTTTCTGTACTTAGAAGAAAAATCTCACAACCCAATCCCCGTGTTCCAGGACCCGTAATTATGTCAGGACTTAGCAAATATGGGTACAGCGTCCATTACTGAAATAAAATCACACACTATCTGACTAGCTCTTAAAGTTGAACCAGATTCCCTGGGCTCTAGGTGCACACTATGACCTAGCCATGAAATACTCCTTTCTAGGACATTCTGGAAGGTAGATTGATTTTCTTTGAACCCAAATAAGAATTGTCAAGATACTTTACAAAGCTCAGCTATTTGAAACTTCTTAAAACTTAGAAATGATTTTACATATAATCTTGAACCCCATTGATTAGTGATTTGATAACTTAGAGCAAATTTAGAAAACAAGGGTCCAAGCTTCAGAAATTAGTGTCCACATACCTGTGAGCAAGAGTCTTCAATAGTCTCTTCTTTAGGGCCTCAGTGATGCTTTTTATTAAACCCCCTTCCTTTCTTGATTAGTCTCAGCCATTTTGTAAGACAAGCATTTTGTTCACCTAATTAGAAAGTTTCTTGTTATCCTTGGTTGGTCTTAACCAGTCCTAGATCCTTATACCTAGGGGCAGCTACTGGAAGATCCTCAGCAATACTCTGTTGCTGGAAGAACATCTCAGCTGGTCCTTGTGAACTACAGTTATGAGCACAGCTGAGGCTAGAGGGTCAGCAGTTCAAGGCTGGCCAGGGGCACATGGTGAATGTTTTTATGAGCCTGAGCTCACCATGGTGAGTGGGGCAGACACATTCCCCGTGAGCTTTGCATATTGTTCCAGAGAGTTCTGAGGCCTCCCACCCTGGGAGAAAAGAATATTAACTTTGGTAGAATTCATAGAATCTGAGAATATTAACATTGGGTAATAACAATCAGTTAATATGTGTATTGTATCATTACTTACAGTGTGTTTATAGAGAAATCTTGTCTCAAAAGTAAAGCATCCAAATAAGAGCAAACTTTGCCAAGATTGAAAGTCTTTTCCTACATTACTATCTTACTTTAAAGAATAATTATTCATTTCTTTGGGTCAACCCAGGCTTGCATGTTTAACAGAGAGATAGAACTCTGTTTAGGGGTGCTTTTAAAAACCATCATATTATATAGCAATGATAAAGGGGTCTTGGTTTTCCTGAATTTTCCTTAGCATCTTCTGTCTCAGTATCTGTATGTCAAAGATAAGAGGACCAGTAATTTTGGGCCTAGAGAGCAGGTGTCTTGTGCAAATGAACGGGGATTTTTGAGGGGCTCGGGGGCTTTTCAAACTGTGCCCTTGCCTTCTGGGCTCTGGATTGCCATGGATTTAATTAGCACTCCCTGTTTCCACCTCAGCTCTTTTCCCTCCTGGGTAATGACTCGATTAAAAACCTTATCTGTTTGTTGGTGGCATTCTAGTACAAAGGGTTGTTTAGGGACTTGGCAGGATCTTCAGCACCATTCCCTAGACTCCAAATTCTGGGAGAAGTCAGAAGCATTGAGATCCGCTCCAAGAACTTTGCTCTCTAACGGATCAAATGAAATGTTACATTGGTTCTCGAAAGTGCTCCCGCTCCTCAAGGCAAATACACAAAGCTTCTGGATTCTTGGGTTTATCCCTTCTGGAAGGGAGGCACTGGTGTTCTGATACTATCAGAAAAGCAGGGGGCATTCTTTCCAAACAGCACGATTGCATATGTGCACACACCATTGACCTGTGTGCTTGGTAGACAAGCAAGCAGGATCTGCTCTGGCTGATGCAAACTAGTAAGAAGGATGTCTACTGGACTCCAGTAAAGGGTAAGAATCCCAGGTAAGGATGAAGGAAGAAGCAGGCTGTCTTGGGAATCCAGTGTGTGTGGAATGTGGGAGTTTCCACCTATATTTTAATAGCACCAGTGTCCAGCTTTCAAAATCCCAAGAGAAAGACATTTCCTGTCCTAGCTTGAGTCAGAATCTGCCTGCTTTTCCAGAAATGTGGGCTGTTAAATGAGGTTCAGTTTATGTAGTGTGGAGTTGTTCCAGTCACGGGGCAGTCATGGTGAGTGAGGCAAGCACATTTCCCATGAACGTTGTGTGCAGTTATGGGGTATTCTTCAGGCTCTTGTAGAAAGCAATATTGTGTTTGAAAGACTCTGAGATTATAAAGAGTAGATAATCATAATTAAAATGTATATTGCATCATTACTTATAGTCAGACACTTGGCCAATACTTCTGCATGTATTCTGATTTTATTTGTGTAGCAGTCCTATAAGATGAATTATTATTATTATTATTATTATTATTATTAATTATTTACATAAAGAAGCATATCTACCATAGAATAAGGTAGTTTGAAGTCCCTTAAGCTCTTAATAAATGGTGCTCGTAAGTGATTACAGTTAGGAATTCTGCCTTTGCTTCTGAGGTTGTGTAGACCGAGATTTCACTTTTCATTCATCTGAATAGGTCAGAGGTATATTACAGAATGACACATTGCTCCCACAGACGGTAGATTCAGAGTAGACAAATCTTCCTGGAGACCACCTTCTTCTAGCATAGTCAAGGATTCTGAAGAGGCTTTCATGGGGAGCAGCTATCTTTAGCAGACTTCTTTTAATAAAGGGGAAAGCATTTAGCCCTCACATATCTGCATGCCCCATTTTTTTTGTCACACAGTGGGTGGCTTCCCTCTACCCACCCGCCCACCACCTGCTGTGACTCCCTGTGGCCTGCCACTTCTTGTCCATCATCACCACCTCACCCACAATGTTCCCTTTTTGGGTTCTAGGCCTCTCAGCCACCCACTCTTGCTCTGTTCTTCCATCGCATAACCTAAAACTCAGGCAGACCCCCCCCTCGTGGTGATCTTTCTGGCCACACCTGCTTTCTGCAGGAAACCCACCCTCTCACAATCTGTCCACCTGCCATTGACACCTTCCTTCTTTCCATTACAGTGGCATTTGTTTTAGCAGCCATGCCACAAATCTTTGTGGCTTTCCATCAGCTGATTGCAGGGCATGCCTTCATGGATGTACGGTTCTGTTCAATTGAGCGATAGGTTATATCTAGGATCTTCCTGCCATCATGCAGATTTCTTTATTACATTTTTTTCAGCTCAAATGTACTTTTGAGTGACTCTAAAGTCCTAAAGGTCAACAGGAAACAGTCTGTGTAAGTCTTAG
Source organism: Micromys minutus (assembly GCF_963924665.1). Lineage (NCBI taxonomy): Eukaryota > Metazoa > Chordata > Mammalia > Rodentia > Muridae > Micromys > Micromys minutus. Next base: position 39,940,246 of record NC_137953.1, on the reverse strand, counting down.
GTTCCCTCAGACATGGTATGGTGGTCAGGTCAGAGTGCAAATTTAGTGATAACTCTCCCTGAGCTCCCATGATCATGTTTACATAGTCAAAATTGCCTAGGGTAGATGATAAACATGCTGTTTTAGGTTATAAGGCAATCATCAGTGTGACCACCTACATCCATGTACATAGAACTAGGAGCTCAGTAGCAACTTTTTGAAAGCCGAGAAATATTCTCACTATTTTAATGAACTCAGAGTCAGTTTGAGCCTAAGAAGGCTACTTACTTGTTTCTTTTTCCGGGGATTTTTTTCCTAAGGCCCCATGCTCCTCTTGATCATATTGATACATTCAAAACCCATCTTTGGAAATGGTTGAAGAACTCGTTAGAAAAGACTAGAGCACTACTTCAGGTTGGCATGAAATTTTCCTACCAGGCATTTCAGCACATACGCTAAGCCATGAGCTGAAGTTTCACAGGGCTGCACATTTTTTAAACATTTTGAAGCAGGAGTCAGAGGAATTTGTTTTTATGTCCAGTGATCTTCCCAAATAAGCAAAGATGTTAAAAAGAACAACAAATGTTCTGACCTTCCAGGAATTCTTATAAGAATTCAGAGGTTTAAAATAATAGCCATCTGAGCTGGACACTATGTTGTGTGCCCATGACTCCAGGATTTAGTCATGGTTTCCACAAGTTTGAAACCAGCCTTGACTATGTAACAAAACTCTCCCTCTCCCTCCTCTCCTTCCCCCTTGTAAACATATCCTCATGGTGTCCTAGGATCATCTAAAGGCTGACCTGTATACTTGACTGACTCTTTCTTGGCAGCAGTAAGATTCTCATGGATCTTCCCAGGTTCCAAAGTACAGCCGAATCTAGCATTACATCACCATCTCTGAATTGCCAGAACCTAGCAACTGGGTCGACCTGAGTTTTTTAAGCTAGACAACACAAACAGCTCTCTAGGACCATCTATCAGGATCATACCAGCAAATTAGTCAGTTTTTAAATAATGCTCTGATATGATATACATTAGATTCAGAAACTATAATTAAAAGATTCACCATGGGTCAAAAATAGTAGCTATTTGGGGCACTCTTCCATCATAAACATGGGTAAAATGTAAGAAAAAATATCTTTCTCTGTTATCAGGTTACCACAAACAAGCCGTATCTGTTCTCATAATAGCCCCTTCTGGACTGCAAAGTGGTCTCTCTAGTAAATTGGTTTTGAAGCTGGGTTATATCTAGACATGGGCTTCCATTTATATAGCCTAATGGGAAAAAAGGCTACATTTGTACAACTTCTATAAAATAGCAAAAGATATAGTAGTGATAGCTGTTATGTATTTACTCCTTAGAGCTAGGGAAGATTGATAGGTGTAGGAGGCCCTGATGCTCCTCTGATTTTAAAATCTCTGATTAGTCAATAATAACACACTAGCACACCAATTATACCAGCTGTCAGCAGGCAGAACTGTGCTGTCAAAGTCATCAATGGAGAGACAATTCCCCCTACTTTCAAAATTGTCCTTGATCAGTGTCAAAAGCGTTCATTGGAAGATGTCTAAATGAATCTCAATGAGAATGAGGGATCTACGGTTTCCAAGGAAGGCTCTAGGTTCGAGTTCAGAGACTTTGAAGAGGGAGGAGATATTTCTCCAGACAGTCATCTTTCAGGGAGACAGAGATGAGCACCGTAAATACCTGCCAGGGGTGTCTAGGAAATAAGGAATGAATTTCCTGTTCTTTTTGAAAATTACAACTGCTTTGGGAAGTGAGCAGTTTGTGACAGAAGGTGGCCTTTGGGGACCAAGTTCATGGTGAAAAAATCTTGTTCCAACCCAAGTAATTACTACTAAGGGACAATTTACCATCTCACCTAGCAACACATCAAGCACTAAAATCCATTTCCTTTCAAGTTAAAGTTCCCTTCAAGGAGGGGAGGTGCTTGAGAAACATTTAAGCTTACACGAGATCTGGAGAAGAAGGCAAGGCCAAACTGAGTTCCAGGGCACATGTCATTTTTCTAACCATAGCATGCTTTCCTACCCACCCCAGGCCCTCACTTTGAAGTCAAAGGCATGATTCTGTGGTATTCAGAGCACTGTGTCCACAGCTTGCCCCTGCTTCAGTAGGCCTTGTTCCCAAGCAATGTATTTTTGTTTACATTTTCATGTACTGTATCTTCTTGCACACAAATACAGTACTGTGGCTTGAGAGAGATCTGTTCTCATTCTTGATCTAGGGAATTTTTCCTGTTCTAAGATCTCCTCTCCAAGGGGGCAGGTCTCATCCCCACTCTCATAGGTCTGGCTGCTGTCCCAGTGGGGTGTTGAAGATGTACGCTGCACTCTATAATGTGGCTTGCCTTGCCTTTGTGTTTTCAAAGCTACAAATTCTCAAACTCCCTTGCCCGTTCTAAGATGACATTTGGTTAGAAATTTTATATATGGCTTGGGACTGAAGGTGGGGATCATAATTTCCCAGTTCTGACCTTTAGCTCTCAATCCCACGTGACGAATAACCTTTCTAATGTGCACGTCAGAAAATTTATGCCATCTTTCCTCTGAAAAGAATCTCAGGTGATCTATAGATATATAGTGTGCTTGGCCTTGGCCAATATCCAAACATTGATTTTGTTGTTGTTGGTTCTTTTTTAACAGCAAACAAGCATTTATGGGGAGACAAACAAAATGTAGTAGGCATTAAAGAAGAAAATAGTCAGGTCTGGTTTAGAGAATCGTGTACAGAAGGAGGTTAAAAGAGTGATGGTATCTAAGCTATCTAAGCTACTAAGAAAAAGTTTGTACCCTTCATTTGTTCATTCATTCATTCATTCATTCTGTTTACTATGGATTTTATTTTATTGCAGTAAAATATGCAGAACATAACGTTCTCCATTTTAATTATTCTTTTCATTGTGCAGTTGAGTACCATCCAGTATAAAGATAATATCTACTATCAGCCCCATCCATCTATAGAAACATTTTTTACTTCACTTTTATTTATTTATTTTTGGATAGGTGAGTCTTACGTATGGCACATACATGTAGATGTATGTGAGTGCATTTGTACCTTGTACAGGTGCTTTGTGGAAGCCAGGCATTCACACTGATATCTTTCTGAATTACTTCTCCACTTCAATGTTGATACAGGTCTCCCATCAAGGCTGAAATTCACTGGTTATAGTAGTGACCAAAAAACCCAAAAAGTACCCCTGGCTCTCCCTTTCTGGTGCTGAGATCACGGGTGTGGGCTGGGTGTGAGCTAAGGCACCCAGATTTGTACGTGGACCCTGGGGATCTGAACTCTAGTCCGTGTGCTTGTGAAGCAAGTGCTTTGCTAACTAAGCCACCACCGTCCTAGCCCCGATAGAGATTTTTGTTCTTACAAAACTGACTCCTCCTTAGGTAGCAATCTCTTTAAGCACCGCCTTCTTTGAAAACGTTACTATTGTTCTTTCTAATTCTGTGCACTTGACTGTTCTGGATAAGTAGAACCACGTCTTATCTGTCCTTTGGCTGTCTGACTTCACTTTGAAAAAATGCCTTTAAGGTTGTAGCATATGTTAGAAATTCCATGCTTTTAAGGTTAACTAATATTACTTCATGTATATCAGATAATATATAGTACTGTATTCATAATGTTATAACAACATCTTGCTATGTATGATATATGGTGTGCATACATGCACATGAACAGTACATCTGCTAGTGCACACTTAGGCTGTTTTCTCCCTTTGGTTCTTGTGTAAATAACACTGCTATGAATGTTGGACTGATTGCCTTTTCTTCTTGACTCCATATACTTGAATGTGTGATCCTATTTTTAGCTTCTTGAGAAGTTACCATACTGTTTTTATTATGGAATTTAAACATTCCCAAAATTTAAAAAAGAGTGCAATAAACACTCAGATGCAAAACAAGTTGCCCAAAGTTTGTAGCCCTCGAAATGCAATCTGACTGAATCTGAGACATGAGAGTTTTGGATTGCAATATGAGGCTCACAATTTCCAAGTTCTGGCCTCGAGTGCTCACTTCACATCATTTACAAAGCTCTGATGCTTCCTTATTTGAAAGAAGAAAAACTTCAAATCTAAGAATTGTTAACCATTTGCCAGTATTTAATGTTTGTCTCTTCTTCTGTATCAGAAGTGTTTGATTATTTTCATGGATCTTAAGAGTATAAATTGCAAAGGTCATGACCCTTCTTCCCTAAATACATCCACACACCCACTTGCACTGTCACATGCATTAGAGTTAAAGATACCTTCCCGGTACCGCTTACATCTTCATTTGTATTCTGATGTCTCAAATGACCTGCTATGTGTCATGATGGTTTTCTTTTTCCAAGCCTGAATCTGATAACCAAGCATCATACAGGACTCAACTTTGAGTCTGTCCAGCAGATAAGAAGGTGTCACTAGAGGATGAGAGGTCTTGACACACAAGAGATAAGGTCGTTGTGGATTGAGGTGATTTATTTTCTCTTTTTTCTAGGCCCTTGAGGGTCACCCCTAACTCCTAAAATTGAACTTCAAAACTGAAGGCTGAGTTCCCTACTCTGAGATAAACCAGATTCTGAATATGTCATGACTTTGACATGGTCTGTACTTTGGCCAAATCTCCAATGTGTCTGAAAGTTGCAAGGAGTCATTGCCAAGCAACCAGACATTGCATGTTCCCCATCTCCAAGTCTTGTTATCTCAGTAACTAATGTGCTCTCTGCAGATTCAACTGTGCGTTTGTGGCACATTAGATGCTGAAAATTCACCATGTGTATGATAACTCATTTTCTCCTGCAGGGTTCTTCTTCTGTCTGGTTTCCTAGAATGATGGCACCCCAGGATGGTGGTATGGGGCTGTTTTTCTCCTCCAGGGTAATGCAGTCTTTATCTTCCATACCACGAAACTAAGCATCCCTAAGGCCTTAATATGCCACCAAACCAGCAGTATATTTGCGGAGGGAGAGCTATTTGCTCAGCACTGAGAGGGAGCCACAGGAAAAATAAAGCACCCAGAACCAAGAAAAATAAAACTATTAGGAGCATCATTACAGAACTGATGCTTTCAGCTAAGCGTGCACAAGGTGGCAGATGTGCAAAGATGAGTGAGATAAAAGAGCAATTACATATGTAGAACAATGAAAGAAATAGTGGCTTTGAACTTGAGGGAAAGCAGATGAGGCTTACATAGGAGGGTGGGAAGGAGGAGGTAGAAGGGGAAATGATGTAACTATTTTAATTAAAAAATATATTAAACAAGAGCAATAAAGAAAATGCAGGCTTCAAATGGGGTCTTAAAGGATGTGTTGTATGTTGCTAGGAGGTCAGGAGAAAGAGAAGAACTTACCATTATATTTCCAATGAAATGGGCTTTAAGATCAACTTCACAGTTTGTGAAAGGGGTTTTCCTCATAATCATAGGATCTCTGTATGTCACTTTGGAAAGACCATGGAAAAGGCATGAGTTTGAGGAGGGCCGGGCCATGCCTTTCCTTTGAAACATTTTTTTAGAGCCCCGAAATGGATATAAAGATGTAAGATGATAAAAATAACGGACGACTGAGCCCAGAGGAGTTTGGTTGTGATAGGGTTTCCTCTCCTGCCAGCTTTGGGGACCTCACATAAGACAGAAGCACTCCTATCTCTCACTTGACTCAAGACTTAAATATACTTTTAAAGCTTGGCTGGGCTGACTACCAGCTGTGTGGACTTCAATAACAACAACCGCAGCAACAAATCTGTGCTTTGTTATGTTTTCCCATTTCCTTATGAATAGAATCTACCTTGTAGTAATTTAAGAGTTGACAGATTGTTTTATAATTTCTCACCCTCTAATATATATGATAAAACAAACTTAATCATGGTCTCAGAGTAGACTAACATGCTGTAGAGGGATCAGCCATAAGGATGCAGGCCCTGGTGTGGATATTCTTTCCACTCACACCATAGTTAATGGAGAACTCTGGTATTTTCAAAAAGTTCTGTTGTATCCCACATTTCATGTATGCCTTGGCTAGCTTGTAGCTTAATATAGAGATGAGAGGCATGACATCAGCAATTCTTTCAATGTCTGCAGGCTTTTTCTTCTTAGCCACATCTCACCCTGAATCCCGCCTTGCCCTTCTACTCTGATTTTTTCTAGGATGTGGTTCAGCTAAGTTGTTGCCCCATATTTTAAGTGCATGCTTTCAACCTGTGAAGTCTTCTGTCTTTTGACCTCTCACTCTTTGCTGACTTCTAAACCTCCACTGCCTTTACACACCCAGTCCAGCATTCTATCACTGTGACCTTAATCTAAGCAGCTCTTATCCTAACCAGCTTATCTGGATCTAATTATAATTCTAGTTCATTAATACACACATATGTACACACACACACACATATACACACACATACACACATACAAACACACAATATACACAAACAAACAAACACACACACACACATACACACACACACACACACACACACACACACACACACAGCCTTGGTACCTACAGAAAGAATCCATAGGCATTTAGGACAGTTATAAAGTTGAAACTCATGTTTCAACATGACAGAAATTTTCTGGTGTCCTGACATTGAGCTTCCCAATAAGCCGTCAACAGCAGTAGGTCTGGCATTTTCCCTACTTATGACATGGAAGCTGAGGCTCAGAGGCACTTGGTGTCTCTCTAAGGTCTCTCTGCTGCATTATGGAGGTATTAGGCTAAAGCCCACACTTGTAGCCCAGTGTTCATTCTACAATGCTCTGTTCACCTAGAAAATCAGAACGGTCTGATTACAAAGTAAAACCTATGTATTTACTTTGCTTATTTACATATACACAAAGCTTTTTATACTGGGGGAATGGGAGAGAGGATGAAGCTGGGGGTTGGGAGTCAGTTGAGACCAGAGAGCTATAATTAATCCTTTCTCCCACACAAGCCACTGAAATACCACATATAATAAACACCATCACCCACAAAATGCCATGATTAAACAGCTTTGCTTCATATTCAGGAGCAAAGAGAGAGGAGGGAGTGGCACTAATTAACAGGTGGAAATAGAGCATTTACAACATACGATTACTGGTAATAGAATTATCTTCACCCTTCTAATCATAGAGGGATGTAGGGATCTTCCCAGCTGTGAGGCTAGATGTGGCCCAGGAGAAAGGAAGACATATACTACGTGGGAACCTCTTTAGCTCTTGATGCCCGCAGCTGCTGGAGCCAATGAGGCAATGCCTCGGGTAGAGAAGAACAATGTCATCAGCCTGGAAAAGTATGACCACCACACTGTGTCTGCTTGTCAACCTAAGTCTTCTCAATCTTGTTGGGTGCTTCCTTTCCGGAGATTGCTACCAACATTCCAAAGAGTATAAAGGGAGCCCTTTTGTAAATAAGCAAATGTCCCACCATCTCTTCCCATCTGACTCAGACAAACCTGCTTCCCCAAGGCTCCCCTTACTGGTTCGTTGTCCTAAGTAGAGCAATAGTTTTTAACAAGTGGGTCATGACCCCCTTTGTGAGGATCAAAAGACTTTCACGGTGGCTGCCAAAGAAAATTAGACAACACAGATATTTACGTTATGATTCTTAACAGTATCAAATTATAGTTGTGAAGTAGCAACTAAACTAATTTTATGGTTGTATTTACTACAACCTTAGGACTGTGTTAAATGGCCACAGGATCAGGAATGTTGAGAAACCCTGTGCTGGAGTCTCTTTACTGCTGCTAGAGAAGCCTCAAAGGTGTGTAACACAATAGTAAACCCTAGGAACCAACTGCAAGAACCCAGAGCCTCAGAAAGATGAGGGGATACAATGGGACTACAAAACGTTTAACTGACAGCTTCCCATTGCTCGTCCTGCCTCTCCATATGACCAGTGTCCATTTACAGACAAGAGACTCTTCCCCTGTGACTTCAAAGAAGAGTGAGATGGAGAAGGTTCGGGAACAAAGTATGTTTTTCTAAGATAGAGAGTTGGTGTTGTGACCACTTAGCAGTCTATTAGAAGTCCACAGGACATCAAGAGAAAAATGGTACTGCAGAGTAAAAATGGGAGATGAAGTAGGGATGGAGCCAGAGAAAGCCCACTCACCTCAATAGTAACTGCAATTTAGGCTTGTTGAGATCTCTCATCAGTGTTGCAGGGTGACAGTAACTCTCTCAGACATATATGATTGTTGTCATTCAGAAAGAGAGACAGAAAGAATCAAGAGGACAACATATCAAATTAAATTTATTTTTCTGTCCCAAGTTGTGTTGACTAGGGGGCAAGAAAGTGGGAACAGCGTCACCATTGCTGCCACCATCACCTAGAGAACACCAGGTGTCAGTCTCTAGTCCTTAAAGGCTGAGGGTCTGGCAGACTATTAACTTAAATTGATGCATGGGGTTTTTCTCTCCAAAATCGTAGATCCCAACTGTTTTGTTCATCTTCTTTTTACCTAGAAATGATACACAGAGAAAAATTAGTCTAAGCATGGCCTTAGGAGATAAGAAAAGGGTCTTCTTCCAGGTAACCCATGTACTTCCTTAATACTAGAATCCTGGGCTGTTAATGACTGTCTCTCTGTTGATATATCTTTGTAGGAACAATGTCCCTTCCATGACTCCTCCAACAAGTCCTAGAAAGATCAGATTGGATAGAGAACTGCTTGTCTTCAGCATCAAATAAGCCATGTTTAATGTTTTTCAGCATCAGGGTGATTTAGAACTCAGAACACATTCTCTGATAGGAACCATGCTATAAATAGTAGACAGGTTCCCCATGCAGTGAGTAACAGCTCATTTATTCTGTCTGTAACCAAGCAGGGACTTGGAATCCTGGCTCCCACTTCAGTCCTGTCATTAGCTGCCTACATGAATACTTCCATGGGAAGTCTCTAAGGAACAACGTGGGGTGGGGGATGTCTCTCTTTCCTCCCAAGAGGGGCAGAAATGAACAGTCTGCCCACATTGCTTCCCAGAAGTGCAGGACCTGGCTGCACTAGCTCTCAGCAAGCAGACGCTCCAAGGAGGGTTGAACATCAGCCTCTGGCAGTAGAAGATTTTATAACCTTGCTGGTTACAAAAGCACTATAGGCAGGGGGTAGGATCATTAAGAAAAATTAGGGGACAATATTCTGAGACACACAGAAGGATCTTCTGACATTACTTGGTAAGGAGGTAGCACAGAAAGAGAGGGAGAGGGAGAGAGGGAGAGAGAGGGAGAGGGAGAGAGGGGGGATAGACATTTTGCTTGGCTTTTACTGTCAACTATGAAACTATTTAACAACCTTTGGGATCTCAGAAGAGCACATTTGAGTTTTGGAGACCAGTTTTGAAAAGGAAGAGGCCTCTTGACTATTCAGATTTCAGAGAAACCTTTGCCTTGCAGGTATTTGGAACTTGAAAGGCTTTGTGGGTTTATAGCAGTGTCCAGTGACAGAGAACGAGACCCTGAGCCTTGGAGCCTGGGAACCAGTTCATCAGTGGGCAACTTGCCCACCATCTTGACTCTTTTTCACTGCTTCCCTCCAGCTCAGTTTCCACCACATGGGGTTTCTCTTGTCCCCAAGGTTTGGAATCTTGACAGCAGCATGGTTTTCCCCACTGGGCCATCTGCAAGAGCACATGGGAGGCAAATTAGGCTATTAGGCAGAAAACAGAAACAAAGATGTGCTGGGATGGTTTTCTGGAGATGCTGAAGCTTTCTGGAAGCTGCAGGGATGCTACAGAATTTCTGCAGAGCTACTCTGACAGCCTCTGGTGATGGCTCCCAGCACTGGCTGCTGAGGCTGGCTGCTGAGGCTGGGTACTGCTGCCCAGCCCAATCAACCTAACCACAAGAAATCTGAGACCTGGGAAGGTGAGATGAGAAAGCCAAGAGTTGACAGAGACAGGGCAGCAGACCCAACTCTTGTCATTGTCAAAGCTCCTTGAACATTTCTTGGAAAGTGGGTGATGAGGTGAGTTGACACAAAGGGCACCCTCATCAGCAGGAAGGTACACTGACTCCCAGTCATCCCCAATTAGAAAACATCAAGCTGCAATCAGTGTGCTCTGGATATGCGGATGGCACAAACTCAGCTGCCAGGCTGCCCCCTCTTTGCTGCCCTTTTGTAATTTTGGGAAGGTTCTGCATCAGGGCAAATTTCATTCAGATTGGTCTTGACTTCCCTCGGTTTTTTCATTTCTCACCTTTGAGGGACCACCTAGCATCTCTGCTCTAACCTTGGTTCCATCTCAAAGTCAACAGATGCTCTCCTTACTCCTGTTTTGCCTGCAGCCACTTAGTGGGATTGCTAGAACCTTGGTCTGTCCTTGACTTAGGCAGTGCTGCTCTCTGTGGGCAGAATAAGCCCTCTGAGGAAGGTAGTGGGAAATGTGGGGTCTGGTGGAATTACATTCAGACATACAAGCTGCTATTAAGGAAGAAGTACAACAGGGATTCTGCTATATAATTCTAGATCTGTGCGCCTTTCCTCATTCTACTACATTCTAGCCCAAGAGTTGCACCAAATCTTTGGAGTTTACAGTAAAGAAATGTTCCCTATAATCACAGATGTCTAGTCTGTCCTTTAATGTGTTTCCTATACACCTCTGCATGTCTGCCTAAGGACTGACTGGATTCATCTTGGCTTTTTGTTTTTTTAAAAGGTATGTCTTGCCTTTTCCTGGGAGATGGTTATAGATGTTAACATGCTGGTCTTCTTTGCTTATTCACTGAGCTACATAAAAGATTTTCTCACGTGCCTTCTGTGCTTCAGAGTCCTCTAAGGCATGTACACACCTCTTCAGGTCCTTTTCTTCTTTCCAGGGCTCTAGATTATTTCTGCTTTACCTTCTGTTTGAACTTATTTTATTATATCATTATAAGGGGATATGTGTATCTGCATATAAAAATGCACAGTTGTGTGCAAGTACCCACTGAGACCTGAGGCATCTGGTCTCCAGGAGCTGGAGTAACCAGTGATTGTGAGCCACCTGGCATGAGTTCTGGGAATCAAACCTAGGTCTTCTGGAAGAGCAGCAAATACTCATAACCACTAAGGCATGTCTCCAACCCCTCTTTTTGACCTGTAGGTCTTACTTCAGGTCTTGGGGTTTTCATTGCTCATTTTCCATTATTTATGTTTTCCCATTTGCACAAAAGGAAAAACAGTCAACAGCAGGAAACGAATATATGCTAAAAGCTTTAACATCCTTGGGTCAACCTCTTTCAGTAGCAGAAACGTAACCATGGATATAAGCCAGTATTAGATCCCAAAGAGTCCCTAGTCAAGTGGGGATAACAAGCTTAGATGTAGACAACACTATGAGGCTACAGTTGCTGTGTGTCACAGTTTACCCACCATAGGCATTCTCCTAGTAGCAGGTACCAGGTTTCACTTGGGAATTCTAATCTTTCTGGCATCTATTTACCAGATGACAAAAACCAAGATATATCCAAATAAACTAAGAAGTTCAGAAGTACAGGTAAGTTTTTGTACCCTCTCTGCCCTCTATTCAGTTCATTCCTCATGCCTTTTTTCCCTGGGTTTTCCACAGATACATCTATCTTTTGGTGCTCTTTTTAGTTCTTCTCATTGGGTTGGACATGGACTTCTAGCTTGGATCAGTTTTGCCCATCTTTCTCTAGCATTATTTAATCTTTCTGAGATGTTCCTATTGCCTTTGTTCTGTTCAAGGTTGGGGATTTTCCCATGTACTCCAAAACTGTATTACTCCCATAATCATTTAGGTAGCTGGACACTCTACATGGAAGTCAAGTCTTTGTGAGAAAAGATGCTGAAGTTCTGTTGCAGAGCAAGAGCCTCTAAAAGAGAAAGCAAGTCTCTTGCTTTCCATGGGGTAGAGGCTGAAGTCTTCAGGAGAAAGTAGGATTCAAAATGGGCCTAAAGATCTGAGTAACATGCTTTTGCCATCTGGTCTACCTTCTTTCAACATCAGCTCAGTGTTACTAAGTCTTTTGATTTTCTATTTTTCTTTTCCTTTCTTTGACCACATGAAACCTGTTCAAAGTCCTGAGAACCTCTTTTTACATGACCATCTTGGAAGCCATCTTAGGAGGAATCAAAGTGTCAGTCAATGTCAAGAACAAAGTCTAGAAAGGACCATTGATTCTCTAGGATCACAACAGGCAGGTATTCTTTCTCAACTAATTCTACCCAGGTTTAAAGAGTACTTTTTCAAGAGGTCAAAGGATGACTATAATGAGAAAATTGGATTAGTATGTTTCAAAATTAACTCAACTCATTAATCAATGAGGGAGGCAGGCAGTAAGATGGAAGAGTCAGACTGGAAGTTATAGATTCCACAAAGAAAGGCATTTAAAACATATTAAAATAAGATGGCTAGGTGAGATAAACATACCTCAAGGCAGTATGCAGTGATCACAATTTACTATTTAAATATAGAAGACAGAAATGATGTGTACAGGCCTGCATTTGTTTGCCTAAGGATTGGACAGAATTTTCTTTCCTATCCATTTTCTGAAAGTTAACACCCACTGTTGTTACTTTTGTCATTGCCCTGACAATAGCAACTTAGAGAAAGGGAGTTCTTATTTCAGTTGGTGGTTTAAAAGGATGCAGTCCATTATGGAGGGGAAGTGATGGTACTGAGTACATGAAGCAGCTGGTCACATGATGTTGGCAATATAGAAACACAGAGATGAATGCTTATGTTCAGCCTGATTCCTCATTTTCCCTTTTTATTCATGCTGGGACCTCAGCTGTGGCCTCATCTATAGTCTGTGAGTTTTCCCTCATCAGTTAAATTCCACTAGAAATGCACACACAGAAACATCTAGAAGTGTGTATCCTAGGCAATTCCAAATCCAGTGATACTGACAGTGAAAATGAACCATCACAACACTGGTAAAGTGTGAACATCTTAATCATAAGCAACAAACCACTCATATTCTCCTAAAGAACCTGCTAATGCTCACCAAGAAATACTTAGTACCACACACAAGAACCTCTGATAGTTCCCATGCTCTATTTCCATATCTTAGACAACTTATTAAACAGTTGGATAAATGGACTTAGAAAAAATTTCTCCATTAGTAGTAACTGCAGACACAGGACTGAATAGACAACTCAGTGATTTAAGAACACTGACTACTCTTCCAGATGATCTAGGTTTGGTTACCAGCACTCACATAGCAACTAACAACCACTTAAAACTCTGTTTCCAGAAAATCTAATGAGCTTTATTGGCTTCGGTGGCCACTGCACAGATATGCAGGCAGGCAAAATACCTATACATATAAACTAAAAGTAGGTATCAGCTCAGAAGAATGGCTGGTTAAAGCAGATACTTACCAAGCATCTCAACATGGAAAGTCTTTCTGTGTGCTGTAGTGACAGAGAAGGCAGATCCCTACCTCCAGGAGCTGGCCATAACACAGTAAACACTAGAAAAAAAAAAAAAGAGTTAAATAGAGGAAAGGCCACAGACAATGGGTGTGACTCAGGTTTGTGGGGAGAGAAACACATTTTGGCACAGAAGAGCACAAAGCCTTCTTGAGGAAGCTCCTTAATGCCTGTGGGTTTAGCTAACCTCATCTTCCCTTTGTCTGGGGCGTGGGTGTCTGCTTGTCTGCCTGTAGGGGTGGAGGAACCCTTGCACAGTCTTCAGAGAAGGAAGACAAATTCTGTGATCCCTCCCCCTTCTCTCCCATGCTTGTCATTCTACTGACTTTTCTCCTGTCATCTTGGGCACTGCTCCTTGGCATTGGTCAAATACTGTGCTCCACAGGGGCACACGTTGCCAGTCTCCTAGGACCAAGCATGGTGATACTCTATTCAAAGACAGAAATGATGGGGAGAAGAGGAGAAACGGGGTTAGGGCGGGGTTCAATATCTTAGCAGTTGCTGGGAGACAGGTGGATGGAGATAGACTGATGGGCTACAGGTGATAAATGTCACAACCCTGGCTAGTTGGCTATGTAATTATCCAAGCTCTATCCAAGCTGTTATTATAGGCACTTAGCTGTGCCAAGGTGAACCTGAGGCTTCAAAGCACACTTAAGTGCTGACAGCAACCTCAAAATCCAGAGTCTTCTGGGTGAAAAGCAGGGGGGGGGTGTATATTAGAAAACTAGGCTCCTTACCTTTCCTGTGTTTTTCATTTAGTCGATATAAGAGGGGGTCCACCACCCTTAGCAGAATTATCAGATGCTCTTTTCGGTAATCATAGGCTTCAAGCCAGAAATGAGAATATTGTCATTTTTTTCTGTGTGCTTGGGTTAAAATTTCATCTGTAGCACTTGGGAGATGGTTCAGTGGATAAAACCCTTTCTGTGCAAATATAAAAAACCGAGTTAAAATCCCTAGCACTCACATAAGAGTTAATTGGATGTGGTGGCCCACCTCTAATCCCAGAATTTGGGTGGCAGGGACTCAGAATCCATTCAGCAAGCTCCCTAACTAGACTTGCCTAATTGGTAATTTCTGGGTTCAATGAGAGATTCTACTTTAATAAATAAATAGGAGAGTGCTCAAAGAAGATTTTAACTTCTGTTCCCCTCATAAATGAATGCATATCAACACATACACACTGGTGCACATTCATGTGAATACACACACACACACACACACACACACTGATTGATTGATAAGCAATTTCATTTTCTCTAGGTTTGAGGCTAATTGAAAGAAATCCCTGTCTTGTTCTTACATGATCTTTCCTATGTCCCTGAGTCTTAAATCTCACTTTTGTCTCACCTCTATGGACAAAGTTACTGTGTTTAAGGATGGTAAACCCTACCCAGAATACTTTAAGCCCAGGATGGTTTCTTGTTGAGATCCTCCACTTGGTGACATCTGTATATAATTGTAGCTCCACAGATCCCATCCACATATAACATCACATTTGCAGGTACTGGAGCTTAGGACTTGCATGCACACTTTAAAGGGACACAATTCAACCCACTACACTCATGTTCCATATCAGGGACTCAAGGAGGTTTTCTTTTTTTTATAAGGTTTGGGGCAATATGTCCCAATCTTGCTATTGTCTTATACAGGGTCCATGGCTCCAAACGCCCCTATGACCAGTATCTAATTCGGTCAGCTCAATGCTGAAGGTTCAGTTTCCCTGGCATCCTCTCTTGTGGCAGGTATGCTTACCATACCTCTGCTTTGGACATTTCCAATTTCTCTCCACCCCCATTAGCAGACTTTTCTGTGGGCCCTCCTGTAGGATGCTGATGTCTTCACATTCGTCACAGTAGAATCTGACCTGTGTCTAGGACCCTCTACAGCACTGGGGCCCTCGAGACACAGCCAGAACTTCAAGCTTTGAGCCTTAACCCAGTGCATTTGCTGGTTCTCTGACTAACCTGGGCTGGTTGGGCTACTGGGTGTTCTCATGCTTGACAACATTCTGAGTGACAGGCGATGCCCTGGTGTCCATGTCAAAGGCCCAGCTTGGGAAGCACCATCAATCATATGTCTCTGAGTCAGAGAGAAGTCACCATCCTGGAAGTTGTCCCTGAAGTCCAGAAACAAGGCTGTGATCTATCTATATGGCTCACCTTGATCATGACCTTGACTTTACCTGCCACTGAGTGAGAACGAAAACATACACTCCCCCATTTATCTCCCAGTCTGTAAGGCTCACTCTATAAAGAACGCCTATATACACATGAGGACCTGAGTTTGATCCCCAGTACCCACATAGAAGCTGAGTGTCACTGCATGTGCTTATGATCCCAGAGTTGAAGAGGTCCTGACAGAAGGTTCCCTGGGACTTACTGGCCAGCCAGTCCAGCCTCATCAACAAATTCCAAGTATGAGAGACTCTGCCTCAAAATATAAGGGGCAGTGACTGAGAAAGACATTTGGTATTGGATGTCACCAAGCATGTAAACACCCATATACATCTGCACACATGTTTTCTTTGTCTTTGTCCCTGTCTCTCTCTGAGGAATTTAATATAAGTGTGGCAATTAATTGTTTTGTTATAGCCTTTGTAGTTTATCTCACATCTCTTAAAAAACTGAATGTCTCTACTGACCTGTGTTCCCAGAGACAAAAATCACCTCCCAGCCATTCAGAGGGGATAGAAACTAACTCAGCAGAGGAGGCAGGAGCCATAACAGGGGCTATGAGAATTCTTCTCATTACTGCCATGGAAACCTTTGCATCTCTTTGGAGTGAGGATTCGGTTTCCTGGCATTGCAAAGCCGCTGTGATAGGCTCTCTAGATAGATTTCCATTTTGATGCACATGTCAGGGTGTCAAAATGTCTATGTTGTGTTCAATCCTCATTAAAATGGAAGCCCATTGCCACTGGAAAAGAGGAGGTGTGCTGCATTATTTATTATTATTTTTATCTGTTTTCCTAAAACTGGGCTGTTCAGGTTCAAATGGCATATAAAATTGCCACCCGCCTCTCTCTACTCTGTCATTTCACAGTCTGATCATATCTGTGCTCTGCACATTGTATGTTAAATGCTATATTACCAGAGTGTCAGGAGCCCTGAGCAGTGCCTCTGAAATCTGATTTGTCTGGCTTCCTAGAAGCATGTAGGGGCTATTTCTGCTTTTTTTTTTTTTTTTTTTTTTTTTTTAATTTCCTGGAGGAAGGTCTCTGTTTCCAGCTCCCATATTCTAGCCTGTTCTCTTTCTGAAGCCTCATGAAACACTACTCGGAGGCATCCCTGCCTGGCTTGAAGGAGCTCCTGACCTTCTGTCTAGATCCCGCTTTTGACCATGGCCTTTTCTCCCAGATCATGGCAGAGTTGGATGAGGAAACATGGATTCCTCTCGTGAGATGTCTCAGCTGTGAAAGTGCTTACCGCACAAGGCTGATGGCATGAGTTTGGTCCTTGGAATTGCTTCAGAAGGTGAGGAGCAAGTCTCAGAAGTTGTCATTTTATCTCCACACATGTGCGGCATACATCTACCTGTCCATACAAAACCATGTGCAACTAAAGAAAAAAAGAAAATGTAAATTCCATCTGCCATGCAAAAAAAAAAATTTAAGAATTCTCCCAGAGCAAAACAACCACTGATTAACCCCCACATCTCTGGGAGAGCTATCTGGTTGGTTATTTGTCATGCTCCCAATGGCCTTATTCACTTCCTGTATATGTTGGGCTAAAGGGATCATGTTTCCATATGTTAATACATTCATGGAAAGATGGGAAGTCATGGGAATGCATGCAGTATGCTTATTTTTGGAAAATAAAATGCCCTATCTTTTAACTAGCATGAGAGGAGTCGTTTGTGTAGGCAGATAATGTAGTTTCATAGCACGACACCTTCAAATGACATTTAATGAGGATCACACTGTTCAGGTTCTGAGTTCAGACAGGAATGTATTACAATTTATGTATTTCTGGAACTCACACCTCCAAGGATATACATTCTAGAGATAGAGTTGATAGTCAGTTTCTTTGTAATGAGTTAACAAAAGGATAGTGCTGGTTTGAATAAGCCTAGAGAAAAAGGGCTTGTGACTTTTATCACCTCTAGTTCCTTGGCATTCTGCTAAGCAAAGGCCAACAAATTGTGGTCACATGTAGGCCAAATACTGGCACACCTATTGCTTTCTAGATCACATACTATGCGTTTATGCTACTGTAGCAGAGTGGGGAGCAGAGGTTATAAAACCAGCAAGGCCTAAAGCTTTTACTACCTGTCCCTTTCCAGAGTACAGATGCAGACACCTGCTCTTAACTCACA
The DNA here is from genome assembly GCF_963924665.1 of Micromys minutus. Taxonomy (NCBI): domain Eukaryota; kingdom Metazoa; phylum Chordata; class Mammalia; order Rodentia; family Muridae; genus Micromys; species Micromys minutus. The sequence continues at coordinate 39,922,586 of NC_137953.1, read as the reverse complement.
GACACCTCTGTGCTGTTTATCCCCCATGGGTAAGCTTATGACATGCATAAAGACTTGGAAGCCTGCCCTCTTCAATGACTGAACTAACCAAGTCAAGACAAACCAGCTGAAGAAACAATAGTTATTAGTCTATTATCCAAGAAGAGATATGTGATCAAGCACCAGTTGCTATCAGAAGACAGAACACACTAAGATTAGTCTTTAAGATGGCTTACCGCCAGTTAATCTCTTACTTTGTGCTCCTAACCTCGGAACTGAAAATAGCTCCCCTAACAATAGCAATAGTTCATTGGTATCTTGGTCCCCAATCTTTACTAAATAGTTAGGATGTGTTTTAAGAATTGTTCAGGGTTGGAGAGATAGTGCAGCTGTTAAAAGAATTGTGTTTTAAGAATTGCGCACATATTTAAGGCTGAGTGATAGTTCATGACTCATCACTGAACCATCAAGGATCATGTCCAAATTCAAAGAATACTGAGAAACAAGGGATATCAGTGACCTATGCTATATGTGAGGACAGACAGAATGCATCATATACGAGAACATCAGAACTGGCTAGAACCCTATCTTAGGTTGGAACCTGTGAATTATGACCTATCACCTCTATAATAAAAATACATCTCTTTATGGTGCTTATTGAAATGGGAATTCATCTGGATATCATAGATTATAGAGCTGAAACATTGTGGCAGTCTTAACCTAGCATATTCCACTTTGTTAGTATCAGCCGGTGGGTGAGGAAAGAGTGCTCAGAAAATGAAGAAGGGCACTCATGCATCTCTGGACTTGCTGTTCACCCCAAGTCCATGATGTTTGGGGTGTGTTAGCCAGATTTCTGTTGCTATGAGAAATTCCCAACACAACTTCAAAAAGAAAGGTTTTGTTTGTTTGGTTGGTTTTTGGTTTTTGGTCTTTTTTTTCTTTTTCTTTTTTTGGATCACTGTTTTAGAGGCTTCAGTCATTGGTTCTATTGCTTTGTGCCTGTGGTTATTGTTTATGACAAGTTCATCACAAATCTAAATAACTTACCTCATAGCCAAGGAGTAAAAAATGACAGAGAAAAAGGCTAGATTCTCGTAGTTCCCTTCAAGAGCTATGCTAAGCTGAGAATCAAGCCTTCAATGCACAGGTCTCTTTGTAGGACATTCCAGATTCAGAATCTAGCAGTAGGTTCCTTTTTTAGCAGAGAAGTGAAGGACAATGGAAGACCCATATAGCTCCTAGTAAGAGCCAGGCTGGGCCTGTTTTCTGAGACTTTGACTCAGAAGTTCATTACATTTCTAAGAGGCCTAAAGATTCACTGGCTTGAGTTGTTTGGAAGTCACCAAGCCCATTGTCAGCAGCATTGGGGACAAAACTGAGTTGGAAGTGAAATAACCTAGGATTCTTTGAATAAAGTGAGATTATTCTTGCAAAGTCTGGTTTTCCCCCCTGGTAAGGTGAGGGCAACCTGAGGTCTCCCCATAATCATGGGTGATCGTGAGTTCTGATCGCAGCAGAACTTATGTGAAGGAATGGGTGAATGATGGATGGATGGATGAATGGATGGATGGATAAGTTTCAGGAACAAGTAAATAAAAAGATCATTATAATATAGCTTCCCAGCTATAGTACAGATAGGCATGAGTCTCAGTGTGGTTTTGCTGCTACAAAAGAATATGGTACGGTAATAATTTATAATAAGCAGAAACATCTTGGCTCACAATTACAGAGGCTGGGGAGTCCAAGGTTGAGTATACATTTGACAAGGGCTCTCTTGATGTATCATAATGTGCCAAAAGATGTCGCGTGGTTGAGAGAGGCCACAAGGTGTCTGAACACACCTTTATATAAATCAAATTCTGCCATAAGGACACAAATACACTCTGCTCTCATGACCTGATCATCTCCTACAGATGATTTCAGGTACTGTGGTATTGGGAAATTTTTAACTAATGGCTTTGAGGGATACATTCAAATCATAGCAGAGCAGGCAACAGAGAAATAAGTCAGAAGTCTGGCCGGAATACAAGACTCTGAAGAGGAAAGGCTTAGATGGATTCTGATGATCCAAGCAGAAAGCGGAGGTGATTTTATGCTCAAGCAATAGCAGTCCTGGTATAGGGCATGTACTCTGGAAGCTCAGTTCCCCACAATGGATGTGGCTGGCATGGTAGACACAGTTTGGGAATAAAGAAGGCTAGAAAGCTTGGGACCAGTCACGTCTCTAAAGTCCAGAGTGGCACATTGAAGATCTGGGGTTTATCCTGAAGGCAATGGGGGGGGGGGGCTCTGGGAGGATCTTAAATGGTAGACTGGCAAGATAAAATGTGTACTGGAGAAAGACATCTACTCTCTCCAGATACTCCAAGCTGGAAGGAGTCTACCTATTTTGCTAAAACAATAACCAGACAGAAGCAATTTAAGGGTAGATGAGTTTGATTCTGGCTTATGGTTTTAAGGGTACAACCCATGACATTTGAGAACAGGAACAGTATGGCAGCAGGAAAAATAACTGGCTAGTCACATTGCAGGAAGCAATCAGAGAAATATGGGCATCCAACTACCTGGTTTTCCCCCTTTTCTTCAGTCTTGGGCCCCAAGCCAATGGGATGATGATTACCAAAGTTGGAGTAGATATTTCTTCCTCAGTTGATCCATCTTAAGAGTCTATTCATAGACAACCCAGAAGTGTATCTCTTAGGTAGGATCCAAATCCCATGAAGATGACATGCAAGGCCTCCCATCAGACTACCAACCATCAGACTACCACGCAACACTGCTAAGAAAGATGGCTCAGAGTCTGCCAGAGAAATGGGTGGGGCACTCCAGATGCCCAACAAGAAAAGGTAAAGGAAATTTTCCGGTGGTTCTATCTGGCACCTTTACTTATTCTAATTTTAGAATATTATTGAAAACACAATAATAATAAGGCTATAGAGTGCCCCAGTATGGGAGATGACATGTGGATTCTTTTGCTCTGTGTCCTTGAGGAAATTACTTTACCTCTCTGTGCTCTGTGTTTTTCCATCTGTGAAATGAACACCAAAGTGGGTTATTGTGAGGTCTGGCGGGGCTAGTGTGAATAAAATGCCACTGAGTACATTTTAAGTGCGCCACACTCTGCTTTCCCAGGAGAGTTGATATGGTTGACTATTTCTGTCTCCTCTCTGGTCTTTGTAATTAGCCCCCCCCCCACTTTTTTTCCTCCAAGAAAGAACAGCAAGGCTCCTCCCGTCCACAAACACAAGCGCTTGTAGGTTTGGACTGTCTTTGTCTTTTTCCTGAGAAGTAATTTCATGGCTCATGCACTTGAGATTCCATCAGGAAAGCTGGGCCCTCTATCAAGCAGATGATCGGCCTGCTGGGCATTCATTGGCAAATCACAGTTCTGTTAATTAACTCAATGTGGGATTCCAGCTCTCAGCTCCTTTCAAAGCTCCCTCTCTCACTTGGGGTTTGAGTTGTGGCCTCTCTTCTCTTTGGCACCCCAGGGGAAAAGTGTGCCTCAGGCTGCCCCTTTGTCCTTGTCCGCTCCAAGCTCTACAGCCTGGAGACCAAAGCTTCGTCTGCTGTATTCATCCTAACATTCCCTTTGCCTACTTTCTGGAAAGTTTCTTGCTTTCTCCCTGTTGTAAAAGGGGACATGTATTTCTGAGCACTTTGCTTTGACATGGCTTGTCTTCTAGGTTCAGCTAGACAGGACTATGCAAGAGTACATCTCTGCACATCAGTGCCCAGCCTGGAGCAGCCCTGGTTGGCCAATGCACATCCAAGCAACTCCATGACCAACCTCAGGGCACCACTCACAGGCAGAGCTACTCAGCTCCTCTCTCTTATCTCTCCACTGTTTCCCTCGACACTGTGTCCTTGGATTGAGACTTCCTTCTTCCCTCCCTTCTCCATCTTTGCTCCATCATGTGTGCACAAGTATAAATGTGTACAGGCACACAACTGTCACAACTGTGTGCATACGTGTGGTGGCCAAAAGGACCACCTCACCACCTCATTGAGGCAGGGTCTTTCATTGGCCTGGAAAATATCAAGTAGGCTAAATAGGACAGCCAGAGACTGCCCAACGGTCCTCTTGTACACACACATACACACACACACACACACACACACACACACACACACACACACACACAAACACAAAGGCCATGTACCTGGTTATCGAGAAACCTAAAAACTAGTAGTCTCAGATAGGTGAGGTAGCTTGAAAAATTCTCACCAGAGGCCATGTTCTAACCTTAACTGTCTGAATTCATTTTTAGTGATTGATGCTAGGCCATCTGTGGCTGTTGCTATAACTGTCTGACTCTGACATTAAACGTGAGCCTCAATACCCACTTAGTTTTATACATAAAAATATCAATATGATGAGTTCTACATGTGTTTTTCCACAATGTAACAAAAAGGGGTGGGGGTGGTCTAACACATGCCACAACATAAATGGACCTTGAAAACAGTAAGTAAAATATTTGAGACCCCAGACCTCTCACAAAGCATGCCTCACTCACCAAAGTATCTGAGTTCTCAAAGAGGAGAGACTAGGAAGTGTGGCGAATGGGGATTGAACTTGTGCTATAGACTCTGGGTTTAAAAGCTACTCCCTTCTAAATTTCATTTGTAAGCACTAGTCTCAAAGGAGGATGAGAAACCATCATGAAAAAAAATTAAGCAAAAATAAATCAACAAAAATAAATGGAGGGAAAATGTAAGACCTATAATTACAGAGCTCAGGAGGATGAGAAACGAAGATTGTCATGAGTTTATTTAAAAGTTCTATCTACTGATTCAGCCATTCTCTTAGCCTTGGGGTATACACATGGCCTGTGTACAATGTGGGGTAATTCATAAAATCACCATGTTTAATATATTGCATTTAAAGGGGTATCTCGAACAGCTTGCCTGTTTGTTCAGCAAGTTTATGAGATGTTTGGGAGGCAGAGTGCTTGGCACTCAACCGAACAGTCAGTGTAAATGCACTAGTTGCATTGGATTTTAAAAGGTCTATACTCTCTTTATAAGTAGAGAGAAGCCTGTGAGGCCAGGAACTAGCAGGTCTCTATGCTTGTGGGTTTGGGTGATGTCTGACTTAGGTAAAGAGAAGGTGGGTCATTATGTTTCAATGACATGTTCTGATACAAACACAAGTTTGCATCATGGGAGAACCCTTGTCCTTAGCGGCACTCCTTCATGGGTCATAAGTTTTCCAAGGCTATCCCAGTGTTATTGGATTTCAAGATGATCTGCCCTTACTGTATGCTTTTCCTGTTCTTATAAATCCAGTGACCATCTGATGGAATCAGCTTGTCCTTTATCAGTAAGAAGTGATAGCTCCAAGCTGTCTTTGAAGCATACTGTTGCTACAATGATTAAATGATGGAGATGGGAAGTTCTTCCAACCATAGCAGATGGTCAATACTGCCTAAGTGATGTCATCGCTTTGTAGCTAGGTACAATGTCATTCTCTAAGGAGAGGAGACGTGCAAGGCCATGCTTTCTATAGAAGGCCTGTTCAGAGATAAATTGCCCATAAGCCTGATGTACTATGCCCTGGAATAAAGACAAGTATCCTAACAGTGTGACGGTCCTTTATAGTTCTGACTGAGAATGGTCGGTCCAGGACACCTACAACAGCTGGAACCGGTAGACCATAAAATCCATGCTGCTTATTGACACTCACCGACATCATTCTGCAAAACCTTGGGTTTTATTTGTTCTGAACCATTTACTAAAGAATATGTGACTAGATTCAGATGACTGAATGAATAAAAAATGTTTTGTTTTTTTCCCAGTGATATAGGGCAATTGGGGTCTCAGAGTCAAGCTTAACCTGGGCCCAGTTCCCTGAATGGCTCTTCTTTGTGGCTGTCTACCACAGGACATGTCGGGATCCGTTTGTGTGTGTGATGTAGAGGTTTACTTAGTTCCCGTTTCTGTATCTTCTAGAGTGTGGTACCAGCATCTGCCTTGCTTTGGCAAAGATCTCAAAACTGGTGGGATCACAGTGGCAGAAACGTACAGAGAAAAGACTATCAAAAGACAGGAAGCAAGATGTGGCCCCTTTATACTAACCAAATTCTATTAGAACTCACCCAGTGTGGGAGCTAGCTTTAATCTCCTCTGGGAACATGGTCCCCAGTATCTCTCTATCCATCTTCTACTAACTCCTGCCTCTTAGAGTTTTCCACCTTCACAGTGCTATGCAGGTGATCAAGCCTTTAGCATGTGAAACTGTGGGGTACAAGCTCAAGCAGTACATAAACAAGAATGTTCTTTAATTTTTACAAATCTGAGGTAGACATTGTCAGCACCGTTTTACAGATAGGAAAACCAAGGCTTGAGGATGGCCAGAGTTACATGACAGACAAGAGCCAGTGCTTGAACTAAGTACTTGGGTCTTGAAGTTCTTGGTGTTTAGTTGTAGTTAAGAAGTAGCTCTAATTGCTGAGGTCTTTGGCTCTTCTGAAGAAATAGTGTGTTTAATGGCAATGTCATTATGATCTTTTGTGTCATAAAATGGTGGCAGCCAACAAAACATATGACTTCAGCACCCTCAGATGTCACTCATGGTGTCACATCAGAACAGCTTTATGATGGCCCTATCTCTGAGTTTCACCACTCTCAAATTGTCCAGGGTATAGGTATCTGTTGTTTCTGCTTTTCTGCAGAAAGCTGGCTCTATAGCACATGATTGGTTCCCTACTCCCATCCACATCGTTGCTTCTGTCAGAGTATTTCTTGTTTATTCTTATCCTTGAAAGACACTGACTCAAAGGTTGCCTGGGGTACCTACAGCATCACTAAGGATATGAGAAACTAACTAAATAAAAGACCTTTATCAGTATTTCTTGTCAATCATGAGCAGAGATGGAGAAGATGCTCTGTTCTTCTGAGAGTCCTTGAATCTGTTTCCATGGCATTCTTGGGTCATCTCACCCATGTGCAATCATTGTGGCACATCTTCACAGCTGCTGTGCTTCACAGTGGCTGCTGATGAGGGCACTTACTTTATAGGAACAAAATGTCTCCAGGAGGAACAGCTTCAGGTAGATGACACTGATAACAGCTTTGAACATCCTCCATCACTGTATCCCTCAGTAAAGCTTAAGAGGTGTGTGTGTGTGTGTGTGTGTGTGTGTGTGTGTGTGTGTTGTTGTTGTTGTTGTTGTTGTTGTTGTTGTTTTAAAGAATACTTTCATTTACTTCTTTGATGTAAAAGCTAACTATACTTATTGCATGATTTTAGAAACCACCGAAAATGATACAGAACCACATGAAAATCGTGGGTCAGCTTTCCTTTCACTAGTAACCCTCTTATATATTTTCTTCTGGTCCTTTTTTGCTTATTATTATTATTGTCATCAGTGGTTATGATCATTATAATTATATATCTGGGAGCCAATAGAATATGCAATTTTGTATTTGTTTTTTTTTCCCCCAGCATCATTTAATTTCTCCAAAACCATCAGTTTTATGGCTGCATAATAGCCCATAATGTGAACATACCATCATTTGTTTAACTGTATTCCAATTGTTAGAATAGTTTGGGTTGTTTTCATAAATATGGCTTCTAATGTCTGTAATATGCTTCTCACATAAAAGAACATGGTTGGTCAGCTTGTAACATTTGGATATTAATACCTCACCAGAGAGTATCTGTAAAAGTCTTTTGTTTCTTAAACCAATTTCTAGCAATAATGGATATTTCCTTACAGAAGGCAGTATGTAGCTTTAATTCTATTCATCATCTATATTTATTTAATCTCTCTAAATCTACATATATAGAATTGAGATGAAAAATTATATATTTAGGTTTCTTAACATAAACATTATGTAACTTTGACAACTAATCCTGCAGAGTGTCATAAATTAGATGAATTATATGTGCCTTTTTACTAAATTTATTTCTATCACAACCAATTTCAATGGATGGTCCCTTGTCATGGGCAGGCAAGTGAATCTTTGGGAAGTGTTAAGGGCCACGCTGGGTGAGCAGGACATGACAGAAGTGGGAGGATCCTGAAACACAGGCATGTCCTCTTTGATACAAGCAAAGGCAGAGCCACATGAGGGCAGAGGGTGACATTCAGAGGGGTGAGCTAGTTATCCGGCCACAGGGCAGAGCATGTGGAGGAACTGTGATGGTACTGATAATGAGTCAGACATGAAGACCTCAACTCAAAGGCTAGGGTTGACCTGACAATTCACAGTATGAGCAGAGGAGAGAAACCTGGAGAAGCAGGACTCTGGGCAATGGCCATAAGGAGGATGGGGTGGAGCTCCTCCTAAAAGGCATTGCACAAGTGAGCATGTTGTAAAATAATTCAGAATTCTAAATCTGAAGCTTATCAAGAGGACATTGAGCACTGAGGGCCAGGTTCAGAAGGAAGTTCTGCATGGCCAATGTGGATTTAACAGACATTAAATTAATGTTACTCTCCTGGCTCTCCTGCTTTCTGTGAACTGCTGATGCTGGGTGGAGCCTGTGTCAACTAATCTCCTGATCAATGCAAGTTAAGAGTACTTAAGGAAGCTGGAGAGATGGGTCAATGATTAAAAGCACTGGCCACTCTTCTAGAGGGCCTGGGTTCCATTCCTGGCACCTCCATGCCAGCTCACAACTGTCTGTAACTCCAGTTCCAGGGGATCTGAAACCCTCACACAGGCAAGCAAATCACCAATGTACATAAAATAATAAATACATAAATCATGAAAATGAATAAAAAGGTATATTTGAATGTAATTGAATTGCAATATAACTGAGGTACATTTATATTCTTAACTTTTTGATAAAGAGAATAAAGTATCCTTAAAAACATTTGTGTGTTTGTGCGGTGTAGCCTCAAATCAGGGATCCTTCCAACACACAAACACACACACACACACACACCTGTATATCCAACGGCTAAAAGCACCAAAGGTTTTGACCCTCTTTCCTGACAAGAAGAGAGTCTCCAGAAGGCAGAAATAAACCTTGAACTTGAGAACCGCTCTTCACTGCCAGCTGTGACGTCATTGGGGATTACGAAGATCTGATGCATTGCCCTCCCCATGAATGATGATGTATCTATTGTTCCCTTAGAAATCATCAGGGAGAAAAGGCGTCAATATATAAACATCTCACCTTAAATATTTTGTCTGTCATCTTTTCTTTTTAAATTTATGATCCCATTTCGTTTTTTTTTTCTAGCTCAATAAATCCAATACTTGAATTCTGTTATGATAACTGAAAAAAAGAATTTGCCCAAATGTTTGTCCTTTTTGTTTTGAGTTTGCATGGATCTGCCAGTGACTGTCCTCATCAGGGAGTGTCTTCTTCAAGCAGGCTTAAGGAGCTGCAACTGGACAAAAACAATAGGGAGGGTTAAAGGAGAGATTGGCTTACACGAGGACAAAGGGACAAAGGGATGGAGATGCTTGTTTCTTGTACAACAAGGCGTGAAAGACATAAAAATATTTACTTAACCAAACACCCAACCGCAGGACACCAGCAAAAATTCAAAAGTGACTGACTACATAGGAAGCATGAAAAATGTTTCTGGCTCGAAGAGACACTTGAAGCATAGAAAGCAAACCTCAGAACATGGCAAGCATTTGAAAATATAGACAAGAAAACCATTAGGCATCACTGTTCAGTCAAACAAATTGAAACCACATCCCCTTGCAACACCACCCCCTGCTCCCCTGCCCCCCCCCCCAAGTGACTATCTGGGAGGAAGACTATGGGCTCCTACTCATCTCTGTTCCTATAACTCTGTGGAGAACTAGACTATCTGTTAGGCACAGGATGTTTTGAGTGACAAAAAGAAGAGAAAAGCTGTTCTCAAGGGAAGAGCTGGCACCTTCCCAATCTGTGATGGCCGTTCTTGGTTGTCAACATGACTACATCTAGAATTAGCTAAAACCCAATAGGCTAGATACACCTGTAAGGATTCTTTTTTCAATCAATTAAATCAGCTGAAGTGGAAAAACCCACTTTTAATCTGCACCTTTTGAGGTGAGAAGATTCAGCTTTTATGCAGATTTTTTTTGAGGTGGAAAGATCCAACTTTAATATGGCCACACCTTCTGCTGGCAGTTTATATAAAGGACATAGAAGAAGGAAAGCTTGCTCTCTTTGGCTGCTTGCTTCTATTCCTTTACTGGCATTAAAGCCTATATCTTCAGGATTCCAGTGTATATTGAAGATGAGCTGAGCCAGCCAGCCTTGTAGACTGAACAACTACTGGGTTCTTGGACCTTCTGCTGGTAGGCAGCCATTGTGGACTAGCTGGACCACAGCCTGTAAGCCACTCTAATAATTCCTGTGTGTGTGTTCATTCTATCAGTCTGTTCTTCTAGAGAACGCTGAATAAAACACCACCTTTGTATTTTATATACCTAGAATACCTGAATAAAGATAGAATTTAGTAGATGAGCAAATGATTTAGTCAGTGAATGAGTGCATGTTCAGTACACAGAGATTTAGCCCACCACTATGAACTTTTCCTGTAAAATGAGTGATTATGGGCATATGCCTACAAGAGAAGTTACAGAAGTGATGGGGTGAGCTGACCCTAAGCCACATGGCAAGAATAACTGCATCTTCTAACCCTAAGCTTACTTTCTGGGTACATCCCTCCCACTCTCCAAGCTTGGGTCCCTTTCTTCTTCTTACATTCAGCTCCCTCTATAGAATATGCACTTGTGGATGAATTTTAACATCATACTTCTGATTCTTAGTTTTAATCTGAGTGCACATATAGTAGTAGTTGCTTTGCATATGTTCATAATTGAGACACTGATAGCCTAACAATCTTGTAATGCCGACAATATTATAATCCCCATTCATCTGTGATGAAACAGCCTCAGAGAGCCCAAGATCTGAAGGCTAGGAAGAGGTACATCTGGAACTGATGCCCAGAGAGTCTGACCATAAACTCAGGGCTCAACACCACCAAGCTCTTCTGTGCAGGTTTTCAAGTGGAACCAAACTGGCCTTCCTGAGTCTATGTGTGGCCCACTCTGATCATTTGTATAAGGGAAAGAGCCTATGACAGCTGAACCATCTTCTCTGGTAATGCTTTTTTCTTCTGCATAGAAATGAACTCAAGGTTTGCATACATTAAACTCATAGGCCCTTCCTACACTCTAACACCACCTCCCACTTCTCTCTAGCCAGGCTGCTCAAAAGCATGGTATTTAGGAAAGACTTTTTGCTTCTTGCCTCCCATTGGTTACTCCCAAAGTAACCCAGTGAAATTGACTTCTCCTAAAGGAACCCTTGCTAAGGTCACATGGGACCTCTCCTTATTGTGAATCTAGTAAACACCACATGACAAGAATGACAATCTGTATCTCTATATACTGCTTCTCCTGTGGCTCACCTGATGCCAGGCACACAGTGGGTGCTCAGAAAATTCTTAATGAGGATTTTATAATGTTACATCTTAATTAACCCCAACTTCATTATCAATCAGTGAAACCTTTTATGTTTAACTTCCCTTAGTGTCCCTTTGATGGATGTTGCCATGTCATTTTGGCCAACCATTCCCATTCCCATTCTCCTTTTCTTCTTCTCATCTATTAAATATTGGTGTTTCGAATTCACTATAAAATACCTTCAAAACACATGTTTGCAGCAATTGGTCCAGCATGTGGCTCTAATTTTAGAGGTTTTGCAAACTGGGAGGTGAATCATAGCTGGAAGATGTAGCTCATTGGGGGCAGGTCCTTCACAATGCACAATCTCAAGTCATTTCTCTGGGATTTTGGTTTCACAATGAACTGGTCTGCCCCATCATACCTTTCCTGCCATAGCCAACTGAGTCCTCTGAAATGGTGAGCCAAAATAAATATTTCCTCCCTGATGTTGTTTCTGCCCAGAATTGTAGTCATAGTTGTAAGACAAGTAGCTAATACAGTTTGTGTTCAAATTTTATCTTGGCTGTTCTTTCTTATACGTGTGTGTGTGTGTGTGTGTGTGTGTGTGACTTTAGAAAGCAGGCATTCAGTAGACTGTTTCAACTGCATGAATCAGAAGTTACAATCTTTAGCACTAATTCCTTCTCTATACATGAGACCCTGACAGGTAACGTGACAATGGGCAGGCATCTCTAATTACCTGTCAGTGTACTGGGTATGTAATTAACTGAATATTTTTTCTCAGATTTGTCTTTTTACTTTTATTCCAAAGTCCCAAAGTCCCACTTCCCAACAATAAAGGTATTAAGTACATTGAATGTCTCTTTTTCTAGATACTGTAACGATATCCACATTTTTCCATTATGTGGTACAGAAGAATGGATGTCGTGAGCAGGAGCTATCTCCCGCCGTTATTTCTTATATTGTCACCAAGTGTTGTCAATGTACTTGCTTTCTCTATATCAGTCTAAATTCAGAAGCTGCAGAAGTGGGGATTTAGAAGCTACAATCTGGGGGGGGGGGGTTCAAACTCAGTATCTAAATCAGCATTCTGGAGACCTGATGAAGTCCCTTTCTAGAGACCTGTTATCATGACAGGGAGAAAGAGAAGACACTGTGTGGCTGGGGTTGGTAGTCACTGTTCCAGATAGCTGCACTTAGAAGATGACCAAAGTTTTCTCTCTTGGTGACTTCCAGACTCCATCTTGACTAGTTTCTGCAGTGGTTTCCATTGTCACCTCCTGTCATCCTTATCCTCTGCTGTAATATCCCTTTTTCATAGTCACTAAACAACTGTCTTGTTTCCTTCCTTCACAGCTAGCCTTCCTCTTCGAAGCCATAATTATCTTTTCCAACTGAATATACTCCTAACCTCTTCCTCTCCTGATTCTAGATGAAATCTAAGCTGTAAAGATGACACTGTTAGCTAGCATTGACTGAATGAGTGCCTCATAAGCGCAGTTAAATCAAGCAAGAGTTTCCATGTTCCCCTCACATCACTGCAGTGGAACGCTGGAGAGATGTTTTGTTCCTGGAAAGAAACATAGCTGGTCCCAGCAAACACTTTCTTGTTTCTAACAAAACATGACATCTGGTTCTGTAGCTCTTAGGTCAGGGTGTGTACTAATCATTAGGAGAAAATGTTTCCTGGTGTGTGGAGAACATGCAGACCCCCCCTCTTCATTTCCTTTACATGTGTGATTCCCTCTGCCTGTGACGCCCACAGGCACAGTACCTTCCTTCCTCCACTGTCCTTTCAAACACCATGGTTATGAGAAAGCTCTGTAACTCCACAGCCACTCCCATCCCACCAGCTTTTCTTTCACTTCCCTCTTTCATTTTTGTCCAACAATTCTCTCTCTTCCTGATGTACATCTGCATATGGGTATGTGTTTAGTTCGCCTCTTCCCTGGAAGGTAAATTTCATAGAGCTGGAGACTTAGTTTTGTCCACAAGTTTAGTTCTGATACATGTTAGTAACTTAATAATTATGCATGAAATGAATTAATAAATTAATGTCTTTGTACAAGAGACAGTATGGCAAAGAGATAGCTGACCAAATGGGAGAAAATGTTTGCTAAGCATGCATAGGAAAGAATATTGATATCTAAAATATTTAAAGGACTAAAAAAACCCTAAATACCAAGAAATCAAACAGTCCAGGAAATAAATGAGCTAAAGAAATGAGCAAGCAGTTCTCAAAAGATGGTATACCTTCATTAGACATCAGAAAAATGCAAATTAAAACTTCACGGAGAGTCCATCTTACCCCAGGAGCAATGACAATCATTAAAAATAATAATACTAATAGACACTGGTCTGGATGCAGACAAAAGGGAACCCTCATATGCTTCTGCTAGAAATGTAAATCCAGGAAATTGCATATTTTATTTTTCTCCTTACCACTTCTCTCCTCCTGAAATAAACACACACAGTTAATAATAATAATAATAACAATAATAATAATAGTAACAAATATGTATATACACACAATGAATTTTATTAAGCCAGAAAGAGTGAAATTATGCCATTTGCAAGAAAATGGGTGCAAAGGGAAATTACTATACTAAAAGAATTAAGTCAAATTCAGGTAAATATCTCATGTTCTTTTATTTGAGAGTCCTAGATTTATATAGATATATAAAATCATGTATACATACATGACATAAAAATGGCAGCAAAAGTATCTAGAACAGTAGGGAAATGGGAAGGACCAGAGAGGAGAGGGGCTGTGTAGGAGGAACATGGTCAGCGTATATGCGTACTTATGTGAAAGAGTTCTTGTGAAATCCCTTACTATATACAAAGAATTTGTGTCAAAAATAAAAAATAAATGACGCCACAATAGGGCAGTAGAACTACAGAGAAGCAATAGGGGTAAGGAGAGGACTCTGACCCTCTCCGTCACTGCTGGTTACTAGCAGAGAGGAGGCCATGGTAAGGAAGAGGAGAAAGTGTGGCTGGGAAGAAGAGCAGACTCTGCTCTCTTGTGCACAGTCTCTCCCAGCTGTGTGGGAAGGGCAAGCCTTGTTATCATCTAGCGGATTTATGATACCTTAGCATTCTTAAAAATTGGCTCCATGATGTCTTATTAGTGCTTTAATAACAGGCTCTTTATTTTTAATTTGTTCTGTCTCTTGGGATAAAGACAGGCTGGCATACTGCAAAGTGGCATTGAGACGTAACTATTGGAACAGAATCATCTGGTCTACCCCAGGGCTGCCAGGCAGGAGGTTCACTTCGCAAAGTAGACACACAAATCCAAAAAAAAAAAAAAAAGTATGACTTCTCTAAGGTGCAATAATTAGCAGAACAAAAGCAGAAGCCATCCCTGTTCCCCAGGGTTGCAACTCCCCACACCGTAGCCCATAGTCATTTCTGCTCTAAAAGCACCACAGTGCCTGCTCCTATCACTCCATACACATGGACTTTGGGAAGAAATATCTTTGCTTATTTGAGGATGGATATAAGGGCATGCTCTTTGAGGCCCGTTCACTGGCATCCTTTGAAAGTAGAAAACCAAGTGTCCTGGTATGGCATAATTTAAAAGCCTTTTCAGGACAGGAACAAAAATCTGCTCATCTTGTATTTCCCATGTTGTTCGGAAAGATTAGTACACCCTGGGGCTGCTAAATACACACTGGGTAATTCTGATGGTAGCTGCAGGGTCCATCGTATTTGCGTTCTGTCTTGGAGCCTGGCAGTGAACATAAGTGATGACAGACATTTGTAGTAGCACTTTACAGTTTACAAAGGACTTTCAAAGATCTCACTTGATCCATAACGTTCAAAGGCTGTAGGACACAGTGATTAAAGTAGAAGCCTCAGAGTCAGGGCAGAATTCTCTGCTTCTGTCTACTGCTTTCAATCAGCTGACATGAACCCAAGTTCCTTGTTGTCCCATTAATAAAAGGGGAGAGGGCATTGAGTGTGATAAAGTATACATAAAGTGCTTAGGATAGGCTAATAAAGCATGGGAAATGCTAGGTGTATCATTGTCTGACATGCTGATTGCAGGTTATCCATGACTCGATTATAAAAGTGCTGGATGGTTTGTTGGCATTTTTTTTTGTTTTGTTTTGTTTCATGTATAGCTAACAAAATGTGAGAACTACCATCAGAAATTAAACTCTTACTACCAGAAGTTGAGTCTTACGTTGTCTCCTCTCTTTCCTGGCTGAGCTTTGCCATGCATCAGAGACTTGCCTGGGAAAAGAGAGATTAGTTCAGTTTCTTTCCTTTCAAATTCTACCTGCTACCTGTTTTGGTTCCTTCAGGGCTGGACTTGGAGAAAGGAGGGCAGGTGACATGCTAAGGATCTCTAATGTGATTGGTGTTCTCATGCTCAGTGTTGGTACTGTGCATGTAGCAGTCTCAAATGCTGGCTGTATCTCTTACAGAATGAATTTATATTTTCTCTGAGAATACTCGTTAGGAACTGACAAAGTAGTCTTATCACCTGAGATGAACAGGCCGTTGTCCAGGTGATCTGGTTTTACTTCCTCCTCAACTGCCATTTTTGGGTACTATCCTCATTGAGACTCTCTGGTGAAATTGTGTCATCAAAACAGGCAAGGCACTAGGATGGAGTCTTTTCAAGGTAGTTAGATTTCACTGCCATAAGTTTAGCTCATGGAGGAAGCATGAGATCTTTCACTAGCCAAACTCTGCAAGTGTGCTGCCCTAGGCAGCCTCAGACAGCCTTTACTTAGCGTTGGAGGCCACACATAAGTACCATCTTGTGTCTTCTAAACTCAAGAACATCCTAGTTCTGCTCACCAAGTGGGTCTCTTAGGGTCCTTTCCTTGACCTGACTAGGTAAGAGTGGAGATTCCGCCATGGGAAGAAATGGAAAATGCAGTTTCCTTATGACTCTCTTCTAAGAAGCCTTCATCCCCCAGCCTCTTTTTCCCATTTCTGATTCTCTTAAGTGAGCTGAAGATGCAGAGCTAGGTTAGAATGCCTTGAAGCAAAGTCTACACAGCTTCTGACACCTCTCCCTGACACACTGAAGTCTTAGAGGAGTATAACACAGTCTGCATACACAATTTTTAATGTCACATTAGTCACATTAAAGACATAAAAAGGAACAGGTATTTTCGTAATATGACTTAATCCAATCTGTCCGAAATGCCATACCAAGATGTAATCAAAATAACAATAGTTAAGAAATGTTTTACAGAACTTCCTGCCGAGTCTGTAAAAGCAACTACGATGTATATTTCACACACACAGCATGCTTCTAGTGTTCAATAAGCATTTCACGGGCTCTGCTCCACATGTGGCTTGTGAGGCCATCTTGGACATTGCAGCGTCTGGCTGCAGAGCAAGTTTTTTTCTATTGTCCTCACCTCTGAGACCCCAGAAATAATGGAAGTGATCTTCACAACTCATTCCAACCAATATGCATGGGACCAGCGTGCAGATTCTAGGGACAGAAGGAACTGAAGGCTTGCAGCCACCATCCTTTATTTCTGTTCCCATCCTAACAGATTGACTGAATATTCGTGCTTAGGACCACATAAAGCCAATAAAACTCTTATCTCCTAAGGAACTCAAAATCGGACTCTTAAAGTATTATGCTCCTGTTGTATAAAAGACACTCTCCCAAATACCCACAATTCAAAAGAACTCCTTATTAACCTTTGCTCTGTTTCTCTTGCATGGTTATATGTGGGTACGTAGATAAACACACACGCAATGTAGAAATACTTAGGCTTGCACATTGCTTTTTGTTCAATTTTCTTATGTCATTGACATCTTTCAGCAGAATGGGTTTGGTAAGTGAGTATATTCCATCATCTTTTACTAAACGTTAAGCTTAGTTCGGGGCTTTGAACTAGCACAGGGGATAAGAAGCAATGAAGAATAGCTTAAGAATGGATGAAGTGGGACACTTTCTCAGAGATGATTCTTACCGGCTGCATAACCTTGGTCAACTAAAATTCCCACCTTTCACTTTCTATATTGGAAAAGAAATTGCATCTACCTTACAGGACATTGCAAAGGTGAGCTGGCATCCTATACATATTCCCCAGTATCCTCCTGGATAGAGCATACAGACAATGTTGACCCGCTATTTAATTGTTCCTTTCTCTGCGTTAGGCAAAGCTAACTTAGCTAGTTCCCAGGCGCTGGCCTCATTTTTCCATGGAGTCCTTGTGTTTTGATGCTCTTGTTTTCCGATTGCTTTGTGGTGTCTCTCTGGGGTCACTTCTGTGCCTTACAGTCCAAGCAGCTGACTTGGCATAGAGAAGGCACAATGTGCTCCTCTCCTGGGTGGAACAGTTTCCACCCAGGTGTATCAGGGTAGTTAAGTGGCAAATCCCTTCCTATCATCTGATTTTCTGCTATTGACCGATGGCCATTCCAGCAGCAGCAAGGGGCCTGGCACTGCAACTTTCGAATTTTTTAAGGTTTGGAATGTTTCTCCTTGTTCCGAATTCTCCCTCCTTTCACGTCTTGCTGTACTTGCTTTGGCTGCTGGCCCAGTTTCATCAAGCAAGCACAAACTTTATAACTTTTCTTCCATTGTTTTGACAATGCATGTGATTTGTATATGGCAGTGTGGCTTAATATCCCTATTTATGGCAGCTCCCTAATCTGGAGGTAGGATTGAGGGGGAGGAAGCTCCAAGTCTGTCGTCTGACCCAGAAACTGCTTCTTGTTTCTACAGCAACTGCCTTCTCTTCACTGTCTCTTCCCGGCTGTGGGCTTGGGTAAAGCATCCTCTGAGGGACAGCACTTTTCCTTGTGGCCCCCATGCTTCAGGCTATCGGAAACCCAAATGCACACTGATGTTTCCTTTGTATGCAGTAAGCAATGATGCTGAACTGTTTAATGCTGGCAAAAAAAAAAAAAAAAAAAAAAAAAAAAAAGCCAGAAATCAAAACAACAACAACAACAACAAAACCCCATCAAGCAAACAAAAAGCAAACAACAAAACCAACCAAGTAAACAACAAAACTACCTAAGATTAAAAATAGAAAAGTCGAGTCCAAGTCACAATGACATTTGAGTCACTGAAGCAGGTTGGATTTTCTCCTCAATCCTGTGTTGTTACATACATACATACATACACACACACACACACAGACACACACACACACACACACACACAGAGAGAGAGAGAGAGAGAGAGAGAGAGAGAGAGAGAGAGAGATTTGATAATTACTACTGAGTCAGATGGTGGCCACATTTAGCAAATATTTGTTGAATACTTGTTTATGTCAGCCAATGAGCTAGGAACTAGGAAGACAGGAGGAATCAAACCCCAGTACAGTCCTGAGCCAGCTGAAGTTTACTCAGTGGGGAGAGATGTAAACAAGCAAGCACAGTAAGACAGGGCAGTGAAATCAGCCAAGTGCAGCTCTGGGTACTACTTGTGAGGTTTGCCAGAGCCCCATAGAAACAAACAGAGATGCATACACGGTCTGGGGAGGCCTTCAAAGATGGCGTGGTGCTTGTCAGGCAGAGCATAGGAAGCTGGATGCTGGGAACCCTCTGCCATTCAGAAGGGAGCGGGGGTGGGGGGGGGGACAAACTGCAGTTTGGACGACTGGAGTATGGAGGGCTGAAAGGATGGGGCACAGGACATGACAGCCTTCTGGGCAGCATTTTAGTGATGCTACTCTTCATGGAAACCTGGATGCTAGTTTGGTTTTATTAAAATAACTCCTTAAATATAACTACTCTGTGATACTGGAGCAACCTATATTGTATGAGTCAGAGGCATGAGCCATGCCTGTGTGTTCTTACCTAAATCACCAAATTACTCTCAACACATCATCATATTCTGACCCATATTTCTTCCTCCTACATGTCCAAAGTGCTCACTGCCAGAGCCCAGGGTTGAAAGAGTTTAGATGGCCACCAGCACCTCTACTATTAGCCATTGTAGCCTCCAGCTGTTTGGGTCCTTGGAGGACAAGCTCTAGGGTGTATGTGTCTCCATACTAATAAATAATTCCTTGGTCTTTGCCTCTCCAGCATTTGAAAGGTGAAGGAGCAGATTCCAGAAGGCTGCCCCTCTCAGTAGCAACCCTTTAATGAAAAGCACACCCTAACATCTGACTCCATTCCTTCTGAGCTCCAGGGTGGCAAATGCAAAGTATGCACTGTGTGGAAAGCAATTGCTTAAACCGAGATGGCTTGCACCCCATTTTATATTCCTGCATCCCTAACATTGTTTTCTCATATCAGCCCAATAACTCTTTGACACCCGTGCTATCCTAACCTCAACTCAAATCTGTTTAAACTCCAGAAAGACTGGCTAACCTGCCCATGTTCCCAGGGCCAAAGGGCAGAAGAATGAGAAATTCAACAGAGGCGCCCTGATTCCCAGAATCCATTCATCTGTTCCCACATTTCCACTCTGATACCGCTTCCTTTGGAGATAAGGGCTGGTCTCTGGAACGTTTTCTGCCTTCTGAATCAGCTTGTCATGAAAGGACCCCGTGGGTGTGAAGTTCATTGCCAATTCAATCTCATCCATATTCTCTCTCCCTCCTCCCTCTCAGGTCCTCCCATGCTGCCTGACCCCTCAGTACAAAGATTCTGAGGCTCTGTCCTCAAAACGTTGCTCAGCTTGTAATGCCCTCAACCTGGGTTCATTTGTGAATGATTGTTCTGCTCACAGGGCGGTCCCTTTGTAACCAGGGCATTGGGAAGGGGGGACCTTCCAGCAGGTATGGCTCTCTCTAGGTGCCTTGCAGCCACCCCACCTCCCAGCTCTTTCCTTTCACATTGCAGCCATTAGTGCATAGTGCCCCTTTCCCCACGCGTATCCATCCTTTACCTAGGAAGCAAAGTCTAATCTGAGCTTACCCTTATCGTTTTTAGTTTTTCCAATAGGAGAACCAAGATCTTTATAGACAACTGGAAAGACACAAAGAGCCTGATATCTATGCTCTCCCCTATGCGGCGTTCACTTAATGCAGACATCTAGTTTCCCTGTGCAGAGTTGCCAGCAATTCCTTTCGATTTAAATGTTAATTGGAGTGTGAACTTTAAAAAAAAATCTGAGGAAAACTGTATTTTTTTCCTACCTTTATTTAATATTTCTCCTTGTGCTTCTTCCTTCATCCTCCCTCACGGTCATCCTCCCTCACGGCCATCCTCCCTCACGGTCATCCTCCCTCACAGTCATCCTCCCTCACGGCATCCTCCCTCACAGCCATCCTCCCTCACCACCATCCTCCCTCATGGCCATCCTCCCTCACGTCCTCCTCCCTCACAGCCATCCTCCCTCATGACATCCTCCCTCACGGCATCCTCCCTCACAGCCATCCTCCCTCACCACCATCCTCCCTCATGGCCATCCTCCCTCACGTCCTCCTCCCTCACAGCCATCCTCCCTCATGACATCCTCCCTCACGGCATCCTCCCTCACAGCCATCCTCCCTCACCACCATCCTCCCTCATGGCCATCCTCCCTCACGGCCATCCTCCCTCACGGCCATCCTCCCTCACAACCATCCTCCCTCATGGCATCCTCTGTCATGGCCATCCTCCTTCTACCAGCTTCTTCCTATCATGCTGGACTAAGTTCAAGAGTTTAGGATGCGCCTTCCTAATTTCAAACATTAGAACATCAAATGTGAGGGTCACAAAACACAAATAAGAGACTTGAACCCAACATGGTTCATGAGCTTTTTCATTCCCATGGTTGCCTGCAGCATCAAACGTTGTCATCTAAGGCTCTTTTCTGTGTGACAATAGAGACCATGGCCACAGACTCCACATTCTAGACAATGGAAGTTTTCCAAAGCTTCCAGGAAAGGTGAGCTAGAGCTTCCTTTCTTTGCTTTTCACTTTCTTTTCTTCCTTACTTTTTTCTTTTTCCTTAAGTTATTAATGATGGAGAAAGAAATACAAACTGTATAAATTCCCGACTTAAGGCTATTGCTGTAGGTTCAAGAAAACCACAGGAATTGAGTGGTAGTTTCTTATTCCTAAAGAGGATGGCAGGAAGGTAGAGAAGCTGTGACACCATGTGCATATGACCACGGAGTGACAGGTGGCACTATCTCAAATGCAAATAGAAAGCAAGAAAGACTTAAACAACAGACACACTATACTCTAATACCTCTATATTCAAACAGGGGATGTAGTAGCCTTCCCAAGTGCTTTATGGACCAGATTTTGTGAGTGAAGCTAGACATTGTCTTCTTTCTGGTTTTTTGCCCCATTCATCCATCTGTTTTTTTGGTTTTTTGTTTGTTTGTTTATTTGCTTATTTTTATCCTCTTGTTCTATGTTCTCCCTCCCCCATCCCCATCCTCTCTTGAGCTGGGGCTTCATGTAGGCTCGGCAGTAGGGTCTCTCTGACACGGCCTTTGGATGTGGCCCAGTCATTTCCACCCCCAGCAATGCCACAGCTCCCTCCCTTCTTGTTGTCTTCCTTCCTTTGTTCCCCATCTCGTAGCTACAGTTCTGGCTTGGCTTTAGAAGAAGGAATGCCAAGTGCATGTGCTTACATCAATTTTAATTCTTTTATTTATCCTGTTTCCTCACACAATTCAATGATGCAGCTGTTAACTCTGTTTGCAGTCCGTTGGCTTTGAGACCATCGATAACTTATTTATTTGTCTTTGGGTTTTGCCTTTCTCTTCTGTAAAATTGGAATCCTTCTTGTTCTGCCTGCCTTGTGACCTATTATAGCAGCTCGCCTGAGCTACCACATAGATAACTCGGTTAACTCTCTGAGGAGAAAAACTGGTTGTTCACACAGAGGTTGGACAAAACCAAACTCAAGGATGATGTAAAAATCTTTCCTGGGTCAATGGAAACACATTCAGGACCTTTGTTTTTTTTTCATCCTATTTCCACATCAACAACTTACAACAACCCTTTACCTAAGTCAACAATACCCTGTGGGAGACACAGAAGTTTACCTAAGCTGAGGCAGCGAGAAGGCAACTGCCCCCCACAACACCCGGACTCAGATGACTGGAATCTGCCCAGAACTTTCAGAATAGTGATCATTTTCTCCATTTGCCTGCTTTTCTTCCTGCCTCCCATTTTCTTATAAGTCAAACACTTTGCTCTCATCCTTGAATAAACGTCACCTCCTATTTTTTATGGTTGGCATTCTCTTTAGATTCCCTGCTTCATCAACCCACAGTCTGGCCAGTGTGGAGTCACTTGATGCACCCCATAATCCACTCATCCCCTTAGGCACTATCTTTGCTCCCAAGGGTCTGTAGTCTGGGGCCAATGTAGGACTTCCAGGCATTAAAGACAAGTGAGAATTTGACCTCTGAGAAAGGTAGGTTTACTGGAATTATAAGGGCAGGACCCAGAAGCTGTCACTGGATGAAAAAGGGAAGAACCCAGGAGAGGGTGCTGAATTTAGTACCTTCTGTTTAAGATACTAAACTTCCCAGTGGTGGAGCTGGACTCTCTTTTTCATTTGCCCTTTAAGTAAGCATCAGTTAGAGTGTTAATCACAGATTATCTGTTCTAGGAATCAATTGACATGGCCTCACACGTCCCCGCTGACAAGTCTGATCAGGCCCTCCCGATGAGGAAAGAAGGAATCCTGTGGTGACCATGAGTGTGACTGTAGAGATGGGAAAGAAAGGACAAGCAATGACAGTCCACAGGAGCTGACCCACAGGGACTGGGGCAGCCCACGGGCAGGGATAGTCCTTGCTCTTAGCTTTGGCTGGCTATGCAGGAGGCTGAGTTTGCACGTGAGCATTGTCATCAAATGGCTCTTCCAGCAAAGCTTCCCCTGACTCATTTGGCAGTATGAGCAGTCCACACACTGCTGAGTGATAATGAGGCATCCTTAGCAACTCACAGAAGTGAATACCGAGTGTTATTTCCACCTGGCTGAGGCAGGCCTGCTATGTGCTCAGTGAGGCAAAGGAGAATCAGGCAGGTCAGGAGTCTTCTCTGTTGCCCCTTTTGGGATCTCTGCCTCTGAGACTAGGGAACTGTCCAGCTTCTGCCGACTTCTTCCTGGAAGGGGAAGCCAGTGTTGTTTCCCCTTAGTGTTTATGCCTCCCTTTCTAGTCAGCTTCTCTTGGCTGGGACTAATTTTCCTTGTCAGAACAAAGAGACCAGACCCTCAAGAGAGGGATATTGACTCAAACTGCTCTGCTGGAGGCAGAGGTCCCTTTTCCATGTTTCATGACTCTGGATAGGAGTGGATAGAATGTAAGAGAGGGAAAGGATGGAGGGATGGTCTCCTTATGACAGAGTCAGATGTCCATGCCCACAGAAGCACTGTTGCATCTGTTCCTCTGCGACAAAAATACATAGACGGGGCAGCAGTGGATGTGCGGTACCTGATTCCAGGCAGGTATGTTATCCATCACCCTGACATTTTATCCTTCCTTTGCAAGAGGAAAAATGTCCTTGAAAACCTCTAGGATGCTCTGTGATGCTACAGAGGATTCAGAGTCTGGGGCAGAGGTTAGGAAAGTGGTTATTTTGTTTGTTTGTTTGTTTCGTTGGTTGGTTGGTTGTTTTTTGCTCTTGTTTAGAGCCCTGTTAGCAGGCTGGGGCTGGTGTACTGCCTTGAAGGTGGGTAGGCATGAGGGGCTGCAGGCAGATTCAGGAAGGAGTGACCAATGTGATGGGTGAAGTGCTCCCCAGGAAGTAAAGAGTCAGTTCTAAGAAAAGGAGGTTAGAGAAGAAAGCCATTCTGGAAACAAGTCTAGGCTAGAGAAATGTATGTAGAGGGAACACGTAATTGTAGCTCTGGTGACATCTGGCCACAAAAGGGAAGGAGCCAGCAAAGAAGCTGAGTTGGGCAAGATGCTAAGTAGCCCGCAGAGACATGGCGCAGTCCTTCCCGATCTGTTCTGCTGCAAACTGCATTCTTTCCAGCAACCTCCTTCCTAACCAAGTCATCCCTGGCTTCATCAGATAAGTCATAGAGGTAGAGAGCAGGTACGGTCCTCACAGTAACATTGGGACTGACCCTAGAGAATAGGAAGGAAAGGGCCTGTAAGGGCTCAGACTAAGGGAGGGAAATGAAGCAGAACTCCAAACCCATGTTCTCACATGTGACTTCTCCCACAGCAGACCCTGAATTAGAGTGGGGAGGGCTAAGAGGCAGCCTGTCTGCAGAAGCCCTGCTCTCTTCAGTAGCCCACCTCACTGCTCTCTGAAAGGCTAATGCTGTTAGCCACAGCTATCTGGGTTCAAGTCCTTTCTACCATTTACTGTGCTGCTATCAGCAAACTGCTCTATTCTGCACACTAGAGACAGCACCTGCCTTTTAAGGACAGACTCACAGGAAGAGCCGCACATGCTTAGCACAGGTGAAGTGAGCCATCAGACACAGGGGATGATGTGCTTGCCCTGTGCTTAGGAACCCAGCTGTCACAACACACTTGTGCAGAAGACAGTCACCACCAGTGGCTCTCTTCTGTGCAGGGCTCTCAATAGAGAGTCTTCCTGCCCATGAAGTGCTCCTTCACTCTTCTCCCTGCCCCAGGCTAGGGCACACCCAACCCTACTGTATCACATGTTCTAATGCTAACTCTTTTCCTCCTGCTTCCTCACAGATCTTCGGAGAATGACAGCTGGTTTCATGGGCATGGCGGTGGCCATCATCCTCTTTGGCTGGATCATTGGTGTCCTGGGCTGCTGCTGGGACCGAGGCCTTATGCAGTACGTGGCAGGGCTTCTCTTCCTCATGGGAGGTAAGGCTGAATACTGCTGATGGGGATGGGGAGGCTGAGGAGATCCTGTTAGTTGGAACTGTGGGCAGGTGGTAAGAGCTTATAGCAGATGATCATGGCCAATATGGTTCTTTTTGCTCCCTCTTCTGTTGGCTCATCAACAGTCTCAGCCCCTGTCACCTATTGGCCACCACAGCAGCTGTTAGACATAGAAAAAGAAAGGAGATGAAGTCCTCAGTGTCTAGAGTCTTGGGGACCTCACTGCCTAGATGGAAGGGAGATACCGTGGCTATGAGACTTACATGGGAGCAGATGGAGACCTCAGTCTTGGAAGCATGAAACCAGGATATGCTGGACCTTCCCTGTTCCTGTGCTCTGTATGTTAGTGTTAGACTAAGGAAGGAGGTGTTTCTTCTTCTAAGGGCCATGCTAATCCTTGACTTATGGTTTAAAACAAAGCAGTGGTGGGTTTAGACTAGATCCTTCTATTTCTGTTTCCTTTCTTATTACTGTATGGCCACTGAGTCAACCTGATGGCCTTTTGCAGACGGTTCATAGAGCTGGGGAAAGGTTCTGGTTCGAGCAAAGTAGAAGCTTCCTCACTGTCTGCTTAATCTTCCTTCCTTTGGAGTCTCCTGGTCTGCGGCTCAGACTAGAGCTCCAGTGCTGGACTGCCTGGAACAGATGGATGGGTACATTGTGCGGAGCCTGGAGGGAGACAGCGAGTGTGGACAGACAGACTTAGAAATGACTGTGGGAGGAAAAGAGAAGGAGCCCTTTGGGAGCAGAGCTCAGGCTTTGGGCATTGTACAGGTGCTTGATGCTGGTCTCTTTTGTGCCTGTTTCTGAGCTGAGGAGGGAAAGATGAGGTCAGCCATGGGACTCTATCTGCAGGAAAAGCTAGTGCATGGAGACACATGCTCTTCACTGTTCACAGAGAGATGTCTGGGGCACAGAATGGTCTGGTTTCGGGGGAGGAAGGAGAGAGGGGTTTTGTAGGAAGGACTTGGGCCCCCAAGTTTCATTCTGTTCCTTAAAACATAGCTACTCTGTGTCAAGCACAAATGCAGGCTTCCCGTGGAGCTGGTACTTTTAGGGGACTAACCTATTATCAGAGTCAGGATGTCCCCATGTCAGAGCTGCCACCCCTAGGCCACACCTGTGGTTAAGACACAGGCTCAGAGAGTGAGAGGGAAGAGGTGGCTCTGTGATAGACCCTACCTAGACAAGCTGCCAACCCCTAATACACATTTACCTCCTGTAGGCTTCTCTCTCTGGTAAAGCAATGACTTAAATTAGCTGATGGTTCTCACACTATATTTTACCAGTCTTTTCCCTGGTAAAAATTTTTTCCCCTCTGCCTTTCATGAGGACTTCCAAACTATAAGAAAAAAAAATAAAAGGAGAAGCAGCTGCACCCTGTTTCTAGTGACTCTGTATCCTATCTTTTTGGAGACACAGAGCAGGCTCTAGTGAGAGGCTTTTCTGAGACCAGAGACAGGTCTTCCAGAGAAGGGTGAGCAAACCAGTCCCAGGCTGAGCAGGCATCCAGAGTCCCAAGGGCAGAGGCTAGCTGTCTGTCATCACTACTTACCTGGCACTTGCTGTACCTAGTTACCTCCTCTGCTGTCCCGGTTGGCAGGAACAAGGCTCAG
This sequence comes from Micromys minutus, assembly GCF_963924665.1. Taxonomy (NCBI): domain Eukaryota; kingdom Metazoa; phylum Chordata; class Mammalia; order Rodentia; family Muridae; genus Micromys; species Micromys minutus. Next base: position 39,895,900 of record NC_137953.1, on the reverse strand, counting down.
AACCTGGGACCTCTCAACTCTGAGAACGTCCCAAGGACTTAGGTTAACTTGTAAAATAGAGGCAGAATGTCATCTCCTAGCTTACCCTTTCTTGCCAGGTCACACGAGAAGGTCAGATAATAAAACAGGCCAGAAGTGAGTGATAATGTCTAAGCTAAAAGCTGTGATTATAATGAGGTCACTGGGTTACGCCCCACTCATTGGAGGCCTTAGGACAAAAGACAAGATAACAATATGCAAGAGGGTACATGGAGCCCTGCCGTCCTACTTCTGGGGCAGCTTCTAGATGTCCGGAGCTCTAGGCTAGATTAGGAGCCATGAACTTCTTTCTTAATACTGGAAGAATGGCAGCCTTGCTTTCCTCACCCCAGGTAGTCCTTATCCAGAGCTTCCTGGGAAACCTCTACAGAGCACTGATGTGGGCCAAATAGTACCCACCCTACAGAGCTTTTGGGGTGTTCTCCATGTGAAAAATAGAGCCAAGAACCAGTGAGACAGATAATCTCAAGAGTCCTTTTAGCTTCTACTTTGTATACATAGACACGCAGAAAAGTACACAAATGCACACATACATGCCTACACATACACACACATGTGCACACACAAGCACACTCATACCTTGGCCTTTATGAATGCAATTCTAAGCCTTATGCAACAAGAAATAAAACAGTGTCAACAGGCCTCAGTTGTTGGAAGGCCCACCCAAGCCCTGACTACTGACTACTAGAAATCTGTGCTTTCTTGGATATGATATGATATGATATGATATGATATGATATGATATGATATGAGTGTGATGGCAAATTTGTCCTTTCTAGTAAAGTGTTGTGTGACAATAACTGTATGGAAGCTTCTCCTCCAATAGCCACTTTTTACTGATTAGGGTATATTTCAGGCTAGACAGAGTCTGGTTCATTCACAGACTACAAAGCCTTCTCTTCCCCCTGAAATTTTTGTTGTTTCATTTCCCTGGGCAAAGCAATAACCTCCTTAATGGAGCTATGGTGGGAAGGGTAGTGGTATCCATACACTTTTGGGTACTCTCAGGCCCTGAAATAACAAAAGACTGTTAAGAACAAAGTCATTGACTTCTGATCCCTTAAATGGCAGTGTTTTCCTTTTTGGAAGTTCTGGCATATCCTTCTGTCTTGAGCTTGCATCCTTTGTAACTGGGAGAGAAACAGCTCTGGGGGTTCAGTAGCTTAGGGCAGCTGCCCCATATGCTGACTCATGAATTTATCTAATTAAAAAACATTGTGGTGGGGAGGAGATGGCCCAAGATCAGAGACTAAATTCCTGGCCCTGCTTAGTTGGAATAGCTAAATTGAAGAGCCAGACATGAACCTAGAAGAATGAACCTAAAATGTCTCTGTTCTTCAGGGGTTAGTTTCCTATGTATGACCTGTCAAGGAACTCAGGGAATAAGCCACCTGTCCTAGCCACCTCTAATACACAACAAAACAACCAGTCACTCAATCTGCACATATATTTCCCCAAACGTGACTGTGTAGCCTTTGTGTTCCCTCAGGTGGAGATCTCCCAGGTATCTGTAACTGAGCAAAGCCAGGTACCCTAGTGGTTTTACTGGGCTGGAAGCAAGAGGAACAGGTAGAAACTAAGGGCAGTGGTGTCTGGGGTTGGTCATATGTCAGTGAGGTAAGCAAGTAGAAAGGGAAGATTCAGCAAGAATGAAACTGGCATACTCAGGCTGGACAGATGATGATTCAATCAGTAAAGTGCTTGTTTTGCAAGGATGGGGGCCAGAGTTCAGTGTTTAGAAGCCATGTTAACAGACCAAGTGTGATGGTGGATCTTTATTATATCAGCACCAGGGAGGCAGGAATAAGTCCATCCTGTGGTTTACTGGCCAGTTACCCTAGCTTGACTAACAAGTGCTAGGCCAGGGAGAGAGCTGTCTCAAAAAGCAAGGTAGACAGCTTCTGACAAAGGGCACCCAAGACTGTACTCTAGCTTCCACAGGCACACATGTATACTTGTACCTATACACCCAAGCATACATGCACACACACACAGTCACATGTACACAATACATACTTGTACCTACAGGTATAAGCATACAACATAATAAATTTTTTTTTAAATACAGAAGAATATTTGGAACCAAGATTCCAATGATTGAGCTACTGGTTACTCTAAGTGAAGCAATTCCTCAAACACACAAGGCAAGTTCTACATATTAACTAATTTAACTTTCTGTACTATTCCATTTCTTGCCTAGATATATGTTGCTCTGAGTTATATTATATTATATTATATATATATATATATATATCTTATAAGTTATGATTTATAAGTATAGGTAATTATGATCTATGAAATATATATTTTAGCAGGACCAAAGTAAAGGCTATAGAATTTTCTTCACACCCTCATCTCTGTTCCTCTAGAAAGACAGTCTGCATTGGGCATTTCTGACTGTTTCTGAGTTAAAGAGAGGGCACATCACACACTGTGCTATATCCACCAACAAACTGTTAAATGGGCATTCAAACCAGAGGAAACTGTTAATTAAGCAGGGCAGCCTTGGCTGGCCAGGAGGCTGAGGGTGGTAGATGAAATCTAGTTTTCTTTTGGCAGCACCTCCAGAGAAGATCTAGCCCAGACTGGCACAACCTCATATGAGTACAAGTAACCACCGTAGTGAAGCATCAGGGATATCTGGAGGCATGGGCACAGGATAACACAGGGACAGACCATCTAGCACATGACATGACAACACTGCTCACTTCTGACCCCTCCTGAAAGCTTCCGAGGCTCACAGACTTACAAGAGGAGTTGGAATCCCCAGCCTATGCTTATAGTAGTATCATGTGCCTTCCCACATCCTCCCTTAACCTCTGGAAATCTTTGTTCTTCACCACCCTGAGTCAGGGCTAAGGCTCCGCCATCTTTTGTCTAGACTTGTACTGAAGTCCCTTGCTGGCCACCCTGACTCCACTATGGCTGTTCCATGACCAGTTTTGAACACAGCAGTTAACATGAATCTTTTATCTTTTTAACTTTCGTGGTATGTGTGTGTGTGTGTGTGTGTGTGTGTGTGTGCGTGTGTGTGACACAGATGTAGAGGCCAGGGGACACTCCTTGTGGCACCATGTGGATCCCAAGGATCAGATCAGGTTGTGAGGCTTGGTGGCAACTGGCTCATCTTGCCATCCCAGCATAAATTGTTTAAACTGATGATCAGGTATTTCACCCACCTCCTGTCAGCAGTAGTCAATGATTTTCAATGGAACTTAAAACTCAAACCCTTACCTTCTTTAAAAGTCTTTTACATTCCGGCTGACCTTTCCTCTCTCGGCTCTCTTTTTGCTTCTTCCTGTACATTCATGAAGCTCCACACATACTGGCTGCCTTCCTGTTCTAACATATGTAACGGCTGGTTCAGGCCCTGGAGCCACCTGCTATCTTTGACTTTAACAACTCATGGATGTCTCTTTCCTTAGGTTTAGGACCCTACTATCTAAGGTTCCACTTCAGAGTCTCCTTGACCAGCAATTCAGTGAACATACCAGGCATACTTTACAGTTTCATTAATTTCAACCTCTTTAGTGTGCCTCTTCTTGCCTAGACCTATGTTGTCTGTGGGTTTGCCACTATTTTTTTTAGCAACTTTAAGCAATAAACATGTATTATCTCATAAGTTCCCTGAAGAATTCCAGGTGCAGCTTAAACAGGGTTGAGGATCTTACTAAACTGTGCTCATATTTGTGACTGGGTTCTCTGAGACTTAAGATCCTTGCCAGGGTCACAGTATTGCTGGAATTCCAATCCTTGCAGACAAGCCTGCTTGTTCAACGCCACCAAGAAAGGCTCTCTGACCTCCAAACCCTTTTTTGCCTTTCAATAAACACTTTTTGGTTTAAAGAAGAGTAAGAGTTTGTGAGATGGCTCAAGAGGTAAAATGCTTGCTGCCAAGCCTGGTGTCCTATGTTAAATCCCTGGGACCCACATGGTGTAAGCAGAGAGCTAACTGCCACAGATCATCCTCTGACTTCCACAAGTGTGACGTGACATGCATATGTGCACACGCAATATAATTAGTTTTGAAAACTGAGCAAACATTATAAAGAATTGAGACGTCACACTTAGCCACATACCTAGTTTCTCCTTTTATTAATCTGTTTGTGTTATTGTGGCACATCTGTTACAATAGGTGAATAAGCATTGGTGTGTTATGATTAACTAATGTTCGTGGCTCAGTCATATCTTAGGCTTATCCAATGTCCTTTTCTGCTCCAGGGCCCCATGTCTGTCACCAAGATGTATTTAAAGCTGCTGTTTCTCTAGGTTATTCCAGACTGTGGCTGGCACTCTAAGTCTTTGTTTAAGATGGCCCAGGCACTTTTAGAGGATTGGCCAGGCATATTATAGGATGCCCTTCTATTGGGACTTATGTGATTATTTTTCATTATTGGAATGAATTATGGTTTAGGGGACAGAGATCCCAGAGGTTAAGTGCCATTTGTATCTCATCATTTCAACATGACTCCGACTCATGTCCGAGTTGCTCTGGTCACGTGGAGTAGGTGGTCACCATGCTGCTTCTTCACAGTAAATTCTTTTCCTCCCCACTTTGGAGCCATATTCCTCTGAAGACAGTCATGGTGTGTCTACCCAGGAGGAATGGTGTTTTGTGCTTTGTCCCATCCTTGTTTGCACACTCACTTTTGAACAACACAAGGAGCTCGAGGTCATCCTGTGTGTCTGCTGTTCCCACTCTGCACTGTCTCACCAGCGAGTGCTGTTGCTTTTTATTCGATGATGACTTTGGAAATCAGGATCTGGGGACTAGGTGTCTGGGGTGGATTCTTAACACACTGTATTTGCCCATTATTTCTCTGCCTCCACTTGATACCTAAGGTCCAGGAGCATCAGACCAGAACCAGGTCTGTCTTGGTGACAAAATGCCTCCACTAAGGCCTCTCCGGGGTCAAGAACACACCTGTGGAGTAATAAATAGCTGCCAAGTGACTGTGTTGGAAAAGCAGATTATACGGAAGGAACAGACAGTGTTTTAGTTTGGGGCAGTATCCTTCCAGAAGGCACCCTGTCTTATCTACAGTCCCCATTGTAACAATAGTCCCTTTCATTGGCTTCTCTTTTCATATTTACTGAGCGGTACTAGAACCTATCTTTTCCAGAGACGAAATATCTTCAGTTCCTGTAGGGAGCAGACTGTAAGTAATTCTTGAATTCATGGAGTTTCTTAACCTTCATCTGGACTCCTGGAACCTTAGAAACGGAAAGGACTTTAGACACCAGCCAGCCAGACCCCCTGTGGTTTAGATAAGAGCAGTTGTTTCGTGAAACATCCAGCAGGTAGTTGGCATAAATGAATCTTAAGGCTGGCCCATGACACTAACCTATATTCTTGCAGCCCAGACCACTGCCTCTGGCCTGCATACCCATGCTGAGCATCACCGTGTCTCCCTGGATCCCAGTATTGTGCTTTTCAGCAGCTGCCAGCATTTTCACGGTTTCTCTACATAGGTTCTGTGTGCGCATGCGCTTTCTGTTTCCCCTCTCTCCTTCCCGAAGCATACAGGGGATAGTGGCCAGAACCGAGGGCATGGGTGGAAATGGGGAAAAGGAAACCATTAACGGTTCTTTTTATACTTCATACCATCTGTAATCAGCCTGACCTTTTCTACCTTGCTATCCCATCAGGGACAAATAAAGAGAATGCCAGAAGGAAGCTCAAGCCAGCAGTTTGGAATGGTCCTGATGATGTGTAAGCCAGAGGTGCCACGTGTTTGTACTTCAGACCCCCAGACACTCGGCATGGTGCCCCTCTTCTGGCAGATGAGAATCTTGCTTGAGGGTAGAAATTTGGAAAGTTTGGCATCACGGTCAAAGGCATTAGGCACGTGTCTTGAGCACCGTTTCATTGAGGCCCTTAAAGTGATTTTAAGGAGTCCTAAGAGCATTCGCGTTTTCCCATCAGCCTTCTCTCCCAGCCTCTCCCCATTGCTCTCGCCTGCTTGGAAACAGGAGTTTCTCTAAGGTCAAGAGATACTTCAACTTCATGCCTCCAAGTCATGACTTCAAAACCCATTGATCAGAGAGGGGAGATACAAAACAGAGAGCCAGGTAAATTAGATATTCCAGGAAGAGAGAATAAATCCAATAAGCCAATGACTTGGCAAAATGCACAGCTTATAAGAAACGGCAGCAGTTACTATGATATACGCCCTAAGCAAAGTCTATTCTAACGAGCTAATCAGAAGTGACTCTGGCAGAAAAGCCATTTACCCTAGCAGTCTGATTTCATAGTTTTACATGAGCCTTCACTAAGACATCACGACTCTTTCCTAGGCTCTTTGCCTTACCATCTTTCAAAATCTTAAGCAGATATTTAGTCTAGTTCACACCCAGAATGTGTCTTGTCCCTTGCAAGGTACATACCTGAATATTTATTAGCATTTGATGATTACATTCAAAACATATCCTTGAAGGGTACGTTTTGACAGTAAATGTCATTTAGGGGAGGAGATGTGTTGTCAGGAAGATTGGAAAGTAACATCCAGGTTTACTTTATGGAGAGCCTGTGGCCAGGCTAGATTACTCTAGCAACCCAAGAAGTAGAAAGACTTCAGACCTTAAGGGTTGTAACATTGCCAATGCTGCACCCCTATTGTAAATATCAGCCTCAGAACAGAACAATATGCTTCCCTGGCCATTCAAACTGTGGCCTGTGACAACTACATTAGAAGGCTCTATAATCCACTTACAAATATTCAGGTCTGCTACCCTGCCATATCCTGGTTAAGATAGGTGGATGCTTTCTTATTAAATTCTGAGATAAAATGCTGAGACAGAACAGGGAAGGGGGTGGGAGGGAGGTGGTTGGTGAAGGTATAAAAAAAAAGTGATTATGGAAACTAAACCCTAGCATCTTAGATGTCCCCAAGCACACTTGGTCTTATGAGCTACCTGCCATATCCTGCTTCCTAACTGAGAGCCCGGAGTCCTTGATCAGGACGCAGAGTCACCCAATGAAAAGAGATAATTACAGGTTTTTCATGAAGATATAGTCCAGGACTAAAGTAACACTGGGCTAGTCATATGACATTGGAACGTTCCTTATCTGCCTTTCATGCTTTGCTTCAATTTTCTCATCTATTAAAAAGAGCTAATAATAGTTCTCAATTCAGGCATAGCTGTGAGAGTCAGAGTTAACTCATCTGAAGGACTTACAACAATACCAGGTGTTGTCCCCATAAAAGACTTTGATATTACTATTTTAGCATGGAGATATTTCTTTTCTAAATTTGTTTTTATTTTATCATATTTATATTATTTATATATAATAATATTATTTATTTATTATGTTTTATGTATATAGGTATTTTCTGCCTGAGTGTATGTTTATTTATACAGGATTATGCAGTGCCTACAGAGGCCGTCAGGGTGTCAAATCCTCTGGAATTGAAGTTGCAAATAGTTGTGAGCCACCATGGTGGTTGCTGGGAGATCAATCCTGGGTCCTCTGGAAGGGCAGCTGGTGCTGATAACTGCTGAGCCATCTCCCCAGCCCCTGAGATACCTCTCTTGTTAAATAACTACCTTCGGTGATACTCCTCCCTGAGTGGCTTTACGTCATTGCTACCAATATCACCAAGAGACCCTATGGCATGTGCTATGGAAACAGGAAAAATGATCCTCACACAGATAACCCCTCTCATTTTAATCACTGCCCTCCTTGCTCATTTCTTGATTCAGTAAACACCAAGTTCCCCCTGTGTGTCACATACCACTTACTCGGGATACAGTAGAGAAACAGAGAAAGCCCGCAAAGCTCACATTCCAGAAAAATTAGTTGGTACCATAAAGCATGTTAGGTGATAGGAACTATGGAGGAAAATAGAAGCAAGGAGAGGGTGGTGAGACATTGCAGATGGGAGAGAGCACGGAAGACCTGTTAGCAATGGTGGGGTGGGGCAGGGTCCTGCATGAGGAACGGCAGTGGGCTATAAGAAATGGTGGGGAGGACCATAGCTTACAAAAAGACCAGAGGAGAAAGCACTTGGAATGATGATGGAGCCACTGGGTCTAGAGAAATTGAGCACCCAGGATGATTGTGACGGGGCAGAGAGGGGTAGCAATGGAGGTGATACCAAGCAGGTAGACAGATTATGAAGGGATTTTAAGGTCATGGTCAAAGGACTGATTTATTGAAGGGGCACCAGTCTAAATTCTGCTCTCTTATATATCCATGGCACAAATCACCCTGGGGTTCTTCACTAGTGACATTATAAGTCTATTCTTCCCTGGCTACTTCCTGGGCTGTGTACTGTTGAAGATTTTGTAGCCTGCCATTTCCTAGTTTCAGTGAGGGTAGAGAGTGCTGCATCCTAGCTGAGGTGGGCAGATCATGATGAGGGTGATAAAAGGTGTGCTGTCAGAAGTCACTGCAATGTGATATACCTCAGATGCTCCATCGGCCCTACTGCAAAATTGAAACCCTTGACCCATTCAATGTACAAACATTGAATTAAAGAAATCACATCCACAGAGCCATCTGGTTTTCCAGCATTGTCCAGGGCATTCAAGCATCATGTAACTAGGACAGAAGAATCTTTTGTTTTAGAGTCTCTAGGATAATGATTCTCAACCTGTGGATCTCAGCACCTTTGGGAGTTAGGTAGAGAAAAACCTCTCACAGGCATCAAGACTATCAGAAAACACATTTATTTTACAGTTTATAACAGTAGCAAAATTACAGTTATGAAGTAGCAATGAAAATAATTTTATGGTTGGGGAGTCACAACAAAAGGAACTGTATTAAAGAGTCACAGCCTTAGAAAGACTGAGAACTACCATTCCTGGAAATCTTATGAAAACATACATGTTCTCTATCCTCATCATAGCTCCCTTTCTTCATAGCACAGGGCAAGTATGATGTCAGGATGAGCACAGAAATATGTGAGTCTTTTCCTTATATCCCAAGATGATCCCCCAAATATTGAAAAGGCAGAGGAGAAAGCTAACTCAATTGTGTGGTAAGGGAGAGTACCATCTCTCACGTTTTGGTTGGACCCCAGAAGTAAACTCAAAATCACTAGAATCTTAGACTAAGCAATCTTTTCAGTATGGTATTTGACTAACACTGTGTAAGATTAATGACACCACAGCTGAGTGAGTGACACTGACACATGGGCAGAGGTGAGGATGTGGATCTGAAGGATTCAAAGACTCTTAGGGTGCCCCCCATCTGTGAATACTTTGAATGTAGCACTTGATGGCTCTTTGGGGAAGTTCCTCCCATGAATAATCAAATCATATTCTTGGGCAGAAGAGTTCCAAGAGTGGGCTAGCCAAGTCACAAAGATGGTGAGGCCTGGTCTTGGTGGTCAGTATCCAGAATGAGAGTGGTATGGGTGATTTTGTTCTTATTCTCATAGGGGATGTATAATTTCACCACTGTTTGGTACCTTCCCGGTTTGCTTTTCTGTACCAACACAGAAATACCTGAGCTGCTGAATCTATATGGGCCAGCCTGGGACCAAGATGCCCTAAGGCTCCATCTCTCAGCACCAGCCAGACTCTGTCCAGGCATAGAAATGATTCCAGCACTGCACTGGCTCTTGCTCCATGTCTGCACAATGAACCTCCTATAGACAGGCGTATGGAAGGAAGGACAGGTGTGAGAGGAGGGACCTGGGCAGTGGGAAGACCCTCTCCCCTGATGGATGGTTGTTGAGAAAGAACAGGTTGCCCCACCCCCTCCCAGTGGAATAGAAATGCACCTCCCAGAATGCAGCAGAGGTGTCACAGTGACAGGTTACCATGGAAACTTAGGAACTGTCTAAAGCAACTTCAAAAGACTCTCTTCCTGTTGCTCTTCTGGCTGTTCCTACAGAGATGGACAAGTTCCAAGGAAAGAGAACTTGTCACCCAAGCTCCAGTCCTTAAAACACATCATAAATCAAAGGGAAAAAAAAAGGTGGTTTCTGAAGTAAATGGAGACCTTTTAGGCTTAAAAGCTACTCCAAGGAAACAACGATGTGGGAAGACCCAGTGTAAAGAAGAGGTGTGTCCTCTCTCCTGTCTCCTGGGAATGGACGTGTTGAAGGAAGGGGCAGATATGACAGTGAAGAAATTAAAAGAGGGAGAAGTGGTCCGACAGAGCCAGGCTGAGTCCGCTGCTCTCTTGTGTCTTCCTCTTGTGTCATCTCTACTATTACTTGGGTGGCTGAGATGCACTGTGGGTACCAAAACCTGAAGGATGAGACTGAAGCTAGTGTATTGGGCATGAGAAAAAGCAGACCAGAGTCCATTAAACAAGCCCTGTGATAGCCAAAGCACATTCCCACTGGGCAGGTGGAGTGCTCAGACAGAGTTTAATTTAGTGCTTCCTCCTCCCCCCTGCTACTAGAATTTAGAGAACAAGCTAAAACTAGGCTATCCAGGAACAAAACCTAAAGGCAGCCAATGCATTGGATAGTGAGATATAGGTAGAGCTCATAGCTACACCTGCCCCTCACCTGTGGGTAAAGTGGATGAATCCTGGCAAGCCCAATCTGCTTAGAGGTTCATTTTGTGCCAGCACCTTAAAGCCTAGGGGACAGTGATCTTGGAGATAGTTTAGGAGAATGTCCCTGGAGGTCCAGGTAAATTCTGCTCTGGTGGACAAACATTTTTTTTTTTTCTAACAGAACTTTGATTGCTGGGGTAGAGGAGACCTTGCTCATATTTTATTACCTTGTCAAAAATAATTAGAAAATGAATGTCCGAAAAGCTGATGTGCTTTGCTGACCCTGGGGAGACCTCTCCACGCCGAAGACACTTTCCCAATATTAGACAGAGCAGCTGTGTATATCTCAGAGCCTGATTTGGAGCTTGGAAAATGATACTCTGTCTATAGGCACTATCAAAAGGTCAAGGGTATCCAAGATGTGGATAGGCAAAGGCAAACATCCCTAGGTTAGTGAACCATTTGAACCCATCCACTGCTTGTTAGGTATCCAACAACCAGCTATTAAGTACTACTAAATTTTCCATTCTGTAGAAGATGAAACTCCTCCTAGTCTTGGAGTTGCTTCCACTCTTTGAGAAAAATGGACACCTAGATTTAGTGTGACAAACTAGCTGTTTTCCTTTTCATTGCCAATACCTTTAAATACACAACTTGGAGAAAAGTGGGGAGGAGGAAAAGAGGAAGAAAAGGAGGAGAAGGAGGAAGAGGAAGGTGAGGGTGTTGGTGCTGGTGGTGGTAAGTAATTTTAGTTTCCTGGAAAGGTGCTGATCTCCTGAGAAGGGTGGAGAGATGATATGACCTAATGTCTTAGTCAGGGTTATATTTTCTGTGATTAAACACCATGACCAAAGCAGCTTGGGGGCTGGGGACATATATTTGGTTGTACTTCTACATCACTATTTCTTTTTTAAGGAAATCAGGGCACAAACTCAAAAGGGGCAGGGACCTGGAATCAGGAGCTAATGCAGAGACCATGGAGGGATGCTGCTTACTGGCTTGCTTCCTCTGGCTTGCTCAGCCTGCTTTCTTTCAGACCTTAAGACCATCAGCTCAGGGATGGGCTTACTCATAATGGGCTGGGCTCATCCCATCAATCACTAATTAAGAAAATGCCCTATCTAGTCGCCTGTAGCCTGACCTTATGGAGGCATTTTCTCAATAGAGGCTTCCTCTTCTCCCGGGACTGGCCAGCACACCTGGGAAACATTTTATGGTTTGAAGAACTTTAAAGGAGAGGAAAGGTTTTGTTTGAACTTCAGCCTAATTCAGGAGGCACAGAGGGCAAAAAAATGAAGAGAAGCATCCGACTGCATTGGGTCAAAGGCAGACAGGGTTCAGAGTTCAGGCTTTGTTCCTTCCCTTCTTCCTAGCAGCCTTTGAGGTCAGCGTTCCCACCCTCACTTCATCGATCCAGATCCTCACTCACGGATCCAGAGAGCCCTCAAACCAGCTTGTACGGTCAAGTAACCAGTGGAACCTTATAATGTCTTCAAACTCTTGTCTTCTTGCTTCTGTGTTCCTAGCTGTTACAGAAGAGGAAAGGTTCTGGGGGGGAGCACCCGGGAAGAGGAAATATCCTAAAGGCTTTCCCAGTATGGCAGGCAATATAGAACATCTGACATCCAGCCACCAGGGGTCCTTCTTTATTCCCCCCAGCCGGAAGTGAGGTGTTGGTTTCTGGTGGGACATTCCAAAGAGAGTCTCTTCTAACAACATCAAGTCTCAGTATAGTGAAGGTCTCCTGGGGTAAGACCCTGATTTAAAATTCTGTAACCTTAGTCAGTCTCATCTTTCACATAGCTGTCTCCCCGCCTTGTAAAAGCTTCTGTGCCTTGTAGGATTGTTGTGAGAATTAAACGCTTTGATGTGTGAAATGCTTAGACCCTGCCCCACATCCAGTGAGCCCTTCAGACACTGGTGTGGTTGTGATCACTTGGTCACCAACTCCGATCTTTGCAGTTCTTCACCCTTGCTGATAGAGTTTAAGGGACACTAGGTCACTGGAGTTCTGGTTTAAACTCAAACTTCAGTCTGAAGCCTGAGCTTGTCATTGTCACGCAGTACTGTCCTACAAACAGTCATTAGCTTAGCTATTTACGGTCAGATTGGACATCCCCTCCCCCAGTATATTCCAGTGTATACCAAGGCTGGTGGTGTTCTTGAGGTGGCGGAACAGGAAGTGGCCAAGTCTGCTCCTGATACATGCCTTAGAGTGACAGGAAACAGGACTAGCTTAGGGCTCTGTCTTTTCATATGTTCTGAAACAAAACACGTTGACAGCTCTGGAATGAGCACGACCCCCTTTAACACCCAGCCTCTGTAATTCTGACGTGCACTCAGTGCCTTGCTTAGAGTCCGGCCCCCATTTCCCTCTCAGAGGTGCCGCTTCCTCAGACACACGCTTCTTCTGTCTACTGCACCTGCTACTTGCTCTTGAGACACCTCCTTCTGTCTTTTATCTTCTGTGGCATTGTACTGAGGTTTTCCCCTTTTCGCTGTACTTTTTATTTGATCTTGGCCCATTGCTTGTGAATGCACACACGTGTGTGCACATACACATATATAACATACAGTACTACATACAACATGCAATACATATACACAAACATAAAATACACACAACACACATATCCATTCAGAAACACATAAAATATATACAACACACACATAACACACACAACACCCCCCAATACATATACACAAACCATACATACACACAAACACATAAAATACACATAACAGACAATGCATATACAGAAACACATAAAATAAAAACAATACACACACAACATGGGATGCACATACAGAAACACATAAGATACCAACAACACACACAAACACAATACACGACACACACACTTGTGTGGGTTAAGCCTGGTGATCATGAAACAGTCTTCTGAGCACGGGCCTTATACATTCCATTTCTACCCTGCTAGAATCCCGGGCATGGCTTCAGTTAGATTAGTCTTTTCTCTGCACACATTGCACACGTGCTCTTTGATTCTGAAGCATACGAAAACACTCGGCTTACCGTGGGCACCCCGTGTGTGCTGCCTCCTTTCTGTCCCTTCCCCCAGCGAGAGCCTCTCCTCCTTGACATCTGAAGACTCCGCTGTTCCACTGTCCCTTTTCCTGGCTTCCTTTCCCCTTCACCTTTCCATCAATTGCCAACATCTGCCAACGTCTTCCTCACAATGTTCCTTGCGGCCCATTCATTTGCCTCCACTCCTCAAGCTCCATCTGGGCTGTTATTGAAACTGTAGTATTTTGGGAGTCATTTATCTCTGGGTAGAAATCTCTACCCCCGCCCCAAGCTGGTTGCCAATCTCTGAGCCTGCATTTCTCGTTTGTAAAACTGAGGCGGCGCTTCCAACACTGTTGGGATTATTGCGGAGATGAAATGAGATAATATACTGCAAAAGCATCCAGCCCCCAAACAAGAATTTCATAAGTGCTCATTTCCCTACTTTATACTGAATTCATCTCTTAAAACATACTACTTTCCTAAAATATGCTAATCACATAGCATTTCTTGATGAAAAAAAATTCTTCCTGTGGCTTTCTTGTGTTTATGGAATAAAATTTAGTGTCCCCAGACTGGAGTGCTTGTCGGGAACAATGCTGTGCTGTGTACCATCAGCTACACATCCTGTTTCACGCTCAAATAGACCACTTGGCATGACCTGACCTGGGCTTGGTCGCTCTGCATGTTGCAGTCCTAAGCCTTCCGTAGGCTCATCACACAGTCAGCAACTCTCAAACTCTTCAGCTGAACTCAGAACCTTGGAAGGTGCTTACCTCACCATGAGTGTCTGAGAGCACAGCTTTCTGATCATCCCTACCACGGTGGGGTGAAATATAAAACAGGAGGGGTCGTTCTTGGCTGGCTGATCTACTTGTCACTTCGTCATCTTCATTTTAAGCCTCCCTGTGGTTCCCGGTAGATTTGATTTGGGCTCTTTCTGCTAAAAATGACATAAATGAAAGTTAGTCATTTCTTCCACCAGTTTTTTCCAAGTCTTCGAACACTATTGTGTCTAGAATTTCTCTGATTTTACAATGGAATTCAGCCCAGTTGCTATTAACTGGGGGCTACTTGGATGTTAGACATGCCATTACCACAACAGAAAACATGCATGCCTGGACCCTGTCCTTACAGGACACCCTGGGAGACTGTGGAGACAGGTGGGATGTCACACACACACTAAGCGACAGGTGGATGTTGCCGGAGCAGAGAGGATTGTAAAGACATTGGGGGAGACTCAAGGGGCTCCAGTGTTGAGGTTGAAAGTGGAATACAGGAACCATGCCCATCCTCAGTCCCCTTAGGCTAGCCACATTCTTCTAGTAATGAAACTGCTCTTTGGCCTGGACCTGGAAGTAAGAGCCTACCTAGGTCCTTATTCAGCCCACTGTCGGATTTCCCATGTGATTAGTACACTTCTGTTTCGATATACCACCATGTCACTAAAATCCGTTGTGGATGAAGCAAAGATTCCTTCTTACCTAAAAAACAGTGCTTAAGGAGCTTTATATAAAGCTGCAGTGCGAGTCTATGATATTTGAACCCCACACTCCCCCATGTGGACCCCCTAGAAAGAAAGGAGTGCCGAGGCTGTGTCCTTCCATTCCTGCTGTGACAGAACCCAGCTGCACCTCCTCAGAGATGTTACCACACTCTTGGTTCTAATTTACTTAAAAATAACAGGTAATTAATTAAAATGCTCTCTGTGGCTCAGCTTTTAACATTAGCAGTTAAGCTCCGTGAAAATCACATTTCCCAGAAGCCTCTGGGAACAGCTTCTTATGGCTCCCGACTTCCTATGGCTGAGAGCATTGCTGGAATGGTCTCTCTCCCCCGGCCTTCTCATTTAAGACATTAAGAACAGGAAATACCTCTGCTCACCTCAAGAGGATTCGGACTGAAAGTCTGCGTTGTATCAAAGTGCGCCTTCCCGTAGAAGAGATGGCGACCTTCCCCGAGTGGCAAGCTCATGAAGAGGTCAAGTTATGGGGGCCCAGACACAAATCTCACCCATTGATCCACGCTTCAGTGGCTTGGAAGCTTGCCTTTTTCTTTCATTTTCTGGCTTGACGGTGACTCAGCAGTTCTGGACGATACCTGTAGATACAAATGTCCTCTCGGACAAATCATTCTGAAATGGAAGCATTGGGAAGAGGTATTAGTGATGCTGCCACAGTTGCCCACAGTCACACAGCTTTCTCCATAATGGAGCTAGTATGGGGCTCCAAGCGGGCAGCCCACCTCTCTCCGGGGCCGTCTCCTCCCATTACAGTCTGAAGGCAGAACAGGGATAGATAATGCAGAGGAGTGAATAAATACCATCCCTCAGAGACTTGAGAGGAAAGTAGAGCAAGGAAGCTTGCCCAGGTAAGAGGCCCATTTCCAGCTAGAATGTTCTGAGGGAGGGGTCCCCTGTGGGTGCTGAGGCATTCTAGGCTTCTATGTGTTCTCTGCTGCCCACCCATGTCTACTGCCCACTGGCTTAAGTTTCTGGCCCGCCAAGAAGCTGCAATGAAAGCTGTACTCCCTGCCCTTAAATCGTTTTCTTTCTTAGCCTCTGTGCCTTTCTCTTCGGAGCATCTTCTTTCCTCCCACTGGGCGTCATCTTTCCACATGGGTAGTGAGAGACTTTAAGGGCAGTTGTGACGGGTCCCTTAGATCTGTGAAGAAGCCAGTAGCGGTGTGTTGTTAATTAGACTCCGTGTCTAAAGGGCACCGTAGATCTCTTTGGGTTGCATGTGATAAAGATGGGGCTTGTTCTGCTGCTCTCAGCAGCTAGTTGACAAATTTAATTCAAATATCACTGGGGAGGTAGACTGTTAGGGGAAAAGAGTTTCTCCGCTCCACCGGAAGTAGCTGTGATGTGAGACAACACGGCAAGTGGCTAAAGCGTGGGTTTGGATCCTTGTCCTTCTGCCTTTAGTTTTGGAACCTCTCTGTGCCTCAGTGTCCTCGTCTAAATCTCATAGTTCCTTGGAGAATGTAAGAGGCTAATAATTCTTTTTATTATTTATATAAAATAAATATGTATGTGTATGTACATAGGCGTGTATATATATACATATATATTCTATAAATACACATATAAAAACATTTTATCTATAAGCAGCTATATTTGTATTCAGTAACTAACAGTGAAGATGTAAAAAAAGAAAAAATCACTTGGATATAGATTTCCTCCCAAAGAAAGGCCAAGGCCAACTTGTGTGTACTGGGCAGATGGAAACATAAACCAAACCAGGTGGCAGACGTGGCTGATGTTCTGGCCGCTGCCCCAGCTTCTTCCTGTACTAATTAACATGGCATTGGCTTGGATCAGATAGGACAAAAGCCAAAGAGTTTTCTTTCAGGAACCAATTTCTTCCAGACACTTAAACAGCTGGGCTCTATCCTTCCATGTTTCAGATCAAGGCAATTTGGAGCTGAGCCTCATGTGCACGGTGATATCAAATAATGACATCTACTGACCTTGTCCACCATCCCTCCTGGGCATTCCAGAGGGTGAAAAGAAGGTTCTCTCTCCAGGAAATTCATGCTGGACAGAATCAGGGATAACCAGACCTAGAGCAAGTCAAAGAATAGTCCCCTCCTTAGCCAAATGCCTAGAGTTGTAGGGACATTAAGATAGAAATGCCCTTAAATCCTGACCCTACTACTTTGGTTGAGAGTAATATAGCCCAGAGAGGAGAAGTGACCATTTCATTTTATGGGAAAGCACCCAGGTTTTCTGATTCTTAGTGGAGAACTCACACTAAGCCACACCATTGCTCCTGTTGGAGTCCTACCAGGAAGCTAGTGCAGGTTGACCCAGCATACTCCTGGACCAGGAGAGCCATGTAACTGCCAAACATGACTTTACATATAGTGATGCAGCTTCAAATACTTGGCTTCATGACAGCTGCCCTGGGGTTACAATGTGGCTTTCTCTACAAAAGTGTTGATGATACTTAAGAAGAAGGACTAGAGCAAGTAGGAGGTCACAGTGACATGAAACATCTGCATGAAGCTGTCATGTCAAGCATTGTTCCCCTTAAGATACTCAGGTAGGATTGCCTTCTGACCCAAGACTCCCAGTTAGCCTCACGGACCACTGTTGTCCGAATGAGGAGAGAAGAGAAGCAGGCAGGAAGATGGCATGCTCTAAGTGGCTCTCCTTGTGGAAGCTCAGGAATCACAGTTTGGGAATGTTCCTTTCTGCACAGCTGTAGCTGCCACTCCGCTCAGTTGAGAAGCCAGTTGGATCCCACAAATTCTCAGCTCTAAACCAAGGCCCAGATGGATAAGACGCTGCAAAGATTCGCATGGAAAAATACGTGTTGCTACAGTCTTGTTTCCTTTCCAGAATTCTTCTTCCCACTCTGTCTGAATGCTCATACCAGATCTTCCTTCACAATATACGACACCTCCAAGATCAGGTGGGCAAAGCAGACCAGGCCAGTGGTTGCTTCATCTGTAGTGCTGTGTTTTCAAATGAGTGTGGTAGAAGGAAATGGAATGCATCATCTTCAGTGATTTCTGCAGTCAAATAGTTTGAGGCTGACTGCCAAAAATCAAATATTTGTCAAATACTTGAGACCTTCAGATTAAATAATTTAATTCCACATAGGATTGCTTCATGAATGGGAAATTAATTCACTGTATATATTAACATATTAACGATCAACATAGCATTGTACATATTAATATATCCATTGCATATATACTTGTACATATAGACACATATTTCCATATAACCCCATGAAATACAGAACTCATAGTAACCAAGGTTGGACTTCAATAACTGTCCCAGAATTCATCACTGCATCCACAAAATGGCTTCCTCGTGAGAAAGAGCAGTGGCGGTGTTTTAGCCAAAAGAAAAAAATGAAGAATGTGCTATTAAGAAGTGTGAAATTCAGCTGTTGTTACCATTTAATAAGTAAGTGTAGGTAACCATTAAGGCTCCCTCAGTATTCCAGAACTCCAGGTCGGATTCTTTGTGGCATCATTTCTCCACCCCTCACCTTGCATGCTTACTCCAACACACTTTGTAATCCTGAAACCCTTGAGGCAGCACACTCATAGGGGAAGCATGCTGAGTGTGGATAGTGTAAGGAGCTATTTTCTAGTTAAGATCTCATGGGTCTTGAAGATCTGGCTCAGTCTATAAAATGCCTTTTGCCCACCAAGGATGAAGACCTGAGTTTGGATCTCCACCAACCACATAAACACCAGGGGTGGCATCACACATCTGTCACTACAGTCCTTGGAAAGAACAGACATATAGATATCTGGAGCTACACACACACACACACACACACACACACACTGATTTAGATATGAGCATTGAATGCTGGTAAAAGCCTGTTTAGTGATTGAAACAAGGTGCAGAACAATTAAGATAATTTTGTAGGGAATACAGATATTAGAATATCCAAAACCTTTCATTGTGGATAAGTGGTTGGGAGGAGCAGGGGCATCAAGCAAGGGGACTTGAGACATCTATTCAAGTAGTATATAAATCCCTAAATTAATTTTAACTTTTTCCTCAGTCACTTTATAATTGAGAAAAATGAGCTCAAAGTAAAATTTTGAAAAGGTTCCTGAATCAAACTGTAACTCTTCAATGTTTCTCTTAAGGCTGGTTCCTTTTTGTATTCCTGGTAGAGCCCACTGATAAGGCAAACTTCTTCAGATATCCAGTGTCTTTCTTAGGGTTTTACTTCTGTGAAGAGACACCATGACCAAGGCAACTCTTATAAGGACAATAGTTAATTGGGACTGGTTTACAGGTTCAGAAGTTCAGTCCATTTTCATCAAGGCAGGAACATGGCAGCATCCAGGCAGGTATGGTACAGGCAGAGCTGAGAGTTTTACATCTTCATCTGAAGGCTCCCAGCAGAATACTGGCTTCCAGGCAGCTAGGACAAAGTTATTAAAGCCCACACCCACATCAACACACCGACTCCAACAGGGCCACACCTTCTAATAGTGCCACTCTCTGGTCTGAACATATACAAACTATAGCACCCAGTGTTGTCACGTGATCCCAGAAGAGATGGTGACCTCTAGGGGTTCAAAGACAAATTCATTTCCAAGAAAGTCTGGAATTTGGGATCCTTGCTTTGAAACTATGCACAAAATCAGGCATCCTGAGCATCGTTTCCCTGGTTTCCACAGAGAACAGTGGCTCTGGGTTGGCCTTTACCCTGGGCTGAGGCCACAAAAGAATGAACTTGCTGACAGATGGGAACAGCGGTATAGTTCTTGCCTGTCCTTAAGAACCATTTTTCTTCCGCCTCACTTAAAGCTTTCCATTTCTAATATTATACCTTACATATAGAAAGCAATTTTAACTTTTCTGAGCTTTTTCACATGTATTATTATCGCTCTTCAAAATAATCCTGTGGAGCAGGTATTATTCTGATGCAGAATTTCTGAAAAACTAAAAAATGCTTCCTGAAATCCAAGGTACCAATTGAATCACAAGTAGGTATAGTTCAGGCATGGTTGTATGAGTTCCCGCATGCACACACACACATGCACAGAGTGAGGAGGGAGGGGGAACAAAAGGGAGAGGGGGAGGGGGAGGGACTCTGATAGACTGACTGAGATTCTCAAACACCTCTGCAGTAAAAATCACAGTTAAAGGGATATTCCAGAGACCGGGAGGATCAGGTAAATGTATATTTCATTTTCCTCTTAAATTTCAAATCTATAAAAATAAATAAAATATAGAAATATATGAAATGAAAACTCCATAGGTTGGAAGCCCCTTGTGTATAACCCAGGACACACCCCAACCTCCTGGTCCTTGAGAAAGTTAATCCAGCTGGACAGACACTAAACACAGAAGGCAGTCTCTAGGTGGCTGTTGGATTGTCTGATTGAGACCATGGGAGCTTTAGGAGTCTGAAGAACTCTAGGTTATCTTGTGTAAGGTACACTGGAGGCAAAGCCCCTTCAGATGGATACTCAGCAGTGGGCTGGCCCTTAAGGATAACTTCAGGGACTCTGTGTTAACTGGGTAGCAGATGGAAAGGTCTGAATCCTGACAATGACATATTGACCTTGGTCATTTCTCATTGTAAAGAAATGCTCAGCTTATCCCTCTACCTTCCATCACCCTGCTAGATGTTTTCCTAAGTTTTTAAAGGCGCTGACTTTAGTGTAGGTGCCAGCAGGGCCAGTGAGTGTTTAACAGCATTTATGCATTTGGCCAGGCATTAGCACGGACAACATAGATGAAAGAGCACACATGGACGAGGAACCTCGGCTTCCCAGCCAGAGATTCTTTCATATGGGTACACGTTATGTATGTTCTAGCTATGGGATGGCCATCAAGTCTGGAAACATAAACATTTTGGGCTCGCGAATGTGTGTGTGTGTGTGTGTGTGTGTGTGTGTGTGTGTGTGTGTGTGTCTATGTGCATGCATTTGTGTGGCCACCTCATTCCCTGGAACAACTTTTACCTCTTTGGGTCCTCCCATTGTTCCAGAGATCATCGATTCAGCTAGACTAGCAGACTACTGAGCTCCAGGGATCCTCCTGTTTCTACCTCCTCAGTGCCCAAAGACAAGTTTGTGCCACCAAGCCCAGTACATTAATGTAAGTTCTGGTGATTGAACTTAAATCCTCATGTACACGGGCTAAGAGCTTTACAAGCTGAGTTCTCTGTCCAGCCCAGACAGTCTTGATTTACTACACTGGTTTACACATTAAAATGTAATTCTTTGAGACCAAATATTGTCTATGTGCCCGCTGCATTGGTGTGCTAGGACTGATGTAACATAAATGCACATGCAAAGTGGCTTTAACAATAGAAATTTATTCCCATCATTCCGGAGGCTGGGAGTTCAAGATCAAGGAGGCAGCAGTGCAGGCTGTTGTGCAGTTATTTAGTGAAAGGCCCTGAGGGGAAGTCACTACTTGTTCACTACAAGCAGGATCCTTCCCCTCTCCTTTAAAACATAGTTCTTTGAGCATTTCAAACAGTGAGTGTTGATATATTCTTCCATCCTCTATCTTCTCCTAGACGCACACACTTCTTTGCCTACCCAACTTTATGTCCTCTCTTATTTTCACCCAACAAGCCCAATTCTTGTGCTGTCCACGTATTCACAGACATTTGGCTTTCCACAGAGTGCAGTGGATCTATCAGGGGTCACACTCTCAGAGAGATCTGACTGGCTTTCCTAGCAGGTTTTATCAGTAGCTCCTGGTCTCGGGGTAGAACTTCATATTCACTCGCCTTTTCCAAGACAGTATTGCTCTGCCTTGAACTTGCATGGATGAAATGCATGCTGTCATAACCTGTGAGTTTATATGTGCATCTGCCACGTTGTGTCCAGACAGTCCTGTTTTCCGGAAGTCGTCCACAGCCTCTCAGGCTTTGTCTTTCCCCTCTTCTATAGGGAACCCTGAGCCTTGACAGGAGAGAGTAGTATTGATATTCACTGAAGGCCTAGCACTCGGTATTCTCTCCTGCTCCTTGGATAAGTGGAGGTGTCTGTTGTAATCATATATGCTGAAATAGAAGTTCCTGATGAGGTTTGGGAGATGTACCAACCTGTGGGTATAACAACAAGTTATTAGGAATCAGTTTACAACTGGGTTCGTTTAGCAGAAGAACAGTAAGTTCTCCCTTAGGGCATATGACCTATGTAGCTACACATTCTTGGGCCAACAATGGTTCCAGGTATGAGTTTCATCTTGTGGAGCAGGACTTCAATCAGAAACTGGTTTGTTACCCCTATGATGTTTGAGCCACTCGCGTCAGTGGGCATATTTGAATAAGCCAGTTATACAAACAAAATGTAGTTTTTCAAACATTACAAACCACGGTTGCTTATGCTCTTAGGTGTCCAACTTATGAATTTTGAAAGGGGGACCTGCGATCTGGAGAAACCAGCTAAAAATGCTTACTGCCCCTGAAGATTATCCCGGTTTGGTTTCTTCCCATGTAACAGGTCACAAGCACCTGTAATTTCAATTACAGAAAACCTGATTCCCAATTTGTGCTCTGCCACTCCTGGTACACATGGTATATACATGCATACATGCAAAAAAACATTTATATATGCCAAATAAAAAATTTAAGATAAGTGGCCAACTCTATTTTCTCTAAAATTGATGCCAATCTAGGAGTGACCCAGCCAGCTTCTTGACTTGGAATGCTGCATTACTGTAGCTTAAACATGCTGGGATATAGATCAGTCTTGTAATATAAAGATATAGCCTCGAGAATAAAAGGAACATTCCTTCTGTCTGGGTTCTGCTCCTGGCAGTGTCTCAGCCTGGAAAATTTTCACAGCTTGCAAAAGAGGCAGTGCAAAGCCCCATTCCTTGCAACATGCTTGCTTCCCAAACACATCCAACATCTCTTGCCTTATCCCAGCAAGTCCCAAAGGCACCTTTGATGTACAACCCTGTGACCTGCCTGTTGATGGCTGATGATGCAACGGTGTATAATTCAACCGTAATTTATATTCCTTGCAGGTCCGAGCATAGCTATAAAGTGTTCTCGAGAGCTGGGTGCTGCCAGGGCATTTAATCTAAGCAAAGGAAGGATTTAGAGTATATCAGCTTCCCAGGATGAATGCTCGGTGCTGGAGAAGGAATTTCCCCCACCCCATTTGCTGATTTGCACCTTCAAAGTTTGAAAGATCAAATGGGGACTAAGGGGTGATCTTGGGGGAAGAGCTGCTTTTTCTCAGGCACCCCATCGTGGATGCTGACAAGGGCATTTCTGCAGCAACCTGAGAACTTCCTGTCAGAACAGAGGATTTCTCCTGCACAGCAACAAGGGAAACGGGCCAGGGCTGGGGGCACAGAGACATCATCCCTCATTCCTGGGAGCAGAAAATGTCACACAGATGGATCTCTAGCTCTAGAAAGCTGGAGAAATTCTGTGCCAGCGAGGTTTTGGGCACATCTTGGTCACAGAAGAAATAGATATTTGGGAAAATGCCTGTGTACACAATATGTAACGGATCTGGATTCTTGTAAGAACCCTCACATGGGCCTTGGTTTCCTAGGAGATGGCTTCTTGAATTAGTAAGAGCATTCCTGTTGCCTGGCCTGAGGCCCAGATTTTGATGCCGTTTCTCTACAGGGTCCATTGCTGTGGCATTGCTGCCATTGCTTCTCTGAGCATCCTTAAGTGATGTGGAGACACATGTGACACCCTCCCGTCGCTTCATGGGCTGACGCAGCAACTATCACAGAAGCGACAACATCTTGCTGGCCTTATGCACCTACAATTAATGATCAGACGTAGCCCGGATAGGGAGTTAACACTATGGCTGTCCAGCTTTAAGAAAATACTATATCATGGTCACTAACCATGGTCTCACCCCACAGTCCTGGGATGAGATGGAAATAGTACTGGTCTTCTGGCTAAGTGCTCCCTGGTAACATTCCAGGACAGCAAAAGAATTAGCTGTTCCCAAGCAATGCTGTCCCAGACTGGCATTTCTTGACACTGGCAACACATTCCACAGATTGCATTTCTGTGTTGTCTAGACCGAGACATGCTACTCAACCTGACTTATAGGCAGTTCTTCCATGATGTGTGCGTCATTATGGTTTGCCTCTCGCCTCCAGGGCAGACAGCACTACTGAAAAGTTCAGTAGAAAGTGTGGTTAGTTAGTTAGTCTTCTTAGGGCTTCCCTGTGTTAGTACTGAAAGTCTCACAGCCCAGACACTCCCTCCCTTAACTCCTAGGACATCTGGGACGCTTGACCTCTCTGTAAGTTAAGTAAGGCCTTGAAGGAGCAAAGGAAGCCAGGGACTTAAGCGGATATTGGTTTATGGGTATCTTAATCCATTTTTTGTTGTTGTTTTAGCAGAACACAGTCCAGTGTGGTAGTGGCGGTGGTTAATGATGCTTGTGGGATTTAGCCCGGTGAGATTTGGAGGCACTGTGGAGACAAAGCTCTGGGACTGTCTGGAGGAAGTTTCTGACTTGGGTTAAAATGGTGTGAAGATGCACTCAAAATGTTGCCACCATTTTTTTTTCTATGAACTGGCGTTCTTCAGTGGATAAGAAGAACGCCGGATGATCACCAGCATGTCTCTCCCCCTCCCCCTTCTTGACTAAGGATACAGTATGCCTAGCTACCTTATACCCCTTCCACCGTGCCTACCCTGCCATGATGAACTGGATTCCAAACTATAAGCCCAGGCAAACCCTCCCTTCCTTAGGTTGTTTTTGCCAGATATTTTGCTGTAGCGTTGAGGAAAGTTAACTAATGCAGCTTCGTATTGATTTTGTAGTCAGCAATAGGCTAGGGGTATGGTCAGAATGAGACTGAGAAATTCCTTTCCCCTATTCCCATACACTTTCATGGGATTCTTGCGGTTACTAT
This sequence comes from Micromys minutus, assembly GCF_963924665.1. NCBI lineage: Eukaryota > Metazoa > Chordata > Mammalia > Rodentia > Muridae > Micromys > Micromys minutus. Next base: position 39,871,024 of record NC_137953.1, on the reverse strand, counting down.
TGCACAATGAGGCATTTCTCAGAGTGTATGCATACTGTCAAGTGAGACATACACCAGCCTCTGGTAAGGGACCCTTTTCTGCTTCATAGCAAGAGGAAGGAAGTCATTTGGCCAGAGCAAGGGTGATTATTTAAGTCATTTTTTTCCACTTCTTTTTAAAAAATAATTTTTGAACTGGTGTTTGATGCCCAGCGTCCACATGGCAGCTCAGAACCTTCTGTAAGTTCTGGAGGGAAATCTTGTGCTCTCTTCTGGCTGCTGTGAGAACTGCATATGCTTAGCGCACAGACCACTAAAGGGCACTGCTTAGACCAACATCTTTAGAACCCTGAGATAGTTCTCATTTTTGTAGCCAGGCATTGACAGGGCTCGGAGATAGGAGCACGCAGCACGGGGTGGGTAATGGCAACGTGGCGTTAGACAGCGTGCTTCCTGGAAGAACCTGAGTTCTGAGAGGAAGTGGGCGAGCGTTGTGGGCACAGCAGCAGAGGCCGCCCGCACCACCAGTTGCTGCCCTGGGCTGTGGCTTCCTGCCTGCAGGTAGAGTTTACAAATAGGAGCATCAAACAGTATGGGTCTGCAGGTTGACACCGCCTGCATGCCAGCAGGTCTTGTTAGTGTAAACTCTTAGCCCGTAGCTTCTTGGAATGACACCATATCCGATTCTAACTGGACTCCTGAACTCTGAGCCCAGACCAGCAAGAATCCTGGCACCAAGAGGCTAATTAGGTTTTATTTCTCATTCCTACCAGCTGGGACTGACTGGCTATGGCTGGCTGCCTAGAGACTGTGTTGAGAAGTAGGAGGCTTCTTGCAGGGCCAGCAGGCAGGAGGGATGAAACTGTGAGACATTTCTGCCAAAGGTATGGGTGGACTCGTCATTAATAAGGCAGCCATTGGACTTTGCCATCCCAAGGGTGGCCCATCCAGTGGCGTACCTAAAGCTTGCCGGCGGTCTTTAAATGACATACGTCTTGGACTGGTTTCTCGAAGTAAAATTCGTCATGGAAACAGATCAAAGCAGAGCTATTCTGCTCAGAGGAGAAAGAGCTGGGTGTCTCTCCTGTTTCCCCTTTCCTAGTGGCAGCTCTAAAAACATCTACACATGAAACTATTTGAAAACCATTAGGGCAGGTGCTTCTTTACGAACAAGCTCCCCCCTCCCCTCCCTCTCCACCTCTCTCTAAAGATGACCTGTGAATTGGTAAGCAGAAACTTAGGGCCATTTCAGGCAAGAGATCACAGGCAGAGGCCCAGTTGTGAAGCCTGCTTCTCTAGTTTAACATCACAGCACACTGTTGAGCACAGCTCAAGTGTAGAGCTGTGTGGTCAAGGTAAGACGTTCACTCTGGTAGGTGAACAGAGTCTACTCAGAATCTCCTTATGGAGAAGAGGAAAGTTTTCGGTTGCATTGCTAGATGCCATTGGAGGTTTTGTTTTGTTTTGTTTTTGTTTTTCAACAGGATAGATCCATAACTTAGCTAGTTTTAAATTTCCATTGACTCTTTTAAATAGGGCAGAAGTAGAAGTCACAATGCTGGGGGTCTGTGATGGGACTTGACAGGACGTTGAAACCAGGCACTGAACACCTTACAATGGAGAGGTGTAGTGGGTACCTAGCATGTTGTTCTCTATCAGGCATGAAGCCCCAGAAGGGACCAGGGTTCCTCACCAGGCCTGCCTCCTGCTTCCCCTTGGAAGCACTCCTCATCCATCACCACTGTCTACACTGAAGTTGTTCTACCCATTCTCCCCTGGATAGTTAATATTCACTCTATTCACTGGACCCTGCTACACCAACTTATAGGAGGGAGGCTTTATTGGGCTTAGGTTCCAAGAGGGATATAGTTCCTCGTCACCATGGGGGAACATGGCAGCAGACAGGCATGGCAGCTGAAGCATTAAGCTGAGAGCTCACATCTTAAACCTTAAAGCCCACACCCAGTGGAATATTTGCTCCAGGAAGATCACACCTCTAAACCTACCCAAACATCACCACCAACTACAGACCAAACATAAAAGCACCAGAGTATGAGCATGGAGGAAGTTATCATTGAAACCAGCACATATCTTAAGTCTACATGTTCACAAGTTCTACACATTGCACACGAATGGACTTCCAGGCCAGCAACTGGCAGCCTATCCACAGTACTCAAGACATGAGCAGTCAGCTTCAGTTTGTTAGAACTCAGATTGTATGACACTCTGCTAATGGACATGCAATTCTGATCTGGAACGTCTAAATTGAGACTTCATCATCTTGAGAGCCATCAGAGCTCTCCTAGGCCCTAGGACATAAGATCAGTGAGCTGAAGTGCTTCATGACTTCAGCAAGTCTGGGGCTACTATTCTCATTGCTGAGGTGTAGGTACACTGTTGCTATTGTCAGAGACACAAATGCACTAACTCAAAGCCTGGCATACACATGTTTATGACGTGACCCATCCACATGTATTTTAGTCTTATGTCCCTTGTACCCAAGTCATCTTGATACCTTACTTTCCATCTTCTCTACAAATAATAATTTTTATTGAAGAAAAACTTTTGTACACTATGTTCTGGTCACAGTTTCTCCCTAACTCCTCCTGGGTTCTCCTACCTTCCCACCCACCCAACTCCATCCCCTTCCTTTCTCTCTCTTTAGAAAACAAACAGGATAAAAAGAAAAATCATAAGCACACACACACACACACACACACACACACACACACACACCACAATACAACATCTGTCCATTCTTGAAGTAGTCATTGACTAATCTATTAATTATGACATCTTGGCTCTGCCCCCACTTCCTCAGGCTACCCCATACCTTCTGTGATGCTTTTGGTTTCCTCTTAGCTGCCTTCTACACAGAGTCAGTCCACTGTACTTCTCAGTGGTCTTTGGAAGCACAGATTAGAGTCAGTAGGGTGCCTATGAGCAGAGGGCAAGCTTCTCAACTCAGAGCCTGCATCCACATGTTTGAGCTCATGTGGGACTCTCCTCTCCAGCTACTCTCTGCCACATAAACAATGTCAGACCTTGGCCTCCATTCCCAGGAGAGAAATGAATAGATCAAAAGTATGAATGTTTTAACAATCATTTTCTGTAAAGCAATAACAGCCTTCATATTCCATCGAGCTGTAGGATGGTTCGTTTTTCTTTCAGTGTCCTTATCAGTTAAAATAGATAAAAACAAACAAATAAAACAAAAGCAAGACGGGGGGGCGGGGGGGGGGAGATAGCTTTGTCAGTAAAATGCTCACTGCATAAAAGTGAGGACTGTATTCTACCCCAGAACCCAGGGGGAAAAGCCAGGCATGGTGCTCACACTTGTATGGGCAGCACTGGGGAGGGAGGGAGGGAGATATAGGGAGAGATAGGGAGGTGCCTGGGGCCAGATAACCTAGAATAGTTAGCACACACCAGGTCAATGAAAGATGCTACCTGAAATTAAGGCAAAAGTGAGGACTGACACTTTGGAGGGAGCAAAGGAGGGAGAGAAGGAAGGGACAGAGGGTGGGAGGATGAGAGAGAGAGAGATCCCAAAAGTCTAAAACAAAACTTTGCCAACTTGAGATTGAGATTGTTCTATCACTGTGCATTGAATTTTCTTTTTTGAATTCTTTCAATTTTTAAAGAATTGACCCCTGTATTTCTATTATGTATGTGCATGGTGTGTGTGTGTGTGTGTGTGTGTGTGTGTGTGTGTGTGGTGTGTGTGTGTGGTGTGTGTGTGTGTGTGTGTGTGTGTGTGTGTAGGATGAGGACATGAGTGCTTTACCCTAGGAGACTACCAGCCAGAGGGCTAGGATCACCAAAATTGGAATTATAGGAAGTTATGAGTTGCCACGTGTGTTATGGGAACCAAACTTGGGTCCTCTGGAAGAGCAGCGAGTAGTCTTAACTTCTGGGCCATTCTCAATTCTTAGGTTAGGGATAACATTGAACACATGCTATCTTCACTGGTTATATTTCTTCTTCTGTGACCTGAACTTTGACCGACTAGACTTATTTCTCCTGCAGTAGAACCCTTTCTCCTAACAACCATCAACAGGTCGTCTGTTCTACAGGTGTCAAGCATCAGAAAGGCAGAACACAGCTGGAACTTTGGTGGCTAATTGGGGATGAATTGGAAGGAGCCAGCTGCCTGATGCCAGTCTCCAATGGTACAATAGAGCTGCAAGCGGTGGCACACACATGTAATCCTAGCTACTCAAGAGACTGAGGCAGAAGGATTACAGAATTAAGACCTGACTGAGCTGCAGAATAAGTTCAAGTCCAACCTGGAAAACTTAGCAAATCTTAAGGAAAAGAAAAGGAAAAGAAGAAGGCTTGTGATATTGCTCATTGGTAGAGTACTTGTCCTGTGTGCACAAAGCCCTAAGTTAATATCCAGTGATTCCCCATCCTCCTCCCCAAAGAAGTAAGAGCGTAATGAGGCCATAAGGTGTAGCCTAGCTGCCTGAGATTGTAGCCTGACTTTCCCATCTATCTGCTGTGTGATGTTAGGCACATGACTTAACCTGTTGGAGCCTCAATACCCTTGTCAATAAGAGAAACCAAAATACAGTCTATGTAGCACAGCTGTTTTAAGAAGTAAAAGCCATCCCACCCCTCCCCCACCTGGTTTCTTCCCTCTATCCACCCCCGATGAGGGAGGGGAGGGCAGCGGGAGACAGTACTGTGGGGACAACTGGATTGGGAAGGTATAGTGGGATCTCTGGGCCAAACTAGAAACCTAGGATAATGGAAACTCCCGGGTATCTATGAGGAATACCTTAGCTAAGGCTCCTAGCAATGGGGAATATGAAGCCTGAACCTGCCGTCTCCTGTAACCCAGCAAGACTTCCAATGGAGGGATTGGGACACCAGCCCAGCCACAAAATCAGAGACCCACATTGTGTCCATTTTACAAGACATACAAGGTTAAGAGATAGAGCAAAACTTTAGGGAAAAGGCCAACTAATAACTGGCCCGGCATGAGACCCATGCCATGAGAGGGAACCCAGCCCTGACACTATTAGTGATATGTGGGTATGTTGCAGACAGTAGCCTAGCATAACTGTCACTGTAGAGGGTTCACTCAGTAACTGATGGAACAGATGCAGAGACTCACATTGAAGAAGGAGCCAAGGACATAACAAGACAACCTACAGAATCAACTAACCTGGGCCCATAGGGGCTCATAGAGACTGAACTGCCAACCACAGAGGCATGGGACAGACCTAGGCCCACTAGACATATGTAGCAATTGTGCAGGTGGGTTTTCATGTAGGACTCCTAACGTGGGACCAGGGGCTCTTTGTCTTCATTGCCTGCTTTTGGATTCTTTCCCACTATCTGGGCTGCCTGTCTAGCCTCAGTGGGAGAAGATGTGCTTAGTCTTATTGTAACTTGATATGCCAAGGCTGGTTGATATCCATGGGAGGCCTCCCCTTTTCAGAGGAGGAGGGGGGAGCAGTGAAAGGGAAGTGCTGAGAGGGAGGGGAAGCTATGATTGGGATGTTAAGTAAATGACTTAAGAAAGGGAAGAATGAATGAATGAAGGCTAAACACGTAACATAACTTCTAGCACATGGCACTTTTAAAATTACAAGATTTTTAGTAGTTCTTTGACAATTTCATAGATTATACACACCTTCACTTTTCCCCATATCTCATTCAGCACCACCCCCTCACCTTTCACCCACTCTCAATTTCCTGTGTGCTTACTTACTTGGGCTCTTTCTTCTCTATTTCTTGCTCACTCACTCAAAAACACCAAGTCTAATTTCCACTGCCACATACTCATGGATATAAGTTATCAGTTGGGGCATGGTCAATGTGCCAAGGCCACACCCTTAAAGAAAACAGATTCTCTTTCTTCCCCCAGAAGCCACCAGCTATCAATAAGCTTCTCAGTTAGTCATGGGGAGCAATAAGGCCCTATCCCTCTCTTGCTGGAATGGTGCCTGGCTAGGTCTTGTGTAAGTGACTATGATGGCTGTCAGTTTGTGAGTCCTATCATGCCCTCTCCTCGCCATCATACTCCAATCCTCTCTGAATTCTTCTGGCTCTTAGATTCTTCCCACCCATCTTCCACAGTGGGATGGTATCAGTGTTCTGTGCTTGGCCGAGCACTCTGCTGACCCTCCCTGGACTTTGACTAGTCCCACAACACTTCTTAATTGTTAAGCATGTCCACAGCTACCATGATCATTTAAATAGTCACAAACTTAGGGACTTCATTGCGTTTGTCTGTATTCCTTCCCTTGTTCTCCTGGAACCTTCTGGAAGACATAGGGCATGATAGTAACCCAAAAGTTAGAAAGGAAGATTTAGCAAAATGAAGAGCATATCACCTCTCATTTTTTTCCCTTGTGAGAAAGCTTACCTGTCCCACTTTTTCCATCAGCCCTGCTGCACTGGCTTCTTTGAGTCACATGAGGCATATGTGCAAGCAAATACTGAAAAAGTTCTTGTATGCACTGTAGCTATACCAAATATTGATATTAATTAAGAGTAGATGTATTAATATGTAGCAGAGGATGGCCTTGTCGGGCATCAGTGGGAGGAGAGGCCCTTGGTCCTGTCAAAATTTGATGCCCCAGTGTAGGGGAATGTCAGGACAGGGTTCTGGGGAGAGTGGGTGGGTAAGTGGGGGAGCACTCTCATAGAAGCAAGGGGATGAGGGATGGGAGAGGAGGTTTCTGGAGGGGAATCAGGGAAGGAGGATAACATTTGAAATGTAAATATAAAAAATATCCAATAAAAGAAAAAAAAGGAGTGGGGTATTAACCTAATCCATTTTACCTTGTTTCAATTCTTCTGATGATCTTCTAGTAGAAGGTTAATTTGAGGAATATATCTCACATGTTGTATGTGTGTTTGGATGTATGTGGAGAGGAAGCTATTTTAGAGATAATCCTAATATCAAATAGGTTTGTGAAATTTCTCACTGAAGCATGCTAGATAAGTTACCTGATTCCTGTGTGAGGAGCAAGGTTGTGAAAACACGTGTTGGTCCTGGTGTTTTCACCCATCCGCCACTTCGATTATAAAGACGTATTTCAGAGGGCCAGTTTTCCATGGGACAGGTTTTGAAATGGTGCCTTATAGAGAAATGGAGGAGACTTTCAAGTGTTGGGCAACCGAGAGAACAAATTGAGAAGGCTTTTTTGCTTCTTGGTGCCAGAGTTGTTGGTGACTAGATTAAAGAAAGAGGGATTAAGTTTGTATAAGATGTTATGTACATATGGAAAAAAGATGTTTTGTGCCACCAACTAAAGAAAACATATGTTATTCTATAAAAAATTAATGAAATATTCTGTGGTCATTCCACCCTGCATACATCTCTAATGAGATACTCACTTGGGGCATTTTTAATCAGAGAGACTTCCTGAACTTGTTCAAGATGAGTAACAATTGCAGAGTACAGAAGCAATGAGTCTTGAGCGCCCTCCTCTCTGAACTTTTCTTGGTGAGGGCCCACTCTTCCCTAAATGTACTTATCTATTCCACTTAAGAAGTTGTAACAATTCTAACCTCTCATCTCTCTTCTTTCCCTCTTCCTTTCCCTTCCCCATTCCCCTGCCCCATGTTTCCTCCCTTGGTCTCCAGGAACCTTCTGCATCATTTCACTGTGCACCTGTGTGGCTGGGATCAACTTTGAGCTATCACGCTACCCACGATACCTATATGGACTTCCGGATGACATCAGCCATGGCTATGGATGGTCCATGTTCTGTGCATGGGGGGGCCTGGGTCTCACACTAATCTCGGGATTCTTCTGTACCTTGGCCCCCTCTGTCCAACCTGTCCCGAGGACCAACTGCCCTAAATCCAGACCAGAGAATGGGACAGTGTGCTAAAAACAAACAAACAAACCCATACCTATATATATATATATAAATATATATATAATATACATATATAAAATGAAACTCAGTCAAGATGATGCCAGTGCCAAGGTAGAGTTGAGTTGGCTCAGGCACCTGCATCTCACCAGACTTTGTGTTGCCTCATGTCCAAGATGGGGAAGTGTTCCCATCCTGTGGCTCTCTCATCCGTTTTAACTTTGACTTCATGATCTCCTCAAGACAGAGTGAAAGCCACCACAGGCATCTTGATCCTTGTCACTTGTAAGGATGTGGTGGTGAGCTGGAAGGGACAGAGGCAGTGGTCTAAAGCAACACAGATACAAAGAAAGAAGTGCCACACTCTGGGCCAACAGGAGAGGACACCACCACCACCCCAGCCATCATGTCATGGGGAAAACTCAGTCCCTTGAGTTCATAGAATGTAACCACATCTTCGAGGCCATTTTCAGAACCACTTCTCTGCTCTTCCTTGTTCTGAGCTCCTTCCCAACCCACCAGCGACACAGCACAAGTGGAAGAGAAAACAGACTGAGAAGGAAGTTTTCTCTTTGTGGCCAAACCTTTGGACGATGCTTTAGAGGTGGGAAGGGGAGAGAAGATGCTGAGAGGCAAGATCCACATCAACTAAAGGACATTTCAGTGGATGCTCAGAAAACCCAGTCTTACCTTCCAGCTGCCTTACACCCAGTTAAACAAGAGGCCACCCTGTCCTCCCCTGCCTGCGCTCTCTGGGCAGATTGGAGCCTTTGAGCAATGCTGTGATGTGTGCGTGTGTATGTATGTATGTGTGTAGGTGGGTGTGTGTGCACACACATGCATGTGTGCACGTGCGTATAGGTATTGGGTGGTTACCTTTTTCTTTTCCACTCTGTGAATGGAACTATCATATTACTCTATTGTCTCTCTCACTACTGTTGTTTCTGACCCATTATAGAGGCCCCAAGAACTGGGAATTATCTTGAGGGGCAGGCCTTCAGGGGTGCCAATGTAGTAGCAGCAGCAGATCCCTGGAGAGAGACAAAAGTGAGCATGGTGTGTGTGTGTGTGTGTGTGTGTGTGTGTGTGTGTGTGTGTGTGTGTGTGTCCATGCACATGTGCATGCACACATGGTAGATATTTTGTGAGTGTGGGATTTTATTGTTTGTGTTGCATTTTTTTCTATTGCTTTGGTACAGCTGAAATTCCCAGAGGGCAAACCAAGAACAAAACTACTGGGCCAGAGAACCCTGTGGTACCTCACAGTATGGTTCTGGATCTCCGCAAGATTTAGTCCACTAATTTTGGAAGTTCAAGACACAGCTGGGCACAAAAGTCAGAAGAGGGGGAAACATACAGTTCAGGAGAGAAAAGGAATATTGCCTCTGGTTGCTGATGCGAGAGTATGTATACCAAACAAGACCTACACTCCCCACTGTGGGGCTGTCCTTTGTCACTGGATGTCTGCCTCTTTTCTAGGGGGCAAGCCCTGTACAGAGGAAAGGAAATGAGTCACATGCAGAGAGAGCACCTCCATGTCCCATGGGCTCAAGTTTGTATGATATTATGTAAATTAATGGAGAACTCTTGACTCTTTCCATTCTCGTCCCTCTCTCCTCTTGATCTTCAAGGCCATGAATCCCAAAATAGCTATCTATCTTAGAGGCTAGCACCCAAACTGAGGTGCCGTCTAAACTGGCAAGGCTGTCCAAGTATCTCAGGCTTACCTGAGCAAATTTGCACTGGGTGCTGTCGAGTGAAGATGTCAGCCAGAGCTGTGAATGCCACAGGGCAGGGACAGCTCATGGTTACCTTGGGGACCCTGCTGGTGCCAAGTGTCCCTGGGGAGGCAAGGAGAGAATCCTAAGCTGGCACAACCATGGTCAACCATGCAGAAGGGGAGCTCAGCTGCTGCAGAACAGATCTGCTTTGAAAACTTTGCCAACCACTCGGCAGCCTTCCTCCCCCACGTGCTCTGCCACAGCTCCGTTTCTGACCTCTTTGCCTACCAGACTCCTCCCCTACTAACAGCTTCCCTCCCCTCCTCCATCTACTAGGCTGTAGGTCCTGTTCCTCTCATCTGCTCTTTTGATCATTCCCTCCAACTCTCTCTCTCTCTCTCTCTCTCTCTCTCTCTCTCTCTCTCTCTCTCTCTCTCTCTCTCTCTCTGTGTGTGTGTGTGTGTGTCCTGTCAGGTGTGATACCTGATGGATTTCATTGTTGGTCTCTCTGTGTGTCATTCTGGTGTAATTGTGTGTGTGTGTGTGTGTGTGTGTGTGTGTGTATGTGTGTGTGACGTCATTGTGTATCTATAGACAGGTGTGGATGCAATTCTCAACACCCTCCACCCCCAGAAGGGCCCTAGTCAGATCCTCCAGCAGATGTTGCATGTGAGCACCCAGAGTGTAGGAGTACCAGAAGAATGGGACCAGCTGGTATCAGGAAATGCTGTTGGCTTCCAATTGCGATTTTTTTTTAATTAACTTATCTATTTACGTCAAATGATGCTCTCCTTTCCAGTCCCTCCTCACAGAGATCCTCCCCCATTGAGATTTTTGAGGATCATTTTAAAGATAAAGGGTATATATTCTGTCTTAAGAGGAATCATTTTCAGAAAAAGAGAAGCTCAGTTTTGTTTTGTTTTGTTTTTTAATTGACAGTTTTCTTTCTCTTTGAAAAGCTAGATTTTTCTCTTAAGCCGTACTGAGGTTTGAGGGGAAAATGAGAGTCAGATTGAGAGGTCTGTTCCCCTGTGGGGTATCTTGAGCCAAGCAGGGAGTAGCAGGGAGGTGGGTACCCATGAACACCCACTTGGGCACTTTTCTGTGACCGAGTGCTAAGCCCAGCTGTTTTCCAGCTGTAAAATGACAGAGGAAAGCTAAGCCAAATGGGGCATTTTGTTATTCACTGTTTAAACTTTTCTTGAGTAAACTTGCTTGAACATACGTGTTCACGGGCCTCTCATTTATGATTTATTTTTAAAAAAAATCACACTCATCTTAAATAGATCATCTGCTCTATCCAGTTGCCCAACACCATGATAAACTTTTTGTAAAACTCACTGGCTTCCTTTGAAACACAAGCATTCCTGGAACATAGATGGATTCCAGGAAGGAGACTCGCTGGGCTCAACGGATCAGCTCAGCATCCACAGAACAGGACCTTAGGGTAATTCTTTCACTATTACAACTGGACAGGCACAGATACAGATGCTGGATTCCGATTCTGCCTAGCAACAAAACAAGCTCAAGCACCTGATCAGTATAGAAGTCTCCACACTGATAGCAGACAACAATCTCTGTCCAGATGAGATCTGACTCCTCTACCACAGGGGATTGACCACTAGTTGAAACAAGTCCCTCTGATATCGTCTTGGAGCTTTCTGGCTGTAAGGTGGCTAAGGCGCGCATGAAGGAGAAAGAATAGACGTGTCTTCATTTGTGACACTCTCTAGGTCAGACACCACTAACTCCAAATCATAGATGCCAGGCTTTTGAGGGGACCCTGATTCCTACCCAGGTCAAATTCTAAAAGCTGCATGTATACAAGGAGTACGATTGCACATGCTGTGGGCTCTGTGCAAACCAACAGCATGAGGCCGCTTTCAACGTTCATTTCTTTTGCTCTCTCCTAGACTGGAGATTTGGGAAAGTTGGGATCTAACTGGGGCAAAATACAATTTCCTGTTCTCACTGGGGAATTATGGCTCTTTTTCTGCTTTCCTTCTCCCTGTGGCTTTCCTTATGATCCATTTGTGGCAGTTAACTTCTTAGAGAGGCAAGATACTTCAAACACCTCTCTCCTTGTTTGTCATGGCCCAAGGTCTCACAGGAGGTGTGTGGATCATGAACATAAGGGAAAAAAATCTGTTCTAGCTTTAGTCATGGTCAGCCTTTCAGCAGCCCCCATTTCTCACCTCTGGGGATCATGAAAGCGTAACTAGAGAGCTCCTCCAGAACTAGATAAGTCTTCTTCGGCCTCAGGTCCTTCCATGGTAGCCTGGGCCCTGACACTGTGCTAGTGTATTCTCCCCCAAGAGGGGGTTCTATCCAAGCATGTCACTTTTTCTCTATAGGAAAGGGTACCCTGAGATGTTGCATCTCATCAGACATCCATATACACAGTGAGAGACCTAATTAGAAAGTACCATGTTTTTCTCCTGACTTCAGGAAGATGTGCTATTTAGGTCTCAAGTGCTGCCCACCTATGTAATATTCAAAATAGTAAGGCCAAAGGCATCACTCAGAGCATTTGGTGTCAACTGTCTTTGTCTGGGAACAGTCGTTCACTGATTTTCAATCATGTAGGGGAAGAAATAGCCTCAGACACCCTCTGTCTTTGTTTGTGTGGAATACTGGTTGCTTCTCATGGTTAGAAAGGATCTTCTTTTCTGGAAATGTCTCTGCTGCTTCTGGCCTGACATGTCCCAGTGAACACATCTATCCTTCTCCAGGGAGACCTGATTTCATAGAGAGTAACGGTAAGCCTTGTTGCTATCTTCCAGCCCATACAGACAGAGGAAAGGGGCAGATTTTGTTTTAAAGCAAATCTCACAGAGAAGATGCATCCAAATGATTCTGGTGCCTCTCAGGGTGCTTGACTTCTGGGGTTATGTTTACCATCTCCCAATCCATGCTGCTATGCCACAAAACATTTCATTGACATTGGTCCTAGTCCTTAGACTAGGTTATTACCAGCTACTGAGCTTTTCTCCCTGAGAAGTACATGCTCATTGTGGAAAACTAGGGGAAGTCATGCAAAAGACTGAGAGCCTGGTCGTAGTCCCATTGTTCTGCGGCCCCTACCATGGACCTAGTCATAAGACCTCAGAACTTCTTCACCAAGTGTTTGTCACTGGGTGAATAGATGGAGCCAGAACGACATGACTTGGCCACAGAACTGCACCAACTGGCATCAGTGACTCTGTGTTCTTAGCAGCAACACAAACCGGAAAGGCAGCTAGGAGGCATTTGAAAGCTCACGCCAGAGCTAAAGTTCCCTCTCCCTGTCTCTCCCGCCCTCTCTCTCCCCTACTTCTTCTCTTTTTCAGGTGCCATCTTAATCTAATCATGGGTGTAAATTCACTGAGGCCAGAGAAACTCACTAATTAAGCTACATGTATATCATGCAGCAGTGGATGAACATTTCATTTCGCTCTGTACTGAAACGATTTGTGACTCTGGGCACTGTGTCTTCTCCATACTTGAACTTCCTCATCTACCAAATGGGGACGGTGATAACGCTTTACCTCATGGTATATTAAGGGTGACAAAGAAATTTCAAAGCAATTTGCAAACACGAAGTGTCTATGAATTACGTGCTGTTCAAATTGCCCATTATCGGCAGTGTGGCCACTACAGTGGAATGTTTCCATCAAGGCTCTGCCAAGTGGATAATGTAGAGTGGGGGAGGCCATCTTGGTTGCTGAACTTGAGTGTAGCTATCCAATTGAAGCACATGGGATTCACTTCTTCTTTCAAGCCCTCCAGAGAAATTGCCTCCTTCATAGTCTTTACCCATTACCAGACTCAATTCCTTCACTGAAAGGCCAGTCTTGCAAAGTGCACTCTCAGGTCTGCATGCTACCAGAAGTGATGAAGTGATCACGTGGTCAAGAGTGTAGATGACTGAAATAGGCATGAAGTTAATGCTGTCTGTTTTTAACAGTCTGTCAGTGGCCCTGGCTGTTCACACTCTTGTGGGGAAGCTTTTAAAGTTTTCTCATATTCAGAGTGAAGGTGAGTATGATGAAAGTAAGAGCCCGCTTCCTCTTGTTGGGCTGTAAAGCTGATGACTTCATCAATAGCACCTCAGTTCTGGTGGGAGGTCCTGAGTGATGCATCAGGTTGGAACACACCCCTGTATGATCTTCCTTGGATCCTGAATTCTATAGGAGGGAAATGATTGATTCCCCGAAAGAGTGTCCATGCCTTTCTTTTTTCTTGTGTGTACCAAGATGTTCTACCAGGGAACAACCAGTTCTTGTTCTCTCTATGACTAGAGTCTATCCAACAATAAAGGCAATAGCATGCCCACAGGGGTGGGTTGTTCACAGCCAACAGACAGAAAACTGGGCCCCTAGCTAGGAGTTGCCCAGCTACACAGCTCAACCTGGCATCTCCTTGACAGAAGCCAGGCTCCTCCTCCTCCTACTTAAGGCCTGTTATGACTCCCTAGAGAAATGACCCAGTGTCCTCTACTGCTCTCCCTTGGACCCCACACTTTTCCTTTCTTCTCTGGGTAGTCCGTAGGCCCATTCCCATTTGTATGTGCCAGTATGTCTGTGTCGTGAGTGTGGTGGTGCCTTTCACACAGAGATTTCACAGAGCCGTTCTCATGCCCCTCCCTGGCCTGCCCCACCCCACCCCTCCCCCACTGCCCACGGTGTGACTGTTTTGCTATTCAAGACTATTTGTAAAAAAAAAAATGTACAAATAAAAGTAAAAGCTGAAAATTAAGGGGAGGGGAATTGCATCTTCTTAAATGCTGTAATGTAGCCCTCGGTTTTCTGAGGGCCTGAAAGGACTGCCCTAGAATTGACTCTGGGGGCACTTGAAGGGAGGGGACGCCTGTCACAGATTTTTCTGGTTGTTTTCCTGATGGTCGCTTCTGCTTGCTTGGTATTCTCTATTCTGAAGACATTTGCCTTTGAAGATAAGTGGGTCTCTCCAAAATCAAAGTTTATCATCCAAGTTAGAATAGTGAAGGTCATGGCCAAGGTCAACCCAAAGACATGACCTGGGGTGATCTTAGTGACTTTGTTAATAGCTCACCTGGGACCTTTGGTGAATCTTGTGACCTCACCATGTATCTGTGCCCTCTCAGCCTCACAGGAAGCAGGGTAATGTTGGGGACACATGTGACACCCGGTTTCCCTATCCATTCTGCTGCTGTTGTGCCCATGCTGGCTGGCTGGTGTATGCTGACTGAGCTGAGGCAGTTTAGGAGAAACTCTCTCCCTGTTGCTCTGTCCCGAAGCTGACTCTCCTCAGAAAGTAGCCTCAAGCCAGCAGCCAGTTTGTGTGCAGAGTCTAAAGCCTTTGATCTATCTTTTCAGTCTCAGATGCCTTTTCCCACCCACTTTGATGATCTCCTCTTGCCCTCTCTGCTGACAGAGCTTTGCCTCACAGGACTGGGTTAGGAGAAAGACCGTCAAAGGAGATGGTGTGAGTGAATCTCTTTACCAACTGTGGCTGGCTCTACAAATGTGGCTTACTGCATAAAGAAGTACAGGCTGGCCAGGGGACGCAATAACATGGAGTGGAAAAAAAAAAATAAAGAATGTGGTTCTTGGGATAGGATGGAGGCTGTGGGAAGAAGATGTGGTTAGATAAACTTAGAGGTTAAGGAAATGTTTGTGCTTCCAAAAAGCCCCTCAGCAAAGTGGAAGAAAAATATGCCCAAGGCAGTGACCCTGAACATATCCAGGCATGGATAATCCTGGCGTACAAGGGGCAGCTAGGGAAGAGTGGCTGCCCAAGTGAGATACGCAAATGTGCGAGCACTCCTCCGCTCATGGTTATAGGCCCTTCAACCTAACACTTCCTCATTCCCCATGGAGCTTGGTGACCCTCCTTGAGAATTGTACAAGGAGGGATTTAGACCACCACTGTCCAATAAAATTTGATACAAATCGTGTACACAATCTGAAATATTCTACTCCCTGGGTTTAAAAGCACCAGCAAAACAGGTGATATTAATTTCAATACTATATTTGAACCCGGTGTATCAAAAACAAAACCATTAGCACTTTACCATGGAATCAGTTTTATGTTCTGTTTATTTCAAGTAAACTCTTCTAAATCCAAGGTAAATTTTACCCTGAGAAAACATCTCCAACTGGATGAGCCACATTCTGAGTGCTCAAAAGCGGCACCAGGCTTCTGTGACCGGCTAAGAGAACAGAGTTAGGTCTTTTCAGAGATTGAGCGGGAATGCCCTGGCCAGTGACTCACACACTGTGCTGGGTTTCCTTGTGGGAACAAAGGCAAAGGTTGGGTTTGCTGAATAGAAGCAGAGGTATAAGCATGATGCAGGCTCGCCTTTGGAAGTTCTACTTTACCTGCTTAGTAAGGGGACAGAGTGGCTGCTGTGAACCGGCCACATGTTATATCTGCCTCAAGAGGTATTAGTGCTAGCCTCGGACATGGTCCTAGGGAGAAAGCAGGACATGGCCTTTGGCTGCAAGAGAGTCAGCCTCGGCCCACACTATCCATGTAAATGTTTTATATCTCATGATAAGTGATAGACAGGCCTCCCTTGTTAAGAATAAACATCTATCCCACCTTTTAACATCTGGTGGAGTCTCCTGCTAAAACATCTCACTGATATTTGGAGCTATTTAATTCATCCTCTAATTTCTTTAAACATTGTTTTTAATCTTGAGTGTTGAAAAGGAGATATGGGAAAGAATAGCAGGAAGGCCGGGTCTCCTATGAGGCAGTGGAGACAAGTCCTGTCCTTAGACTAGGACTCAGGCAGGCCACCATTTCCTACCTCTCCTTTCTGCTTAGAGATCTTCCTTAGATCTAAATAAGCCTCTTCTGTGTGTGAGAGAAAGACAGGTAGTGAGATCTTAGGGCATAGAACAAAATAAGCAACCAGCTCCTGGGAATTCTCTGATCATGTCAAACAGCCAGTATTCTAAGGCTTGATTCACTTAAAATATCATATTCTGAGCCCTATACAGGAGAGGGAGCTGATTTGGTGAGTACATTGTATATGTGGTCATTAGGCAGGGACCATGGCTGGCAAAACTCTCAAACACCTGGAGTGTTGATGGTCTGCCAGATTATCGCTCAGTCAATATAAATTTATTTACCTTCACTCTAATTTGCATAGTGCTTTCTGATTGGTTAGACACAGTGTGGTGTATGCTGCAGGATTCTAATAAGACTCCCCTCTTGGAGGTAGCAATTCCTGTGGTTATTGGTGCTAAAATAAGATTAAATATTATGTTAATTTGTTCTGATACACTTTGAATAAATGTATTGTTTAATCTTAACAAGAATGCTACATCTTATCAGATCTATTGTACTGTCTGTTTCTGCTCATAATTAATTAATTACAGGAAAGGTGATCCAAACCAGATCTCAAAACTCTTGTGACAGTCTGAGAGGAACTTCCAGGGAAGTGGGCGGGGAAATGAAAAGGGAAATTGCCAGGTTCCTGTGACTTTGAAAGGACTGAGGAAGCAGAGAGCGAGTGTTTGGGGACTTCACTGAAACTGACTGCATCTTGCAATTTTCTTTTTCAAATTGGCAGAAATATTGTTATTTCCATCGATTGAAGAAAAAAAAGTGTCTGGTAATTAATTAAATGACTTGTTCATGGAAAAAAAATAAAAATAAATAACCTGTCAGTTGTGGAATGTAAACTGATTAAACAATTAAATAAAGAAGACCATGTTGTATGTTTTAAGAGCCCGTGTATGTCTACTGTCTGTCTGGGGGTGGGGGAGGGGACAGGGAGGGGACAGGCTGCAGTATTTGACGGAGAACGATGGTGTTCCCTGGGATTTTGTAGAGAAATAAGTTGTACGATTCTTACACAGCTAGCTGAAAACTCTAATCCAGAAGGAAACTGACAATTGACATGTTAGTAATGCACCAGCCCAAGGTCTATGCTTTGAGAACTAGGGGAGAGATGAAAGTTGAAAGTGTGCAAATTGAGAGAGAAGAAAAGAAGAAATGTGCTCTTTTTCTCCAGTCCCAGGCATCAAGAACAAGAAACTCAAAGGTTTCATGGGATGTCACAGTTGCTAATTACATCCCAGCCCTTGACTAATTTCCTAGCTACCAGTGAGGAGGGAAATGCTGGAGTCTTCGATAGCTTTGTCCCTGACTTAATGTCACATTTTTGTTCTACCCACCTACCCCTCGAAAGCTTCTGACTTGAGTGTGACAAGCTGGGAGACAACAAGATAATTGGAGGTGAGTGCTTTAAAAAAAAAAAAAAAAAAGAGCCGTATTTCTTCATCAGGACCTCTGGCTTTAAGAGAAGGAAACTTGCTTTGTGTGATACAAGTAGAAACCCAGGGTCCTGAAAAGACCTGGCTAAGTAGAAGCCTGGGCAGCCAGACTCCCATCCTGGTGTCCTCTGGACCACTGGGATGCTGCTGTTGAACTCTAGACAAGATTGCACTGCTGTTCTTCCTGCTGCTTCTGCCTTGGGGAGGATGCATGGCTACTTCTGATGCCACCTGATCTAAAATGAGTCCTCACATCACACCACTTTGTGCCTTTGATCTAGAATCCCAGGTGGCCACACCATGGAAGAAAGGTAGGGAAAGTATTTCTCCTTTTCGGCTTTTTCTCTTGGGTGGTGAGCTCAGGCTGCCTCTCAACTCCTTGAGGTAGATTATTCCTCAGATGTAGATGCTAAGTGGCCAAGGAGGAAACACCATTTCTTAGAGTGGGTCTCTACAGGAAGAGGAAGATGTATCGTTGCATCTCTGTAGTACACACAGAGTGCCCAAGTGTTTGTAGCACAAATCATGACTGTCATGAAAGCAGCCATAGCTACATGCCTCTGCGAGGAGATAATTTCAAGAAAGACTCAGGATTACTCACTAGGTATCCACATGCAGCTGAAAGAAAGCTTTGCTTTTTTTTTTTTTTTTTTTAAAGAAGACATCTTGGGAATAATGAAATAAACAGCTAAACATTTCAAAGATGAACACAGGCTGAGGGAGGAGAATGTGCAATAGATATGGGGAAAGGATCCTAAGTGCAGAAACACTTGGGGAGTCACAAGTGGTAACCCCCTAACTCGCCATAGATGAGATGTCCCTTGGAAGAGAGGCAGGAGTGAAAAAAAGTATTCATCTTGAGTGAGCACCCCAGAGGGAAGGCAGATGGAATTTAAAGGCCTCTTCCTCAGTGGGCAGGGATGACAACGACAGGAAACCTTCATTTACTACACCCTGTGACTTCAACGTGACAGCAGTCTGACATGACAGGTGGGTGGAATCATTGTCAGCTACCTGAGGAGGAGGAAAACCTCATGCAGTGCCCAGTAGTCTGCCTGAGGTAAGCCTCAGTGAGCATAGCATTCTGTTCTTCTTCCAATAAAGTAACTTTGATTTCCGTGTCTGTGATGAATTATGTAACTTACTAGGTTCCAGAGAGAAGTTGATTTGTGGGAAATATACACTTAACCCCCTCCCCCCATTGCTTCAGCCCCAATGCCTCCAGGTACACAGATCCATATGGTAAGAGCTGCTAAATCATTACAGGAAGCAGCTCCGAGTCCCATAACCAAGTCACAGATAGTCAGGAAGATTCCTGGAAAAGAACTCTGGGAAACTGTCATCCCCTGAAAGCTCCTAAGTTCTTTCCCCAGCCTCAGAGCACCTTGCTCTGTCTTGTGGCATTTAGCACTGGAGGGTGAGCGGTTAAATTTTCCTTGGACCTTCTTAAGGAGCAGGGACTGGGGCTTATCTTCATACTCTGTTGTGATAATGGTTCACGTATAATAGGCACTCAGTAAATACTGATCTGAAAAACCACAACTCTCCCTGCCCAACCTCTCCCCCAAGTTGGTCTTTAGTAGCTAGTGTTAAATCTTTTAAGCTTTTATTGGGGATCCCCCAAACTACCAGTTCAGTGATTCGCTTGAAGGATACAGGTTCGAATTTGCAAGGATTAAAAACACACAGGACAGGGTCCAGGAGATACCGCAAGCAAGCTTCCAGCTGTTTCCAGTAGATTTGCACAAAGAGCATTTCATTCTCACAACAGTGCTTTATAAAGCACTAGCAACTGCTGAGCATAGCCAAGCTCCCGGGGAGTTTGAGTGTTTGCTCAGGTAAACATGCACTGCCTATGCATCTCACCTCACTTACTCTTTATTTATCTTACTGCTATGACAAGATGCCTGACACAAATGACTTAAGGGTGGGATGGTTTATTTTGGCTCACAGTTTCAGGATCCAGTCCATCCTTGATGGGAAGATGTGGGAGCAGGACTATGATGGAGCTGGTCACATTTTATCCACGGCGACCAAGCAGAGACAGGACTACCAGTGCTAAGCTCGCTTTCTCTGCTTTCTTCACAGTGCCCTCCAGGACTTCAGCTTATTGCATGGGGCCTCCCACATTCAGAGTGGGTCCTCCCCACTCTGTCAAGCCTTTCTGGAAAGGCTTCATAGACATACCAATCGGTGTGTTGCCATGGTGATTCTGACAATGAATATTAATTGTCAGTATTGCTTAGTCTTGAGCCCTGTGTGTTAACTGCTTGTTGTTGTTGTTTCTATAATGAAATACATGACCAAAGTCAACTCCTGAAAGGGCTTATTTTAGCTTCTGATTCAAGAGGACTAAAAGTCGTCATGATGGGAGGCTCAATGGCAAGCAGCCGGAAACCGAGTGACCGTATCTTTAATAGCAAACCCAAAGAGGAGAACTGGAAGTAGAATGAGGCTGTAAACTCTCAAAGCCAGCCGCCAGTGCCCTACGTCTCCCAGCAAGGCTGCAGCTTTCTAGAGATACCAGTTTAAAAAGACTCCTCAGTAAGTATGCTAAAAGTCCAATGATGATATGGTTGATACAGTGGGGTGGGAGCAGCAAGGGGAAGCTGGATTTGATCAGCACATGCTATACAGAACTCAACCAACATGTATAATTAATGCACGATAATCAAAAATAGAAAATCCAGATGATACTTGGCTTACATGGTGGTTTGAATGAGAATGCCCCCCCATAGAATCATATGTTTACATGTTTAGTCCCCAGATGGTGAATTCTTTGGAAAGGATTAGGAGCTGCCTGAGCCTACAGGGAACATTCTCACTCAAGCCACCACAGCCTTCCATAGGTGAAACTGATGATTCAGATCGGCATAGTGGTATACGCCTTTAATCCCAACATCTGTGAGGTAGGAACATCTGGATCCCTGTGGGTTCCAAGCAAGTCAAGGCTGTTAAACAGAGAGACCTCTCTCAAAGTATCAAAACCAATCAGCCAAAGCAAAACTGGTAATTCACGATCAAGGTCTCTACCATCCACCACAATATTGCATAAAACATCTCTTATGACTCTCTTGACTTAGAAACCACATAAAGGAGGGCATTGTCATCAGACAGGGCATTCTAAGGGCTTAGAGGTTGCTTTCCAGGAGTCAGCCAAAGTCCAGACTTTTTATTGGAATGTGCAGTGTTTGGTGAGCTGAGGCCTGCTGCTTCATCCTTTTTACCGCAAATTAAGCTAGGAAATGAGTTTGAACAAACAGGAATCATCCTGTCCATGTTAAAGCTCATCCTCAGATATTCAGATTCTTTCTCCATCTTAATCTACTACAGACCAACCTGGTATTCATGAGCCAATAGCTTGAAGCTCTTTGTCTGATTGTCCCCTTTCTGCGTATTTCTTCTCAGGTGGTTACCCAGGCCTGCACAGGATTCTGCAGTAGGAGAGAGGACAGGCAGAGAGCACACGCTCATGAGTCTAAGATGATCTGAATCTGAATTCCTCTACATGCAAGTTGTGTCTCTCCACCTGCTCGGCCTGCATCCTAATGACTTAGGTGCACAATACCTCACTCCCAGGAAAGGGCAGAGTTGGCAGAAGAATAACACCTGACCTACAGTTGCTTCTACTCACCTCCCTTTACCTCCTCTGTGCTGTGTCTTTTTTTCTTTATCATGGATAGACCTAAGAACACTTTCTGGACTGAATGTTGCCCACTGTTCAGCATTCCACAAATACCACTGTTGCTCAGGGGCTGGAGAAATGGCTCAGAAGTAAGAGCACCGTGTTCTTGCAGAGGAATCAAGATTAGTGTCCAGAACACACTCATAGCCACCTGTAATTCCAGGTCCAGAGGATCTGACATTCTTTCTGGTCTCTATAGGCACTTGTACACATATGATAAGCATGAAGTCTCTCTCTCTCTCTCTCTCTCTCTCTCTCTCTCTCTCTCTCTCTCTCTTTCTCTCTCTCTCTCTCTCTCTCTCTCTCACTAATTTTTAAAGTAAATACATGTATAAATTTAAATAAACACATATTTGCTATTTCCAGTCACTGTAGTCTTTGAAAACCATCCTATACAGACACAGAAAGATGTATAATAAATGTGTTCTGAGTTGGTCTTAATTCAGGAGAGGAAAAGGTTGACATCGAAAATCATCCTCCCCTATGTAGAGGCCTTTCTTTTCCTGGAGTGACCGAAATGTTCAAGGACATTGCTCCCCTAAGAGTGGCTCTCTGTTAGCTCAGTAACACCATCAGGGCACTTGCTAGAAATGCAGATTCTCAGATTGCTAGAATCACAACTTGCATTTTACTATGGTACCCGTATTTGGTGGTTGGCTTACATTGACTTGGGACACCCACTTGCTACATATGTGGTTTGAAAGTTTAAGACTTGTATCCTTTCTATGGAATCAAGACCATAGGAGGTTTTCAAAGAATTATGAAAAATAAAAATCCAATCTGAGGTATCAAAGCCATATCAGGTTGCTAAGAAGAGATACCATGACCAAACTAATATAAAAGATTAATTAAAATAATATAATCAAAATAATATAAAAGAAAACATTTAATTGGGGCTTGTTTGCAGTTTTAGAGGGTTAGCCCATGGCCCTCATGGCTGAGGCCAGCAGACAGGACACCGGAGCAGTACTGACTCACTGACAGCCAGTAAGGAGACACTCTGAGCCTGGCTTGGGCTTTTGAAACCTCAAAGCCCACTCCCAGTGACATGCCTTCTTCAGCAAGACCACACCTATTCCAAACAAGGCCACACTCCCTAATTCTTTCCAAGCAGAACAGTCACCAACTAAGGAGGAAGCATGAAAATGTAAGTCTGTGGGGGTCATTCTTATTCAAACCACCACATAAACCAAGTATTTTTTTTTTACTTTTGATTAGCATGCATGAATTATGTTAATGTGGGTGGAGTTTTATGTGGCCTCAATGTAACATATACTGCCTTCTCCCCCACAGTAATCTCCATTGGACTTTTAGCATACTTGCTAAGGTGTCTTTTAAAATTATAATCTCTAGAAAGTATCTTTCTGTTGGACCTATCCCTACTAGTTAGGGTAAGGACCAAGAAACTAAGGTCAGGAAATTGGGGATTGTTTCTTCCAATGAACAGATGTTCAGGAAGCATTAATTCTGTATAGCAACTGCTTTAGAGCAGCTATAGGTAAGACCCACATTGTCAGCCTCAATGGAGAGGAGAATCAGACTGTCCTGGGGGGGAAGGGTTTGGTTTTTGCTTCTTCCTAAGAAACCCCAGGGCGTGTAGCCAACTGGATCTAAAGGGTGACTGGATTAAAAATCTCTTATCCTAACACCTTGTTCTTCTGTGTTATAAACTACAGAGTGAGATTAGCTAATGGCCATCTAATCACAGATGTAAACAAAGAGTCAGAAGTAACCCCATTTGTTTGCACTGGTTTAACCTTGAGCAAAGCAGTTGGTCTCTCAGTGTCTCATTCTCCTCCTCTGTAAATGGGGATAACAATACTGCTTAACCTAGAGGGTGTTGTGAGGATAAAAATATGACCAGTTCTTTTTATTTGTCTTCATTTTGTATGCAGGAGTGTTTCCCTGAACCTATGTTTGTGTTCCTCATCCATGCAGTGGCTGGGAAAGAAAAGATAAAAGAGGGCATCAGATCTCCTGGAACTGGAGTTACAGATGTTTGTGAGCCACCATGTGGGCATGGGCACTGGGCACAGAAAACCAAGGTTTTCTGGAAGTGCAGCAAATGTGCTGGGTCCTATGGGAGGAGCAGTGAACAAAACAGAGGGCTATCTGTGCCTTCAAGGAGCTGACAGCTGAGTTGGGGCTGAGGAGGCAGCTCATCATGAAAAACAGCTGTCAGTAGGGAGATGTGTTATGAAGAAAAGAAGCCTGGAGGAAGAATGGAAGTACTGGGAAGGGTGTGGCTTTGAAAGGTAAGAAAGTGCTGTCCACTAAAAACATGAACAAGGGAGGGAGAGAGGGAAGGAAGGAGAGAGGGAGGGGAAGGGAGGGAGGAAGGTAGGGAGGGAGGGAGGGAAGGAAAGAGGGAAGGAGGGATGGAGGGAGGGAAGGAGGGATGGAGAACAATCTGAATTCCAAGGACACAGATTTGAATACAAGGGTCAGGATTCTGAACTCGGATAGAGGAATAATGGTAGAAGAGCGCCTGATCTATTTGATGCAGTTGTATTCCACCATGTTGTTTATGTACAGGGATTCAAAACAAGGGTTTCCCCACAATGTGATATCGAAAGATGTTTTCTTTTTCTCCCCCAAATCAACTTCTTAGTAAGAGCAGGCACTACCAAATAAAATTCACATCCATTTGGTTCCCTTTAACCCTCAGAATAAATAAACCAGTGATATGGCCACTCAAGCATACTTTTGAATAAAGCCAACATCAGTAACTCTGCCACAAGGACCTCCAGGCCAGCAGGGGGCCTCAGCCATCTGAGTAAGAACAAATAATTTGGTGCGCACTTTGGAGAGCCTTTGAGGATGACAAACCCTCTGCTGATTTTTAAACTTGGTCATCACATGCCATCTGAAGATGTCATCACAAGAAGTTTGATATCTGCCTCCAGGATATCTGTCTTTCAGAGTTACTTCCTCCCCGTTGAACCATACTCACCTGGAGGTGGGGGTGGTTAGGAGGTGGAGGAAGGAGAGTGCTTATCAGTCTCAGGTTGCTCAGGGAATGGAAAGGACTCCTTTGCCTACCTACAGGATTATGCAAACAGCGAAGGCTGCCAAGGTTGCCCTGCAGACTGGGCAGGGAGCTCCAGGGCACCAGATCTCAGCAGTCATCCATCACACATGCTGGTGTGGGGCTTTATGATGATACGGTTGCCTTTGAGTCAACCATTGGCTCACCATGCTTGCCTTGACTCACCACCCTGGGCTTGACTAGAATACTGGCTTTGGGTTTGTTACCGGGGAATCATCTAAGTTGACAGACATTTGTGCATGTCTTTCTAGTGAAAGCTATGCAAGAGGGGGAAAAGGCAACACTTTAAGAGATGAAAACTTTTTTTTCCTTATTTTATAGTTCTTTTATCCCACAGTGGCATCTGAGGCTGGTTCTTCAAATCCCCCTGCCAGTCTCCAGATGTTCACCAGAATAATCGCTGGGTTTGTTTCTTAATTAATTTTAGCCATAGGACCAAATCTAGGCCTTGTACATCATAGACAAGCACTTGTACTACTGAGCCATAACCCCAATTTGACTGATGGTTTTAATTTAATCTAGTAAATGCTCAAAAATTATGGGTCCTAAAAGTTAATTATCTCTGAAGTCTGAGGTTCATAGGCTAAAACAGTAAAGAGTCAGGAACAAAAAAAAAATCAACTCTGATAATCTATATCTACAAGGTAAGTTGGGGAAAATTCTCACAAGGTCCAGCTTTAGATGATAAAGCAATGTCTATGCAAAGTAGTTCTCATTAATTCTGAACTGATTGGTCATAAAACCAAATGGCCTTCAGAAAGTACTCTATCTGTCTGAGCTTGAGAATTTGGATTCTAGTCCCGGAGGCCTAAGACTTACCTCTTAATATAACTTCCAAATGCTGAAGGGTTAACCTTCATCTACACTAAAATTAGGACTAAGCAAAAATAAAATCTATCCTTAGCTATTTTGAAGGCTAAGTGTAGATGTATCTTATTGAATATTGCATGTCCTAGAATATGCATTCTCTTCTAGAATAACCCAGTTCTTATCCTACAGTTTTTTTTTTTTAATTAAAATATGGAATGGCTTTCAAGCAGTTTCAGAGGGAAAGAGAGAAGGCTTTTGCAAACAAGGGAGTCAGGGTTGTTAGGATGCGCTCCTACCTCAAACAGGGAATTAGAACATAAAGACACACAGGGAAAATGCCATTCGAATGTGAAGGCTGAGGTCACGGTGGCAATTGTACAAGCTGAGGAGCTTCAAGGACAGCCAACATACTCCAAAAGCTGGAGAGGAACCAGTCTGTCTTGCAGCCTTAGAAGGAACTAACCACCCTGTCAGTATCTTGAACCCAAACCTCCAGCCTCAGACATAGGAGACAAACATCTGTTGTGTAAGCCACCCAGTGTTTGTGCTACTTTGCTGTGACAAACCTAAAATCCTTAGTGTTTCAAAGCCCTGTGACTGTGGATGCTTAGTCCCCATTGTCACCCCCCTGGCCTTCTGTGCAGCCAGATGTTCTAAGGCTGAACACGTCAGCCACTGAGGCTCACATTTCCAACAGCTCTCAACCACTTGCTTAGGCTTGCCGAGGCCTAGACTCCAAGAAAGCTCTTAGTGTGTTTCTTTCAGTCACGTCTTCCCATGATCCCATGGAAAAGTATGGCTTTTATACGTCTTTGCTGATGAGAAGATGGTTCACAGTTAGGTATCATTCTTGAGGTCCACACAGCTGGTCTGTAGAAAACAGGATTCCAAACCCTCATTTCTAAGGCTCCAAAATATAATGGGTTTTGGTAACTAATGTGTATTTTTCTGTCCAGTTTTCTTTCCGTATAACTTTGAGATGTTTAAGTCTTTGAATTTATTATATACCAGCTATTTTTAGATTCCTTCCACAAATCCCAATCTTCCCATTTTGTTCTAGATTCGTGCTTCTTATTGAGGAGAGGGAAATCACCTGCCACCGGCCCACAAAAGAACGAATCGGAGACCCAGATTTTAAGTTTTCAGTAACTGACAGCACTACCTTCCATTTCCGAAGCGCATAACTGTAGCTGGCACGGAACTTACCATATTACATCATTGTCTCGTTCCATTCCTGTGCCAAGCTTCATGGTTCAGATCATAGTCTCAGTGACTTGGTAAGCTCACACGGGCAGTCAGGTTTGCGAAAGAGCCGTTTCTGTTTCATTGTGTGCTGTGTTCTTTTTATGAGGAAACTGGACAAGCAAACCATGGAAAGACTCTGAGTCCAGGTTTTGTTGTGGGAAAGCCATTATGTATTCTTTACCTGGTCCCCATCATTTCTCACCTAGACGAAAATAATGCACCAAGAAATGTACACCCTTCCATGCTGGTACCTCCCATCTGATCTATCCTTGGCAATCCACATCCTTCCATGCTGGTACCTCCCATCTGACCTACCCATTCAATGTGTCATTCAATTGCCATTCAATATGGCAATCATATTGAAATTATAGGTCCAATCTCACCAAGCCTAAAACCTCTCAGTGGTCTTCCATTTGGGTTAAAAGTAAGCCCAAACACCTCTGAACCAACGAATTCATCTGACTTTCTCTATTGACCCTCATCTTCCTAACTGACCCTTTTCGCACTCACCTGAAGCCAATTTGGTCTCATGCCATCTCCACTAACAGTGCTAAGCTTGACCCTGCCTCACCACTCTCCCTGATGCCCTCTGTCCTAGTTAGGGTTTTATTGCTGTGAAGAGACACCGTGGCCATGGCCATTTTTATAAAGGAAAACATTTCATTGGGGCTTGCTCATAGTTCAGAGGTTTGGTTCATTATCACCATGGCAGAAAGCATGGTTCTGTGCAGGCAGACTCGGCATTGGAGCAATATTGGAGCAATAGATGCGTTCGACATATGGATCAGTAGAAAGCAGGAAGAAACTGCAAGCCTCTGGGACCTCAAGTGATGCACCTCCCTCAAAAAAGCCACACTTTCTTCAACAAGACCACACTTTATAATAGTGCTATGTTAGGTGGCTATAGGGGCCTTTTTAAAATTCAAGCCACCACGCCCTCCCACACAGTGCCTCTGCTAGACCCACTCCTCAGTTTTCTCTCACTCCTGACCATCCCTCTCCTGGTAGCTTCAGCGCCACATCTATAAAAGACTTTCTCTGATCTGCAGAGAAAGGTGAGTCTAGGCCCTTGCTTTGATTCTAAATTGAAACTATTTTGTGTGTTTGCTCACTTAGTTTTGTTTTAAATTATACTATGATTACATCATTTCTGTTTTCCCTTTTTTTCTCCAATCCCTCCTGTGTACTTCTTTCCTTCCTCAAATTCATGGCCTCTGATATAGTTTTCTTGTGTGTGTGTGTGTGTGTGTGTGTGTGTGTGTGTGTGTATGTGTGTGTGTGTATGTGTGTGTGTGTGTGTGTGTGTGTGTGTTAAAGCACAATCTGGTCAGTCTATATAATGCTATTTGTATGAATATGATTTCAAGGCTGACCAATAAACAGACCATTATAGAAAACTACAACCAGTCAAAATACAGAGAACAAGCAATAATGTTGTTTTCTGTTGAAACTGATCTCTCTATCCAACTCCTGTACCCTAGGCTGAGTGACTGTTACAGAGTAGGATCAGAAATATTGTACGACACAGAGGAACAGGAAGTCTATTGTGATATTGTGTCTCCTAGAAATGTCCAAGAAGCTATACCCATGAAACCTCAACAACATGGCTACCTAAACAAGACCGGAATAATGATGACCCCAATAGACATGGAAGGTAGAAATGTCAAATGGTCCAGCCTTAGCTAAAGTACTACAGGAAACTAAGGAATGCAGAGAGTAGGGGAAAATAGTCATCCCCAAAGAAGAGCCCTCCCAATTAGTTATCCAATACCAAATGGTCAGCCCTGTTTGTTCATTTTTAAAATGAGTCTCCTCTACTAAAATGTTGCATTCAGTGTGACCAGGACTCAGTGTTTGACTTGAAGCCCCAACTCTAACACAGTGCCTGAGAAACAGTAGGCATACAGCACTGTATATCACCTGTGAACAAATCGAAGGAGGCTGGTTTCTACCAAGAACCCTATGGCACAGACTGCTCAAGGTGAGTTTCCATAATAAGGTCCTGGAAGGGGTGGGGAAGGACGGAGACAGAAGTGGCAGTCAGCTCTGCTCATCTGTCTATGAGTGAATGCACCGTGTTACCTGGAAGGGTCTCAATCATCTCTGCTTTGCTTAGCTCCATCCCCAATTTCTCTCTCTCACCACCAGTGGGAAGTCATCAACACAGACAGCCTTTCACCTATGTTACAAGAATGGTTTCTCCTTCTCCATGTCTGCGATGTCTGTTTTTCTCATTTTCCCCTTGTTTCTCTCTGTGCAGAATCTTGTGGTCCTAGAAGCTTATTATTGATGGATGAAGTGTTGATGTATAGTTTACAGTTGGCCAAATATCACACGCAGGGAGAAGAGATGAGACTGTGAAAATTTGCCAAGTAACAGCTTTGTCTGTTATCTGGTTGTCAAGGTAATCATGAATCTTCAGTTCCTTGCTCTGGACCACTCACAGTCAGCCAAGGCCCCTAGTCACGAGTCTCTTCACAGACCTGTACAGGTTCTCCAAAGGCCATCTATATAAAGAATCTCCTACACACACCTGCTTCATCTCCATCTTTTTCCGCTCCCATGACCCCCTGGGAAGCAGCAGGTGTTTTGCTTGTGATCGTTGAACAGGTCGTGGATGTTGGATTCATGATCAGTGGCACAGGCACTTGGGTTTGGATATAGGACAGAGATTAGAATGCAGAATAGCATTAGGCTAGGAGAATTCCTGCCTCTTCGAACCCCAGATAGTGTTGACTTCAAATGAAAGAGAAAGCACCTGCTTCTTCTCCCTTCCTCAACTCTTTGCTGTGAGCTGTCACCTCAGAGAAACAGATGAGCAGCTTCAGGTGGGAAAGTGCTCTCCACTGCCTTCATCACACGGTAAGGAGACAGACACACAGCCGCTCCTTGGATCTGTGCCTCCTCCACTCTCATCCGATGCCCTGTTCTATTGTGCCCCACCCCCACCCCACCCTACAGGCATCAAAGATCATCCTTTGGTCTTCTGAGACTTTTGCTAACATTTTCATTTTTTTCCTGTCAATATGTCTTTCTTTAGCTTGCTGTATTTTGGATGTGTTTCCTACATTTCACATGTTAGAAATTCTCTCCCTAAATAGACATGTGAGTGGTTTGTAAGGTAGGACCCAGAAAAGAGTATTAAATCATAAGGTCAGGATGCTCACAAATGAATTAATCCATTCGTAGGTTAATACAGTGTGATCCATGGGCATCAGTGGTGTACCTCTGTTATAAAGGTGGGTTCTCTAACCCATGTGCTCAGTCTCACCATGTGTCTTACACCACGTCACAGTGTGGGAAGAAGGCAGAGGCTGATGCATGCTCTTTAGTTTCTCAGCCTCCATAACCATGAGCCAAAGAAATTCTTTAAAAATTACCCGACCTACAAAATTAACTAATTACTTTGTTGCAGAAACAAAAAGCAAAGCAACATCGCTATTTTTTTATTTTACACTGTCCCCTAAATTTCAGTACAAGGTCCATCCCCCTTTAAAAAAAAAAAAAAAAAAACCAGATCAATCTGCTGCTAATAAAAACACAGTCAGAAAAAAATGGGTCCAGTTTAGAACCACCTGGATATTCAGCACTTCATAGTTGATATATGTCTATTTTTTTTCATGGGAATCTACGCCAACCAGCAGCATTGCTTGGTATCCAGAATCATGGGCAAATCTTCCCCCTTCCCCTCCCGCTCCCAGGCTCCTAGCTTACAGGAGGTTATTCTAAAGGAGTATCTGTAACTTTTAAACAAATACTATATTAAGTGTATGTTGCTTAAAGCCAGCAGTAAAATCCAACGTAGAGTGCTTGCCTAGCATGCACACAACAGTCAAAGACCTGGTTTTATTCTCCGCACAGAAAGAAAGAAATTACGGGACTTAAATCCACAAGAAGCTCCTATGTCTACTTCATTTTGAAAAGCACTTATCTACCAAGAACAGACAATAACGATCTTTTGACCCTAACTTGTCTCTTTCACGGGGATGAGAGTAGACAGATTTTTGTAACTTTTATTGAATTCAGTGGACAATTATTGATCTAGTCAGTAATATATAGAAGTTATATAAGAGTTAACACTGGTTTCTGTTATTGTAATTGGGGCTTTTACCGTTTTCTTCTTCTCGTCAGCAACAGTGTCTCAAGTATTCAGATTCATTGGTTTTAGAAAACCCTAAAATCCTAATAAGCAGAGGCAAAGAGAATGGAGGGAGTTGACTAACATTACACAGTGATAAAGGTTTTAAAGCCGAGATGGAAACACAATTCTTCTGACCCTGAATGTTAGTTTTTCTGTTATCTAAAAATTGACTTGATTGCACAAAATTCAAATCCAAGTGGATCAAGGACCTCAACATAAAACCAGCTACACCAAATCTAATGGAAGAGAAAGTTGGAAAGAGCCTTGAACTCACTCGCACAGGGAGATTTCCTAAACAGAACTCCAATGACTCATGCTCTAAGATCAAGAATTGATAAATGGGACCTCATGAAACTGGAAAGCTTCTGTAAGGCAAAGGACATAGTAAATAAGACAAATCAGCAACCTACAGATAGAGAAAAAAAATCTTCACTAACCTCACATCTGATAGAGGGCTAATATCCAAAATATATAAAGAATTCAAGAAACTAACCACTAAAAATCCAAACAAAACAATTTAAAAAATGGGGGTATAGAACTAAACTGAGAATTCACAACAGAGGAAGCTCAAATGGCTGAGAAGCACCTGAATAAATGTTCAAAGTCCTTAGTGATCACAGAAATGCAAATCCGAATGACCCTGAGATTCTACCTTACACCAATCAGAATGGCTAAGATCAAAACAGCAGGTGACAAACATGTTGTCGAGATTGTAGAGAAAGAAGAACACTCCTCTGTTGCTAGTGGTACAACCACTCTGAAAATTAATTTGGAAGCTCCTCAGAAAATTGGAAATAGATCTATCTTAAGATCCAGAAATACCACTCTTGGGCATGTACCCCAAAAATGCCCCACCATGCCACAGGGGCACATGTTCTACTATGTTCATAGTGGCCTTATTTGTGATAGCCTAAAGGTGGAAATAACCCAGATGTCCCATGGCAGAAGAATGGATACAGAAAATGTGGTTCATTTACTCAATGGAATACTACTCAGCTATTAAGAATGAGGACATCCTGAATTTTGTAGACAAATGGATGGAATTAGAAAATATCATCCTGAGTGAGGTAATTCAGACCCAAAAAGACATGCTTGATATGTCCTCACTAATAAGTGGCTATTAGCGAAAAAAAAAAAAGTACAGAATACACAAAATACAGTCCACAGAACTCAAAAAGGTCAACAAGCTGAAGGGCGCAAGTGAGGACGCCTCAGTCCCACTTGGAAGGGAGAAGGAAGCAACTACAAGGGGGGAGGAAGAAAGGGACTTGGGAGGGAAAGGGGATGAGGGGTGGTGGAGAGGGGAATTTTATCTGGTATTGATTGGGGAAAAGGACTGAAGCCTTGAGGGCCAGCAGAAAGATTGGACACAGGCAACCTCAGGAGGTAGGAAGTTGGGAGCACCCTGCAGAATGTATCAGAGACCTGGGAGGTAAGACACTCTCAGGATTCAAAGGGAGGGGCCCTAGATGAAATGCCCTAGAGTGGGGAGAGGGAACTTGTAGAGCCCACCTCCAGAAGAAAGACAGAGCATCAAGTGAGGAATGGGCTTGCCATCCCACATTCAAAACTCTGACCCGTAATTGTTTCTGTCTGAAAGAACTGCAGGAACGGAAATGGAGAAGAGCCTGAGGAAAAGAAGGTCCAGTGACTGGCCCAAAGTGGGATCCAGCTCAAGGAGAGGCCCAATGGCCTGACACCATTACTGAGGCTATGGAGCACTCACAAAAAGAGACCTATCATGACTGCCCTCTGAAAGACCCAACAAGCAGCTGAAAGAGTCAGATGCAGATATTTACACCCAACCAATGGACAGAAGCTGCTGACCTCTGTGGTTGAATTAGGGAAAAGCTGGAAGAATCTGGGGAAGGGGATGACCCTGTAAGAAGACCAGCAGTGTCAATTAACCTGGACCCCTGAGATCTCTCAGATACTGGATCATATACCAGCTGATAATGAGGGCCCCAACACAGATACAGCAGAGGACTACCAGGTCTGGGTTCAGTCAGAGGAGTTGTACCTAACCCTCAAGGCCCAGGGAGTAGGGAGGTCTGGTTGGGTGGGTGGTTGGGTGGGGTGGGGTGGGGACATGCTCCTGGAGGTGGAGTGGGGGGACTGGGAGGAGGTATGGAATGTAGAACTGTTGGAGGATGGAACTGGAGGGAAATAAAATTAGGAGTGTAAAAAAATGAATAAAGAATAAATATATTAATAAAAATTAGGTTGAAAGTTGTATGAGGTGGTTGAAAATTTGATTACTCAATGGATTGAGTATACTAAAATTAGTTAAATTTACTAGGGGCAGTATTAATGTTTAAAAAAAACTTATGTTTAAAAATAAACACTTAAATATGTTTGAAATATTAATTACGGGTGAGTCTTGTATTTGCCTCAGTATAATTTAGGAGGTAGGGTATAGATGAACAAGATAGGCCACAAGTAAGAGACAATAGAGGAATGGGTAGGCAAAACCATGGGATCATCTCATATTAGTTTTCCATCTTTTATATGCTTAAAACTTCTCATCTTAAAAAGTCCAACAGAGACAATAAAATGAAAGCCACATTTTAATCCACACACCTTCCCAAATAACAAAGCATATGAGTCTTGTTTGGCAATTTACATGCTATAGTTTGCCAGGAACCATGAGAGCTGAGAAACCACCCAAATAGCCAGTGCAAATGGGTCACTTCTGAGGGGAGCCAAGAGAGTCCCCTGCAAATTCAGGGACGTGTCGGTGAGTGGCCAAAAATAAACCTGGATCCTGGCAGATGTCCGCTCTGAAACAAGCACAACTATTCTATCCTCTTTACTAGGGCACCCAAGGACCCCCAAAATAGCACCAACAATGCTTTGAAAGAGTGTGAAAGACAAAAGGTACGTCTGGTTCCTCCCCATGATGTGCCTATCACCCTTCCTCAGTGATTCTCTCTCTCTCTCTCTCTCTCTCTCTCTCTCTCTCTCTCTCTCTCTCTCTCTCACACACACACACACACACACCTACCTTTTGTTTTTTTTTAGTAAGTTTGTGAGAGTAGTATTTTATTTTTTATTTTATTTATTTATTTCGGATACATTTTTTAAGGTTGTAATTAAGTATTTCTGGGTACATGTACATATATATATATATATATAACAATAATATAGGAAAAGAGGATATTAATTTGAGGGGATAGGAGAGAGACTAGGAAGGGCTGTAAGGAGGAAAGGGGGTGTGATACCGTTCTATTTTAATTAAAATATATTCTTTTCGTTGTTGTTGTTGTTGAGCTTCACACAGTCTGTGAGTTGTTTCTGGGGTATTCAGAGTTTTCTGGGGTTAGTATCCCATTATCAGTGACTGCATATTATGTCTGTTCTTTTGTGACTGGGTTATCTCACTCAGGATGATATTCTCTAGATGCTTCCATTTTCTTAAGAATTTGGTTAAGTCATTGTTTCTGATAGCTGAGTAAGTAGTACTCCATTGTGTAAATGTACCACAATTTTTGTATCCATTCATCTACTGAAGGACATCTTGGTTCTTTCCAGCTTCTGGCTATTATAAATAGAGGGGCTATAAACATTGTGGTGCATGTGTCTTTGTTGTATGTTGGAGTGTCTCTGGGGTAAATGCCCAGAAGTGGAATAGCTGGGTTTTCAGGTAGTACTATGTCCATTTTTCTGAGGAACCGCCAGACTGATTTCCAGAGTGGTTGTACCAGTTTACAATCCCACCAATAGTGGAGAAGTGTTCCTCTTTCTCCACATCCTCACCAGCATTTGCTGTCATCTGAGTTTTGGATCTCACACACACCTTTTGTACCAGGACTTCATAGGGGAATTGGTGGAGGTTTTTCAGAGAACAACTGGGCAATATCAGAAAGTTAAAGACATTGACCAAGATTCTCTTTATGGGAATTTTTCTCCAGCTGTGCCCGTATAAAGATACCTATGCAAGGTTATGTGTTGAAATGTTCTTTATATGCTTGTTGTGTTTTATAGAAAAGCGTCATAAGCAACTTGGAAGTTGGCTTTAGGGATGAGAAAATAAATATGGCCATACAGAGCAATAATAAAGTTCTGAATCTCAAAGCAATAGAAAGATGGAGTAAGACTGCCACGGTTTAGGCCCTCACAGGGGGTGAGGTGGTTTAAAGACAGAATGAGAAAATCTCTCACATATAGGTAGAAAATAGCCTTCTCCAATCCAGTGCTGGTCAGCCAGCATGTTGGGGAGATTTCATAATCCAGGTGTGGTCCAAAGACTGTTGAGGTGAACCCATGGCTGTTCTACCACATCTTCATACACAGACGAGATAAGCTACTTCCCAAGAGCCCTGCCCAAGTAGAGCTGCCATCCTTGTTGGAGCCTCCAAGTCTCCACAGAGAGCCCACTAGGCAGAAGACTTCACCATGACCTGAAGGTAAGTAACCAGATTTCATTTTAAAATCCTGTGCTGAGAGGCCAGCAGGTTGGGCGTGTTTCCGGCTGAGTCCCATGCCCTTTACCCCACTTCCATCCTGCCTGCTCAAACTTCTGAAGAGTGGACAAATGGATGAGGATTGTTGTTGCCATCAGCAGCCCAAAGTCCTCACCATTTACGCTATTGGTTATTTCCTATTGCTTTGTTTCTTCCCTCTGGGAGTCATCTTTTCAAACTATGACAAACTGAGCCTCTTATTTATTGGAGCTCTGACTAATATAGATAGACGCCTAATGCTTTCTTCCTGAGCTTTGTATGTCATCCTTCTATAAATACATTCCGCTATCATTTGGGCTTTTTAGCACTAACACTTCCCAGCTGTGTCCCTCCACCTGCGGTCAACTTTGACCTGTCTACTGTGTCTGTGTTACACCTGTGCCACACTGCGCTGCCTCCACACTGTTTTTCTATGACTAACATCTATGTCTAAATTTATCACCTTATAGATTCCCACTCTTAGAAGATGTGCATGGTATTAGCAGAAACTAGGAACTATTCAAACTCTATTTTATTTCATTATTGTTTGGAAGGGGGAAAAGTAACTTAGAGAAGTCAGAAATAAAAGTTGACAGTGAAACTATAACTCATTGGTAAAAGAAGCTATCAGCTTGTAATAGTGAAGGGAGCCAAGGCTGCAAAACCCTGGGCTCAAGGGACATCTCCTTTCATTACTGATTGGACGACCTTGTACAAGTGCACAGAATCTTGCCAGGTTCATGTTTTTGCTCTAAAATGAGGCATTTGACCTGTTCATTGCTAAGCTTCTTCTTAGAGCCTCAAACATTGATACTTTTTTGTGAAGTAAGTTTGTAACTGGCCCCTTTTAGAAAGACTTTTGGAATCTCAGAGTCAGACAGAAAGGATAAAGCCTGACATGGTTCTCTAAACTATATGGTGTTTGATGGAACCCATTATGTTGGATATACCATGGGAACAAGGACATGGGTGTCTTCTCCAATCCGAGGTTGGCACTGAAACCAGGGCTGGAAAAAGCAGAAGAAAATCTTTCTCTCCTTAGGATATAGTTATAGTTCACTCGTTTGCCACTTCTCCTCAGAACAACCCAAGGAGTTATCAAGGAAGGAAGAACCTGTCTTGTGACCTCCTCTGAGTCAGGGCTGTTTGTCCTGGGTGGTACTTGGCACATGACTGGCTTTTAGGCACCACGGATTCAGGACTTTCCTGTACTCAGCGACAAAAGCCAAGCATCTTCAGGAAGACACTTCCAAGTTCCCCAGGGAAGAGGGAAGAAGATTCATGAGGAAAAGCAGCTTCTTTCTCCCCCAGGTGACTTTTATAAAATGAAGATGTTCAGGGTAACAAAATAATGTTCCACTGTCTCCTCCTATAGGATAGGGCAATAGTCTGACTGACAGCACATAGCACTTCCCAGAGGAACTCAGGACAGTTCTATCATGCTTAGTAAGGCCAACCTTAGAAAGTTTATGTTCTGGTTCAAATGGTTTTACCTGTGGGTAGAGAGCTTCCGCCGTGATCTCAAAGGAATCATGAAAGAAGCAAATAAATTTGGAGACAGTTATCCAATGGCATCCCTGTTGTCGAATGTCAGCTCAGAGTGTGTGCCAGGTCACAGTCTAACTCAGATTTATGGCTAACATCATTAGCACTGTCTTTATAAATGATGACCTCACATATGACAGTAGCTATGTAAGACTCAAGGAGCTGAAAATTCCTCTCATTGAAAATTTGTAAGTTTCATGCATTTAGTTATATAAATATTTACCTTTTTGCTACAGTAGCCTACAGTATTTAGTTCAGTCCAGGTCTGGAGCCTACAAGCAATAGAAAACACTGTGGAGCTTGGGTGAGCCATGGGCTGTCTTTTGCTGGCTTATGTAAAGTGCACTTTGCTTTTGCACAGCTATGAAATCACCTACAAGCAAGCTTATCAGAAAACAGCTCCATGTTAAAGTGATAGACAAGGGGGAAAGTTGAGAATTCGAACAGAGTCAACATGTGTATGCCAAGAAGTCGTGCTATAAGCATGCATTATTGTCCTATTTTAGGAAAAAAATAAAATGTTATTTATAGTAACTCAATAGATAAGATGGTGAAATGAGCAGTATTGATAGCCCATTGGTGTGTATTTTTAGCTGAAAATTGGTATTCATTTTATTAGTGAATCTGAGTCAGTGTGGAAAAAAGGTGGCTACCACTGAAGGTTCATCCTAGCCCCAGTCTCCTCAACATCATTATCAAAAAGCAACATTCAAACAGAAAATTTACACATATATGGTTTTCCAATATATAGACTCAAAGCCTAGAAGGATAGCTACTGTGAGGTCAATATCAAATTCAAAGCAACTTTGCTTGGACTTCAAAAAAAACGAAATTCAAAGTCCTACACAGTGAATGAGATCTATCTCACTTGCACAGAAAGGACAGGATGCTGTTTTGTAAAAAGGATTCTTTAAATCATCTTAGTATTTCAGCTAACTACGTGCTTACTAGGATGTGGCTTTAAACAAAGCTGTTGTCTTTCAATATTCTCCAGTGCCCACACACAAAGCACCTTTTCTCCCTATACTGTAAGCGGGTCAGAGTTTGGAGAACTCTCTACTAACTGTTTTAAGAGAGTAGCTGAATTAGGCAGTATATAGAACAAGCATCTGAGCTGGGGAAAGACAACTACTATAATGTAGCCATCCACCCATAACTGCAGATTCTGCATCCACAGTTGCAACCAGGCACAGGCAGAAAAGAAACTCAAGAATTCAGACATTGGTACACTGAAAATCCATGGGGTTTCCTTGTGTTGTTATTTTCCAACCAAAATGTATTGACACAATTGTCCTTGGAAATTCAGTGATGGACAAGTTGAGATGAGGGCGTCCTTTTTATTTAATTCATAAAAAACAGGGCAGAAAGGTCTTTGAGGAGACATTCTGCTACCTAAGATTCTGGCATGTGTTCGCTGTAACCCTCCCACATGTTCTTTTGCATTTCTGTTGGTATATTTGGTGTTTGCTTGTTTGTTATAGAGTCTTGGTCTATGTTTCAGGCTGACCTAGAATTCATTATATAGCCCAGGTTGGTCCCCACTCTCAATGATCCCCATCTTAGCCTTGTGAATGCTGGATGGATAGCTATGAGCCATCTTGACCAGCTTTTCCTCCATTTCCTAGCTGAGGTCCATTGATTCCTTGTCTTCAAGGTCAGTTTGAAGTCCTAAAGTTAGAATTCTACAGATGTACAATTCCTACTGAATTTTCTCCAATTCCTTTTCCTGTGGGGCATTTTTTTTCACCAATTACTAACCCTTATATTGCATGATTTTCTGCTAGAATTCAGCTGGCCCGCCAAATTTAGTATTGCCTGACAATTTGACAGGCACATACTCAGTTCCTTTGTCCAAATCACAAAGCCCATGACTAGAATAGATCTGCCCTCAACCCAGAGCAGGTGGCTTACTACTAGGTATGGCCCAGGGTACTCTCCAAGGGTTCTTGCCAAGGACAGGATGGATGGGGAAAGACTTTAGGCTCTTTTGAGTGAAGAAAAGTTACTTAACTAGAATTTTTATTACAGTGAGAAAAGGCAGCCTTGGAAATAAATAATTGGGTTGATCTCAGTGAGATAAATGTATATGTATTTAACTCAAGTTAAAAATGAAGAAAGGGGAAATATTTTTTAAAAAGTTCATACAATTTTTTTTAAATCTCCAGAGTGTAACTTTAATTTTTTTCAAATACTATTTTTAATGATGGTTCTTAAGCACTCTAACCTCCCTTGTAGCCCACCACCCACCAAAAAGTAGATAAAAAGAAAGGATACAGAAGAAGGGGGCCTGTTTGAAAGGTTCTTTGGAGCAACTCCCATCTGTGCTGTCTGGAAACTGGCAGTTTAGTTCACAGGTCAGCAGGGGCAGCTCAATCCACTCACAAACACTTCACCGATACACCAGCAGTCTAGTTCCTTAGAGTTGGGTTAGCAACAGTGGTGACATGACCTAGAAGAGACAGCCAGGCCTCAGCCTCTGCACAAGTCAGAAGGAGGAACCAAGAACTCAGGAGAAGTTCTCAGCTGTGCCTCTCTCGGGGAAGTGAAGATCAGTGAAGCTATGAGACCCACAAGCATTGCACAGCTAGCTCTACCAGCAAGCCAGCCCCTGTTTCTGTCACTCCACCGAGTCCTATTTATAGCCCCTGGACATCCCATGTCCTCCACGTGTCTTGCCTAAATAAGGGTCTTGTCTCAGCATGTGCATCCAATCAGCCCAAGTCCTCAGAGTCCCAGAAAATGCAGCCTAACTACACAGTGTAAGGCTGACCAATACATGTGTATTGTTAGCCAAGAATCTTTCACCACGTGTCCTTTCGTGTGCTTGCCTTTGCAGAACATCCTCTCCTGTGTCCGCTTTAATGAAACACTCCTTCATGTGTTCGCCCCAGAAAAATACCATCCAACTGACTCTCCAAAGAACCCTGAAGTTCCCACTTCACCAGAGGATTTGCATCCTGTTGCTATGGCAGGAGAGCATCCATCCAACTGTCCTATTGACCACAGCTTCAAGCCCAGAACCTTTCACACAGGTTCTACCCTTCTGTACTCAATAGTCCTTGAAGCTGAGGTGGGTTGCTACGCCATGCCTCTTTCATGTTGTTTTATTAATTCAAGATCCATTAGAAACGCTGTGAGCAACTACTATCAGAACCCCTGAGACTCTAGAGAGTTCTCTCCACACTCTTTAGCCCAGCCCTGATCTAATCCTCTCCTGTCTTTGCTATTGCTAAGTATTAAAATTATCTTATAGAATATTCTTTGTGATGGGTAATTTTATATATCAACTTGGCTAGGCCAAGATAACAAAACACACAGGGAAAATACTAGTCTCAACATCCCTGCTTCTTTTGCTTTTTGTGTTTTGTTTTTAGATGAGATTAAGCAGAGTGTCCTTGATAATGTGGGTGGGACTTATCCAATCAGCTGAGGCTCATAGTTGAGGAAAAAATGAGGTTACCAGAAATAACAGGGAGTTCTGCCTCCTATGGATGTCTGTCTCCAACACTGGGTGAGCAGAGTCTTTTAAATTCTCTCTGTCTCTGTCTCTGTCTCTGTCTCTCTCTCTCTCTCTCTCTCACACACACACACACACACAGAGAGAGAGAGAGAGAGAGAGAGAAATATATATATATATATATATATATATATATATATATATATATATATATATATGGCTATAGATACAGATAAATGTAGATGGATAGATCAATGGAGATAGATACAGATATATTCTATTGATTTTGTCTCTCCAGAGAGTACTACTGACTAATGTACTCTTTCCCTCAAGGAACAATGTGTCAAGTTTATTGTGTCAGTTTTTCCTTTGACCTCAGAAATAACTTTACAATTTTGCCAAGAAAAAATAGGCTCCAGATACAGATTCCTTACACTTTCCATCCCTACAATCAAGCAGTCATCTGGGTTTTCGTGGGCTTTTGCTGCCTACTTGCTAAGCAAAGGAAAGCTGACTCCCTGTGCTAGTCTGGGTCAGTCTCTTTACTTAGCTCTTTATCTGAAGCCCTATCTCCTTTCTCCAAACTTACACTGTGCTCCTTCTCTTCCTAATCCTCACAGCTATGGCCTCCTCCTTCTTAATCTAAAAACACATTCAGATGTGCCTCATCTTTTACAAAAGGAAGCAGACATCCTCTGCAATCTGTTATCTCTGTTCTTTCCTTCCCAGCCAAGCTC
Organism: Micromys minutus; assembly: GCF_963924665.1. Taxonomy (NCBI): domain Eukaryota; kingdom Metazoa; phylum Chordata; class Mammalia; order Rodentia; family Muridae; genus Micromys; species Micromys minutus. Next base: position 39,830,123 of record NC_137953.1, on the reverse strand, counting down.
CTCGGTGCTTTTATTTGAGTTTCACCTCCATTTATTATTCAACCTTCTATAGTCTGGGCCCTCTCACCATACCATTAAATCCACTTCACCAAAGATACTAATTGCCTTTGACTGCCAAATCCAGGGAGTACTTTTTGGTTCTAACTTGGCCTGGTAACTCGTTTAGCCTCTGATACTGACCATTCTATCTGAAGACATCTTTATTTTCAATACTAGTCTCTGTCTTATTTCATATTCCCTTGTGAGGGACTCATAGTCCTGATGGCAGAGGGGAGGATTTTAGGTGATGTAATATCTCAATCAGAATTCCACTGGTACATAATCAGTGCCTGGACTGAATCTTGCCTGAGCCTGAATACCACATAAAGTAGGAGCTGTATAGTAAGGAAGCCTCGTTCTCTCACAATGGTCTTCTCATTCTTCTCACTGAAACAGAGAAACAGGGTTGCATTAGAGTAACTTTAGTCTAATGTGTTTGCTAATCAACCTTAATCAATCAAGTCAGGGAACAGGAAAAGAGCTGTCTTTTCTATAGCAGACAGAATGCTGAAGTATTTTCTGTTTTCATTGCTGGTTGGTTTCTGGATTGCTTGGTATTTGTGGCAAATAACTCCACTCTCTCAATTATTATTATAATAGCAAATTTCTTTTCAAATAAAGTAAGAAAAGGCAAGCAAAGTGAACTGGACTGAGAAGAATTATAGGAATATGCTTGCAGTTTGGAAAACATAACTCTCAGAATGCTGTCCACAGCCCATGTCATCTCACACTGCACATAATTTACGCACTTTCACATCTAGTACTATAGATTCAATCACCTCTAGTTTTAGGTCTTTAGCTTACTCCTGAACTATGATACAAATGTAGCTCTTATGGGAAATACATGGACTATCCCATAGGCATATTGACTGGGCATAGTGGCACATGCCTTGAATTTCAGCACTTGGGAGACTAAGGCAGGTAGTTCTCTGAGTTTGAAGCCAGCAGAGTCTACAGAGTGAGTTACCCAGGGCTACCCAGAGAAACCCTTTCTCAATGAACAACAGCAACAACAACAAAAAAAACAAAACAAAACAAAACAAAAACAAAAACAAAAAAGGAAAAGAAAGCAAGCCTGTCTACTTACCTCAAGGTAGCAGCCTATAATATAAATCTGGAAACTAGGAACAAACCTTGCCACCACCTGTCACTAGCCACCAACTTTACAAAGCTGAATAAAATCTTTCTTTTTTTTTCTCTATCAGTTAAGTGGGGTTCATTGTCTCTGGAAGGACGCACCTTACCTCCTTGAAGCCAATAATGCACTCATCGAATGCACTCTGCACAAGGTTTTCAAATCCAGTTAGATGGGGCCATTTCTTGCCACTGCCTCAGGCTGTTGAAAGTTAATACAAAAAAAAACCAAATGAAATGTAAGGTAAGAACATTTTAGCCTACAGACCACAGATGGACCACAAGGGGGCTTTGAGTCTACTTAAATTAACTGCCAGCAAGACATGCTTGTTTCTAGGGCAAAAGTCACAACTGTGAATTAATCCTCAGAGGACTGTTTGAGGTGAAGTGGAGACTCCCTTCTCTGCAAACACCAAGAAAGCTAACAAGAAGACTGGAGTATATGAATGGCTGGGGAGTTTTCCCCAATAACCTCAATTAGCCCCCCCCCCCGCCTCCCTTACATTGATAACCATTACTCTATCATCTGAAGCCTTCTGGTTCGTTAGAGGTAGGCTGATTGACAAATAATCTTCACTGTTTGTCCTACAACCTTTGTGTATGTGCGACACAAATATGGCAAGAAAAAAACCCCACTTTCATGAAGGTACAGAAAATATAGTTAGAATGTCTCAGGTGATCATTCCAAAAAACACGTTTCAAAATTCACTTAAAATGCCTCCAACTTTGGAGAAAACAGGTGTACTGAGCACGAAAAGGAGTGCAGGGAGACATGGAGTAGATGTGGGTTAAGGGTCAGCACTGTAGGTGGAGAAACAACAAAGGCAGCAAGATGAGTCTAGAAGAGCCTGTGAGGGGCCACAGGATACTCACAGAAACGATGGACAGTGATGTTCAGCTGCCTTTATTTAACAAGGACCACACACCAATCCCTGTGCCGTCATTGAGTATGAACTACCTCATTAACGTGTACAGCTCCTTCTAGGAGAGAACCTGTGGCTACTGCCATGAACGTTGAAGCCTTCAGTGTCCTAGAGAAGGAAAGTGGGTGTTTATACACGTGTGTATATGCAGCAGAAGTAACTACCTTTATTGTTACCAGTTACTGTGCAAAAAATTCTGTCATCCAAGTATGAGGTTATTGATCTCATTGACTAAAGTACAGGTCCTGTGTGTGTTGATCCTCCCTGTCAACTGATATGGTGATGCCACCTAGAAATATCTGGGTGTATCTTTGGCAACTTTCTAGACAGCTTTTACTGAGTTTGTGATCTTTGTTTAGCATCTCAGACTGAATAAGATGGGGCGTGCAGATTGGTACCAGCATTGATATTCCTCTGCATCCTGATCCACTCAGATCTGTGGCATCTCAGATACATTTCTGTCACCATGAACCATTATGTCCCTACCACTGTGGACTCTATCCTCTCAGTTCATGGACCAAAATAAACCCTGTTGGGTTGTTTTATGTCAGATATTCAGTTATGGCAATAGCAAAAGGAACTAATGCAGGTACCAAATCTTGGCTCTATAACTTATCCATAGTCACCACACTGGTAAGGCTTGAAGCTGGGCTTCAAGTACAGATAGAGCTCTTTGATCTTTCTATGGTAACAGAAGCATGATCCAGTTTTTACTGGTTTTTAAAACCACTAAATAAACTGAAAAACAACAATCATCGTTCAACTTGCTCTTTAATCTATAAATTGCAAATATTTTATCAAGATGAGAAATAAAAACCCATACTATCATAGTAAAAAATAAAAATCTCTGTGTCCATCTCCTCTCAACCACTTTAATAAAATTATATGTTTATGGGTTTAAGGACTAGAAAGGTAGAGCCTTTATCTTGTCACTTGCAAATATTGATTAGATGATTGCACAGAGATGAACTTTTAAAGTCATAGGCATTCCTGCAAAAATTCTGTAAAGGGCCCATTAGTCTCCATGAAGTTACAAGCAGAACATCCTGGGTGTGGTGGTTTGAATGTGCTTGGCCCATGGGAAGTGGCACTATTAGGAGATGTGGCCTTGTTAGAGGAAGTGTGTCACTCTGTGCCTAGGCTTAGAGGTCCTATAGTGCTCAAGCTCCACCCAGTATGAAAGAAAGTTCCTTCCTGGCTACCTGAGGAAGACAGTTTCCTTCTGCTGCTGCTGATCAAGATGCGGAACTCTCAGCTACTTCTCCAGCACCATGTCTGCCTGGACACTGCCATGTTCCCTGCATGATGATAATGGACTGGACCTCTGAAACTGTAAGCCAGCCCCCAATATGCTTGCCTTTATGAGAGCTGTCTTGGTCATGGTGTCTCCTCACAGCAATGAATTGCTAACTTAGGCATGGGGGTAGAAATCCTCTGTGCAGAAGCTACTGGGACTCCCAGAACAGCCCAGATACATAAAACCTCTTCTTGTCTTGTTCTAGCTCACATCCTGGTAGATTTATTATCATCCCTAAATCTCAGAGAAGAAGCTGGGTTTGGTACCACAGAAAAGAGTTAATCTTTGTGCGCAGAGGTCCCTAATGGTGACAGAGTAAACTCTAAACATTAGAAATCCAAGAACAGATGGTATGAGAGATCCTAGGTGAAGACATCTAAGGTATGATGACTTCCCACCTGGGAAGATACAAAGCAATAGCCAGTATCACTGCTACACAGGTCACTTGAATGTCATTTCTGATCACGAGCCAGATACTGCACCAGAGAATCAGCATCTATGTCACAACATTTATGGAAGTCAGAAAATCCATTTCCTGGACTCTGTTTTTCAACCCTACTTTCACTGGGAAAAAAATCATGTGACTGATTCTGGGTATTTTTTAATTAACTATTTCATATTTATGTATGTATTTATTTAGTACAAATCTATATATGTGTGAAATATATGTTAAATGAAATATATATATATATTTATATTTGTATATATATTAATAATATATATTTCATTTCTTTTGTACTCCCTAACCCTTTCTCTAGAAAACTTTTTTTTTATTTTTTGCTAACATTTCATTTTATTATGCACCCATACAGATACAGTCTAATTGCACCACATATTTTTATGTTTAAGCAAATATACACATTTTCACTGAGTGTAACCCCAGAATAGCCATCTTCCTATTATGTGGTCACTTGCCATACAGAGTTGTCCGAGGGTAGCTGAAGAGGAGGTGCTTCCTCCGATGTTCATTTTGACCCAGGGCAGCCAAATCCACCTTTGAAGTGGTTCTAGAGTCTCTACTTGGAATTTCAGGAAAAGACAGCATATAGATTATGCTGGCAGTTTAAATATGTGGGAAAACTTTTATGCAGCAGCTCCCAAGCTTGAAATATCACTGAGAGCAAGTTGAAGAGCCACGCTATTCATTGCAATGATGTTAACAAGGAAGGGGAGAGGCAGCCTGGTGATTGCCCTGGATGTGAGCTGGCAGAGTCCCCACGGAGTGGGAGGCAGGGCTGGAGGCTGCCGGGTGAGAGCTGGAAAAGGCTCTGAAAGAGGAGTGGAGAAACGCCAGGAAGAGGAATCCCAGGACAGATGCTCAGCTAGGAGGATGGACAAACAGAGATGTGGAAGATCAGTACCACATTCTCACGTAAGCAATGTATTATGGTACGCAGGGAACATAGGCGAAGAACAATAAAACCTGCTTGTCAAATTTTGAGTATAGTAATAGTTACATATTGGTATTTCTTATGTTTCAATACTGCCTCAAGTTGACTGGGGAAAATAAAACTTGGAATTCAGGCTTCTAATCTAAAACTAAACAAATTTTCAGGAAACTACAAAGAATTTAAATTTGATGTTTTTTTTCTTTGTAAACATTGTAGATATTGGACTTTCATAACTATTCATTTCATTGCTAGAGGAAATATATATACACATATAAACATAAAGTGTATGATACATATATATATACAGTATATGTACCCTTAAAGATATGCATATGCATACTTTCTAAACTATTATTATTATCATTTCATATTTTTACAGTCCAATCATTATGCCCCTCCTGGTCTGCCATCTGACTGTATCTCAAGCCATTCTTCCTCCTCTGTCTCCAAGATGATGTCCCTACCTCCCCCTGCCATCCCTCTAGACCTGCCCACTCCTTGGAGTCTCAAGTCTCTCACTTCTCTCGCTGAGACCAGACTAGGCAGTCCTGTGCTGTATATGTGTTGGAGGCCTCAGATCAGCTGGTGTCTGCTGCCTGTTGGTGGATCAGTGTCTGAGAGATCTCGGGGGTCCACGGTAATTGAGACTGCTGGTCTTCCTATGGAGTTGCCCTCCTCCTCAACTTCTTCCAGACTTTTCCTAATTCAACCAAAGAGGTCCTCAGCTTCTATCCATTGGTTGAGTGTTAGGTATCTACATCTGACTCTTTTAGCTCCTTGTTGGGCCTCTTGGAGGACAGCCATGCTAGGCTTCTGTTATGCATCTCCTTTTGGGACTGAGTCTAGAAGATTTTTCTATGCCTATCAATGAGTATAAATGTAAAATAGAAAGAACGCAAGACTCTAAAACTTCATGTGCAGGTAGCTCATCCAACACCCACTTGCCCTGTTCTGTGTATGAGGGAAACATATAGTATACTGAACCACTGAAGTGTGAGACTTACCTCTTATACTAGCTATACTCCCCCACGTTTTTTCCCCAAGGCTTCAAGTGATACTGTTACTGTCATTTTCAAATGGGAATTGTCTGAGGTGTATATAGCTTTCCCAAGGCCACACCTACTAAATCCTGGAGTCTAGATTCAAATGTGAACCAATTGGCTTCAACGTTCATGGCAGTAGCCACAGGTTCTCTCCTAGAAGGAGCTGTACACGTTAATGAAGTAGTTCATACTCAGTGACGGCACAGGGATTGGTGTGTGGTCCTTGTTAAATAAAGGCAGCTGAACATCACTGTTCATCATTTCTGTGAGTATCTTGTGGCTTATCACAGGCTCTTCTTCCAGAATTATCTTGCTGCCTTCCTGCTCTTTCTCCACCTACAGTTTTGACCCTAACCTACATCTATTCCATGTCTTCATCTACAGTGGATATGCCTGCAGCCCTTCTGGCCCCTTTCTGTGTAGTTAAGGTATATTCTGATGCTCCACACACAAGTGGAGACAGTGTTTGTGTCACTTGTGGAATGGGTTTCATTTTCCATCAGACAGTTACGGACCTGTCTCAGTCCTGATTTTAATCATCAGCTTGAATCTCTCCATGTGTCTGTGACTAAAATGCAGATGAATCAAAGCTGGGAGGAGGGTTGTGGCTAATAAGATAGAAGAGAATAATCAAAGCTCCAAATGTTCACAACAGGCTGGAGTGATGGGCTAAAGCCAAGAAGAGATGTAACCAAAAAACAAATGACAGAATCTTGAGAGCACAGGACCTTAAAGTTCCTTGCCTGGAGCCTGTGATTAAACCCTTAAATTGGAAGGGGTTCCTCCCTTCTGATTTTGACGATTCTAGTCACATCTGTTTCTGATTATCTCTGAGTGCATGAAAAAATTACCTTATCTGCTTAAAAAAATCTTCTTAAATTCCAATTAAATGGACTGGGGTGGCTTATATGTTTAAACCCCAAGCTTTTACAGCTGCTTCGTGGAGAGCCGACTCGTATCTAATACCCCGTGTGATCTTTGCTTTGGAAAGCGTTTAGTGACTAAACCTCGGTGTTGTATTGATTGATGCTTGGCTTCTGGCGAGGAACCAGCATGAACCTTCAGGTTAGCTGGTCCCTTTGCTTTGGTCACCTGAGGAAAAGGAGACATCAAGTAGACAAGTATGTGTTCTTCTAATAAGCTAGAGGCAGATAATTAGGACTAATACATCTGCTTCCTGAATGAGAGACATGCTAGAAGGTTGGCAGCTGGTAGAGTTCCTTTCAAGTATGGAGGAATGAAGTTAGAGTGAACTAACTAACTAACTCACTAACTCACTAACTAACTAACTAACTAGCTAGCTAGCTAGCTAACTAACTAACTAACTAACTAAGCTGTAAGGCTGGAGGACAGACAGCTGGCCAGAATCAATCCTCTCCTTCTACCATGTGGAAGAACTGAGCTCAGTCTTAATAGTGCTTTGCTCACTGAGCCATCTCACCAACCTTCTAAGTCAGGTCTTATGCTCAAATGAACATCTGGAGTGGAAAGAAGAATTTGAGTGTAGTATTTGTTTGTAGAAATAAAGGACACACGGTTAAAAATAATAATGTACGTTTGGCTAATTCACACCTACATGTACATACTAGTTCACATTTGTATCTCTGTGCTTGTTTGTGCCTGCATTTGTCAGGATTCTCTAGAGGAACAGGACTGATAGCAGTATCCATCAAAGGGCCTTATTAGAGTCATGAATGATCTGATCTATGTAGTCCAACAATGGCTGTTTCACACTGTAGAAGCTGGAACCCCATAGCTGTTCAGGCTGTAAGGCTGGATGCTCTACTCAGTACCCTCCACTGCATGCGTGCTTGCATGTCTGCTCACTAGCACAAACACACACACACACACACACACACACACACACACACACACACACACACATACACACACACACACACACACACACTAAATGTCTGAAGGATTGTTAGAAACCCACTGGTCTTCAATCTACATCAGAAGTCCAAAGTAGCTGAGCTCTGATTTCAGCAAGGATGGCAGGAGCCACAGCAGCAGAGGCGGTGGTAGTGGCAGCTGCAGAGTAGGTGACCTTATCAGCAGAGGTGATGAGCAAGCAGGCAAAAAGCAAGCAGCATTGGACTTTCTTATATCTGGGTTGCACCCATAAGGTTCTGCCCTCTTTTAGGGTGTTCTTCCCATTTCAAGTAACATATTACAGAAAATCCCTCCAAGTGTGTTCAGAGACTTGTGGGTAACTTTAAGTCTTGTTATGTTGACAACAATAACCATTACAGTGTTTACTTGGCTTTATTAGAAATCTCTCCTTTGTATATAAAATGTAACTGATCAGAAAGCATGCTATTCTGTGCTCTCTAGAAGTATAGTGGCTTGGATTAAAAGCCCATGGCCAAATCACACCCTTCCTCATAAAGAGCAGAGTATCTAATAACAAGGGAAAATCTGGGTAGAGAAAAGTGTGATCCATTTCTGGATAAGTAAGCCCATGCTGATAATAAGAATCCACAGAGCAATTGGCCGAGTTAAAACATGAGGGCTACATCCTTTCCAATTATTTTAACTGGAGGTCAGTTAATGTTTCACCATGTCCCTATCTGCTCAACTGCCCATCACTGTCTATACTCTTATTGTGTGTTCATTATGGTACAGGAGAGCAACTCAATTCCTCTCTGTCCCTTTGAATTTGCTCTGGTGGCTAGTTTTTGCCTTAGGGTTAGCATGCCTTACAGTACTTCCAGTTCCTTTAATCACTAGAATGGTTCATGTGTCTGTCCCTATGTAATAGCCTATGCTACCTAAAGCTTTGCGTTCTCATCCCCAGCTCTGTGCTGCCTGCAAGAGGGGTAGAATTGCTGTTGGACTTTCTCCCAGCAGCTTGTCTATAACTGCATTACTGCTAGCTGTGACTTCCAGCTCTGATGAAGGTCAGAGAAGGGACTGGGGAAAAGGTATAGCTTCTACTAACAATGGTGTTGGTTGGTCATGTTTACCTTTTACAGGATTTTCAAGCAGATTTCTTCCCAGGGCTTACTTCAATGAGAGTCCTAATTCTAATATTCTAAATTATTATAAATACTTCCCTTCTGATATTCTAAAGAGTCAAATTATGACTGCTCCCAGTGGCTACATCTAACACTCACTCTTGAATTTGGGACCTAACCCTCTAATGATTTTGGTCACCCAATCCACAAGCAGTGCTATGAGCTAGTTATTTAGGTTGACTCTAGACTCCCTCTTTCATATCTTTGGTTCCCCAGGAAACACATTGCTCTTTAGTTCTTCATGCAGTCTTATCTCTGCTACTTTGAGCTTTTTTTGCTTCTATATCTGTCAGATATATTAGACACAAATTTCCAACATCCTTCAAGAGGTTCTCTAAGCAGACCCTATTAACCCTGCCAATTGAAAGGCAGTAAAGCACAAAAATTCTTGGGGGAATAGCTCCCCTTCAGCTCATTAAATCTTCCTGTTTCACAGATAAATAACGAGCTGATGCCAGTGAACGACTTATTGTCCAACAGCTGTCAGGAGATCCGGACATGGTGTCTTACATGACTCTTATCTTCCAATGTTCTGTGGAAACAAATGGAAACACAGGAAAACTGGTACTAATCATATCATCATGAGATATACAGTAAGCTGTTCTGTGTGTCACTTGGCCCATGGCCGGGTAAGAATTTATCTGGCTCTTACTTCTTTGGGGGACAGCACAAATCAAAACAAACACGCAGGCATGTGGTAAGTATGTAATACTAAAAATGTTTTTGTATGCTGTGCTGTAGCATTTGTGTGGGACTCAAATTGTTGGGCTAAAGGTACTGTTAGGAAATTAAGTGAAGGGGAAAGAGAAACCATTACATCAGTAGTTGGGAAGATGGAAAGCTTCACACAAGGATGAAGAGTTGGAAGGAATTAACATTGTTGAGAATCCCAGTAGTTCAGAGAAGGTTGTCCTGCAGAAGTGTGCTAGCTTGCACCTGCTAATCCTAGTAGTGAAGGCCAAAAGCCATGTTCTTACTCCTTCCTGGAATGCCACAGATACTTAAGAATACTGTTGGTTTCTTCTGTTGGCTTGTTTCAGCTTTGTTAATTCTCTCCATCTCCTTTGGGAACAACTGGATTATACAATCTCTGTGATCAATTCCAGTTCCAAGAGTCTAAAGGGAACTTTATTATTTAAAGACAGAACACATAAATGCCATTTCCACAGATTCTCTTCAGAGTGTGGTGGCCTATGTGGGATATGAGATTAAAGATGGGAAGTGAGAGTTTCATCTCTGTGTGTGCACGTATACACGCGTGTGTGAGCATGTAGATAAGACCAGAGGTTGATGTTGAGTATTTTCCCCTCCTTTATTTTTCAAATCAGGGTCTGTCATTGAACATGGGGTTTACTGATTTGGCTAATCTGCCTGGCCAGCAAGTTCCAGGGATCCTCCTGTCTCTGCATCCCCAGAACTGAGAATAGGCATGGACTTTCGCGCACCAATCTTTGATCTGAATTTCTGGGAATCAAGCTCATTCATGTTTTTTTTTTTTTTTTTTAGTACGGAATAGAGTTTATTCAGGTCATGGGAGAGTTAAGAGGGTGGTAGAGGCAGAGAGAGAGAAGTAGAGGAGTAGAGGCCGGCCATGAGCACGTGGGAGAGAGGGGGGAAGGGAAATGGGAGAGCAAGGCTGCAAGAGCACAAGGGCAGGAGAGGCCAAGAGAGAGAGGAGGGGTCAAGCAGCTCTTTTATAGTGTCAGGCCACTGGGGCGGAGCATACCTGGCCACTGCTGGGTAATTGAGAGGTGGGGTATACCTGGCTGTTGCTAAGTAACTGAGGGGTGAGGTTTACAGAATCCCAACATTCCCCCATTTTTGTTTAATTAAAAAAGATAAATTAGAGGCGATGGTGGACCAGGAATAGGGTCCTTGTGATCTCTTGACTGCTTCATGCTTGTTTGGGATGATGTTTTTTGAGAGTCCAGAAAAGTGAGGGTAGGGATGTTTGTCTAGTCTTAAGAGTTGGCTGTTTCCTTGTTGTCCAGGGTCTGTGGAACCATCTGAGGATAGGTCAGAAGTAACAGGTCCAGTGGAAGCGTCTGTGTCTGAGAGAGAAGGCTGAAGCATCTGTAGGTTGCTTCTCTGGAGCTGTTCTAGATGTAATAAACACCTGGACTTGACAAGATGCTGGAACACACACATGTGTATACATTATAGGTAGAGATTAAGTGCATTTGGTTTGGAAGAAAGAAAGATTTTTCAGGAGCAGTGCTAATGCTGCCATTCCTCCCCTTATTATAAAAAAGAGAACAAAGGGGAGGGGGAGGCCGATGGTGAAATGGGAATAGGGGCGTCGAGTCTCATTGGCTACTTCCTGCTGTCTTGGGGCGTCGTAAGGGGGTGCAGCTGGCTTTCACCATCGGGATCCACCTGGCAAATGTTCACATCAGGCTCCTCTATGGACAATGGCTGGTAATCCTGTAACAGGAACTAATTAATAGTTTGATTAAAATTTTTTGTCTGTCGTTGAAGAAGACAGAAGATTGATAAGATTTGGAGCAAATTACTATAATGTGTCCCGGATATTTTAAAACAACTTGCCTTGCCATGAAGAGGGATAGGGGAAAGGTGTGGAGTCATGGAAACATCAGAGTCAGGGCAGCTGAATGTTGATAGTACTTACAGGAGGAACTCTGGCTGGTTTCTTACAGTAGAGCTTACCAACAACTTCTGTCTCCCACCTGAGATCTCATGGATCTTGTATGTAGTAAAAGAGCTGCAGGTGTCTCAAGAATCACCTTAAAAGGGTCCTGGTAGGGTCTAATAATTGGATGACAACAGAAGAGTGTTTAGCAACAGACTCGGGGGTCTACCTGATAAGCTGGTAAAGGAAACATGTTTGTGTTAGTAGGTTGACTGGATAGAAGAAGAAGAGGGGTTGCTAGCGAGCTTGGGTTCAGGCAAATGGGGGGGAGCAAAGGAAATAGAGGCTCCCGACTTAGCTAGATCTCTTCTCCAATAAAGGGACAGGACATGTTGGCACTAAACTACCAAAAGGAATGACTGAGAGGTACACCCCTAAAAATGTAAGTGAGTGCTGGAATCTGGTGAGGAAGGTAAGGTGTCTTCTTACCCGACAATAGAAAAATGGGAGGGAGAAGTAGGTCCCCAAAACTCTGTCAGGACCGAGTAAGTGGCTCCAGTGTCCAAAAGGAAAGAGATGGGCCGCTCACATACCATGATAGCTACCCATGGCTCCCTGTTCGTGATGGCAGTGGTCAGGTCAAGGGAGCCTGGGCCTCTTCAGTTGTCCATAGCCAAGCCTAGAAGGCTGGAGGGTTATTTGGGCGTGATGTCCCTCTGTCTTGCGTGACACAGGGCAATCGACAGCCCAATGTTCCTCTGGATCATACTTAGGACATGACCCCTTGACTTGTGAGGGCTGGAGCAAGCTTTTGTCCAATGACCTATTGACCACATCTGTAGCAGGGGCCCGGTGGTGTAGCAGTGGCTGGGGCTGGTTGGGAAGCCTTTGCCATGTTTTTTAAAGATGGGATCTCATATAACCCCAGCTGGTCTTGAATTCTGTATAGCCCAGAATGATTTTGTCTTCCTCCTTCTTCTACCTCCATCTCTCCATTGCTGGGATTACTAGTGTCCAGTTCATGCAATGCGATGGCTCGAACCCAGGGCTTCATACATGGTAATCACTCTACCAGATAAGCTATGTCCCCAGCTCCCTTGTTTACCTGATTTTAGTGACCACTATTCAGCCCAAGCCATCTCTTATCCTATCTGTTTCCTCTTTTTCATTTCATCATTCCTTTTTAGATCCCTTCTCCTCTGCTCTCTCCTAACTATGGATAGCAGGAACCTAGCTAATTGGCCTGCTATGGGACTGTATAGAGATCCTAGAGATAAATGGCTATACTGACATACTAATCAGAGGACAAATGATGTTGTGTATCATTTGATAGCTCATGTAGGCAGTGCTTTACATGAGATGCTATCCCTGTAACTTCATTTGGGGATTAGTGTTGTTTGCTTTTATTTTTTTTTTTAATTTGCCAAGCTGTGACTGTTTATTAACTGACCAGATTATAAAAATACCATGGACAACACCTAAGTTCATCCATCTAATAAGCCTGTTTCTCTGGTCTTCCCTGTTGCCAGCATCTCCACCTTCTGCAAAGCGAGTTGTCTTTTTCTTCACTCCACCTTGTGGGGAAGATCATCTGAAGGGCCACAGGAAGTTATCTGCTTCCTTGAAGAGTTTCCCAACTCTATAGATCTTATGAATCAGATCCTCCATGCAGATGATGCCAAATTTACCAAGTGATCGAGCAATCGAGGAATTATCTGTTAAGGCGATCTGCTTTTTATTGATTTTGCCATAGCCTCACTTGGAGATGAGCTCACTTACTGACTTCAGGTTGGGGTACCCCCACACAATGTACGGTTCCACAATCCTCAGCATGCTAATTGAAGTTTTGTTGAGCTTAGCAAAGGTGCCATTGAAGATCTGTCAAAGGCAGATCACAAGCTCCAACACACCTTGTGCACTTTTGGACTTAATCCACTGATACCCCGGATTCTGATGACAAACGCCAGTTTTGGTTCTGCAGGCACACAGAAGTTTCCAGCCTTCCTTACCACCCTAGCCATCCGAATGTCAGTTGGGTACATCTGCCTGTTCTCCATGTGACAGTGCTTTACCTTCTCACAGATGAGCTTCTTCCCTGCCTTCCATAGTGTCTTCAGGGAAAACTTCTTTCTCAGGCGCTTCACCTTCAACTCTGTGAAATTCCTTCGTTTTTTCTTAAGGGTTTTTGGCACAGCAAGAACCTTTTTCTTAAGGGTTTCTGGCACAGCGGCAACCTTCTTTTTTCTTCTCTGGAACAGCCTCCATGGTTCCAGCCAGAAAGGGAGAGCTGTTGTTTGCTTTTACATTTTGGAGATTCAGAAACCTTTTCTTTTGAGGTCACTAGAAGCAATCACAGATTGTCAATAAAGTCACAGTATAATATACAGTAGGGAAGGAAAACCAGATGGCAGAAGGAATAGAGTGGCAGAGGTGAGCTAGGTAGCTTTCTAATAAGGTGTTAATCATCTGAGTTAAGAATCAGAAAGAGAAAGAGTGTGAGAACCCGAAAAACTTGGAGCTACTCAGAAGTCAAGGATGAGCATGAAAGGACCCAGGCTTTGTTCTACATCATGCCGTACAGAAAAGATTTTAGACCTGACAGTGGGAGAAAAAATATGAGCCAAATCCACAAGTCAGGAAAACCTCATCAATGTTTCCAAATAGACAGCAAATAGATGTTGTTCTGCGAACTTTAACAGATCTTTTGGACTAAATTTAACAGAGTTTCTTTGAACAATACATAGTTCATGAATTGAGGAGCATTCAGAACAAAGAAAATGAAGAGAGTACCACCCTACCTAATAGGAAACAGGTATAACATATAGGAAAATGAGAATAAAGTAGAGAAATGGTGTGATTCCTTACAGCTGGGTCTGCTTTATGTATATGTGCTCTGGTTAGTTGGCCATCTGTGGTTGCAAAATGTTTAGCTGTTATGACTGGCCAGGGCCTGACTGTCTATTGCAATACACACACACACGCACACACACGCACACGCACATGCACACACACACACACACACACCACTGAAGGTAGGCATTTGTATGTGCATTGCCTTTCTGTGACAAAGGCATCCTAAAAAGGCAGGGGTTTTTTTTTGGCTCAAAGTTTGAGGACAATTGTGTTGGGAAATAAATGACAAGGGAGACATCCTCCGTGGTGGCAAGAGCATGAGGCAGCTGGTCACATTTTATTCAGTCAGGAAGACAAGAAAGACAAGGTCCAGTGCTCCATTCAACTGTGTCCTTCTCAGTCCATCCTGGGCCTTGTCCATGGAGCAATGCCTTCCACGTGCAAAGCTGGTTCCCATCTCGGTTAAATCTCTATGGAAATACTCTCATAAATATTCATAGATTTGTCTCCTAGATGATTCTGAGTCAAGTTGACGATCAAGATTAATCTCGGTGGTGTGTATGCTCAGCTAGGTTGCAGTTTGTCACAATGTATGGAAACACTCTTGCACTAGTGGACTCTTGCTTATTTAACAAGTGTCTAGCAGGTCCCAAACTGCTCCTTACTCACCTGCTCCACCTGCATAAGCATAAGTTCTCTCAACCTATCATGGCCAAAATACATAGAGCCTATCTTTCCTTCTCTCATGCCTCACATGCAAACTACTAGTGGGTTCTGGATGCTCTTCTTCCACACGTATTTACAAAACTACTACCTCTGACTAAGAGGCTATATTCTCTCCCCTACATTATTCCATAGACTTCTACCTGGTCTTGCTACTTCTCTCCTTGCTTGTCTACTGCCTTCTCTGACAGCAGGCATTTTTTTACTTAGAAAGTGCTAATCAGATCGTAATCAGATCATATTTCCTAAGCTCTCCAAGTGCTTGCCATGTTACTGAAAATAGAATTCAAAGTTGTTCATGTGGTGGTCTCCATGCTCTGGGCTCTACCTCCTAATGGAGATCATCTCCAATCACTCTCTCCTCCAGCAGGCTTTGCCAGTGCCCCAGTCACATCCCCTGGTGTGTTTAAAAGGATACCCGCAGCCCGTGCCCTATGACTTTAGGACCAGTCTTACATTCTCCTGGAAATATTTGATGCCTTTATTGTCTCTGAAGTTATTTATATCAATGAGACAAAATAGAGATGAATCTGACTGACTCTGCAGTGTTAATGAACCAGTTGTGTCTTAGTTGGGGTACTTATTGCTACCTCTAATAGGGAAGATCTGAATCATATTCCATACATTTCCCAGGTGTTACCAGCAAGACTGACCTTGACTCCCCACAGGAGCAACCTATACTGTTTTAAGAGGGATGACCCCATAGAATCATATATTTAAAGGCTTAGGGGGTGGCATTAGAAGGTGTAGACTTGTTGGCATAAGTGTGACCTTGTCAGAGGAAGTGTGTCACTGGGAGTGGACTTTGAGGCTTCAGATGCTCAAGCAAAGCCCAATGTCACTTTCTCTTCCTGCTTCCTGAGGATCTGGATGTAGAACTCCATGTAAGCCATTTACAGGATGTAAGCTACTTCTTCAGCACCATGTCTGGCTGCACACTGTCATCCTTCCTGCCATGATGATAATGGGCTAAACCTCTGGACTGTAAGTCATCCCCAGTTAAATGTGGTCCTTTATGAGAGTTGCCATGACCATGGTGTTTCTTCATAGGAGTAAATACCCTAAGACACAACCTGTTCCTTCATATTCCACCTATTAATTCCCTTCCTTCACACTCTAACTTGCCTGCTCTACTATCACACGCTCTACAATCATCTCCAGAATAAATCACTTACACCAAAAGTTCATGTCGTGGGATGTCTGAACTAAGCTATTCTACCGACTCCAGCCACACAACTTCCAGTTCCTAGAAGATCCATCAGTTCTACCTTAAGACTTGGTATCTTCCATTTCCTGTGTCTGCAATCTGCTTCCACTGCATCTCTTCCAGTCTCTGTCTAAACACTGTCTTCTCTGATGTGTGTATGAAGTGCCAACCTCTGCCTTCATGGGGCCTTTCCATGTTGATCTATTTATTTCTTGACTCACTGTCTCTCCCCATGAACAGTAAGCTTTATGGGAAGGGCTCAGTGTGTTCTATTCTGTCTTACACACTGGTTTTCTCACCAGGAATGGTTCCTGGCACACATTAGGTGTTAGTCAATATTTCCTGAGTGACTAGACATGGAGACAGAGACTGGGAAGAATAAAAGGAATATATTTGTTGCCAAAGTCCAAAAACATAGTATGACTTTAATGACCTTCAGCGGTGACTGCCCAAACTCTACCAAATGGAAAAGTTACCATTATACAAGAACACAGTCTCTTACTTTCTATAGCATAATTGGGCCTTTTCCCATTGAAAATGAGAAAGACAATTCTTTGGTTTATTTTTTTTATCTTTTCTTGATGGATATATTTTATTTACATTTCAAATTGTATCCCCTTTCCCAGTTTCCCCCTCATAAACCCCTATCCTATCCTCCATCTCCCTGCTTCTATGAGTACGCTCCCCCATCCACCTACCCACCCACCCCTCCTACCTCCCTGCCCTGACATTCCTCTACACTGGGACATGGAGCCTTGGCAGGACCAAGGGCCTCTCCTCCCATTGATGCCCACCTAGGCTAGAAGAAGATGATTTCAATAGTGTCTGTGCGTCTGACTTTTGTGTTGTAAAAAGTATTTTGAAAACTTTTAAGTGGTAATTTATGTACTTATGTATATGTAAACACATGTATGTGGGGGCATGCATATAGCCATGCATGTCCCATTGCATATATATGTTTACAGGACAACTTGCGGAAGTTGGTTTTCTCTTTCAAATACATGGGTCCTGCGGATTGAACTCAGGTCATACAGCTTGGTGGCAAGCACTTTTAACTGCTGGACCATTTTGCCAGTCCATAATATGTATTTCAAATCTTAATTGTAATATATTGTCCACAAATTCTTTTACCTTGCATAGTTCTATTTGTAAAGTAAAAATACTCATGTTATCAAGTAACTTAATTCTGTGCATGTATGTATATGTGCACATGTGTGCATTCATGGCCCAAGAATGGGATACATTCAGATAGTATTTACTGAGAGTAAACTTGAAGTTTGGTGTCCTTCAGTGAATAAAACAACAAGGACAATGTGGGTAGCAGTGTGAGCCCTGTCCTGTAAGGGGCTGGCCTGAATACTTTTCTTTATGTCTCTTGTTTTCCTTGGCACTTCGTCTCTGTGGCTGATGATCTCACCTCCATTTCTGTCATCCTTCAAGTCCTACCCTAATGCCTCTCTGCCTGACCACTGTCTAATGTGGGTCGCCCCTCACCTAGTCTCTTTCACCCCGTGCCATTGTTTTCCTGTGACAGGTGACACTGTCTGCAGTCACCTGTTTGCTTTCCCCTACCATTTATTCACTTCATGGAGTGTAACCCCCTTAAGTCATGTCTGTTGGCCACAACTGTGTGCCTAGTAACAACTGCACAATATATATTCCATACTACACTATGGATACCAGATTGAAAGAAAACAGACAGGCAGGGAGGATGCCCAGAGCTGGGGTGGCCACATGCTCAAGGATGACCATCAGACATGTTCCGGGTGCAGCCTCCCAGTGCCCATGCTGAGTCCTCTCTACAGCTCTGCTCTTCCTCACTATCTTCATCGTACTGACTGCCTTTCCGACAGGCAGGGTCATCCAAGACAATGTGAAGAGGAAAAGAAAAATGAGGCATGGGAGGGCAGAATGGAGCAACTAGGCTCTTTTAGCAACCACTATTCCTTATTTCCTGCCAGAGTATTGGCACCTTTAAAAGCCTTGGCTGTCTTCTCCAACTTCCCCACTCAATCACAAACCACAGTGCCCAGAAAAAAAAAAAATAAAGGGGAAAAAAATCAATGTGCTAAATCTCTGCCGGGTTGGGTGGCAACTCCCCATAATTTCTCTCTGCTGAATACAGAGCAGTTCTCCAGCTCTGCCTTAAAACGAACTCCACATGTTAAAGCATATACCCTTGCCTGTATCTGGGCTACCCATAATAGGGAAGACTGGGCGAAGGACCCTGAAGTTTTTGGCCACTGATCTTCTTTCCTCCCCGATGTCTGCTGTCTGTACCCTTCCCACTCAGCCTTCTCTTCTCCTTCGCACAGCCAGTGACCTGGAAAGTCTTCCACTTGCAATTCCCCTCTACCCACCCTCTCTTTTAGGTGTATAGGAGCACAAGAGGAGTGGGGTTATTCTGTGTGTTGATAGTTGGTGTGGGATGAGGACCTCATTAAAATAACTTGAGTTTCATTTCTCCACTCAGCCCCATTCAATTTAGCTCTCTGAGTTTGACCTGTGGAGTTTACTGTTCCAGTGAAGAAGGCAGGAACCATGTTAGGTCAAAGAGACAATTAGTCACCTTGGGGGTCAGCCCTCATCTGCCTGGCTGCTGAATCATGTGTTTGGTCTTAAGAGCTAAGCTTTGTAGCAGGAAATCTTCAGGTGCTTGCATTTCCGTTGGTGGGATCTTTGGTCCTCTGAAGATGACTATGTCCTATTCTTTGGAACCTGTGAATGTGTTGCATCTTATGGTACAGGTGAATCCTGCTGATGGTAATAAATTTTGTGGCTGAGGTAGGAAGACTATTTTGAATTTCCCAGGCAGTAGTCAGCAGGAGTCTTAATCAGTAAAGAGCAGGAGACAAGAGAAGGTCAGATTGATGAAATCTTCACCTCCTTTACTGCCAGCCAAGGATTATTAACAGCCTCCACCAGGGAAATGGTTAAAGAAAAGGATTCTTTCTTGCTTTGCAGAAAGAACACGGACTTGCTGACACCTTGAGTTTACTCACAGAAAACTAGTTGCTATTCCTTAACTGCAGAACTCTGAAAAAATACATTTTTATTATAGAATGTAACTATGTGGGGGTTTCTGTTGTGGAAACAATGGAAAATTAATTCAACTAAGTTCTTATAAGTTGGATCACTATGTACCTACAGGTTTGTCTTGTCTAGATTGTCTTAACTTTCTATCACAGTGACAAAATGCCTGAGATAATCAACTTAACAGAAAGACGGGTTGATTTAGGCTTATAGTTTCTTTCTTTTATGATTTTCTATTGGATATTCTCTGCATTTACATTTTAGATGTTATCCCTTTCCCACAATCCTGTCCCCCTCCCCCTCCCATTGCCTCCATGAAGGTGCTTCCTCTCCCAACCACCTTCTCCCACCTCAGCACCTTGGCGTTCCCCTACACTGGGAAAATGAGCCTTCACTGGACCAAAGGACTCTCCTTCCATTGATGTCAGAAAATTCTATCCTCTGCTGCATATGCACCTGGGGCCATGAGTCTTTCCATGTGAACTCATTGGTTGGGACTTTGGGACCTGTGATGGGTTTGGTTAGTTGATGATTTTGTTCTTCCCATTGGGGTTTCAGACCCTTTCAGCTCCTTCAGTCCTTTCTCTAGCTCCTTCATTGGGGTCTTCATGTTCAATCTGATGGTTAGCTGCAAGCATCCTTCTCTGTATCAGTGTGGCTCTGGCAGGGCCTCTGAGGAGACATCCATACCAGGTTTCTACCAGTAAGCACTTGGCATCAGCAATAGTGCTTAGGTTTAGTGACTGCATATGGGGTGGATCTCTGTGTGAGGCAGTCTCTGATCTTTTCCCTAATCCCTGCTCCTCTATTTGTCCCTTTATTTCCTACCATAAATGTTTTGTTCTTCCTTCTAAGAAAGACTAAGGCATCCACTTTCTGGCCTTCCTTCTCTTTGAGCTTCATAAGTTCTATGAATAGTTTATTAGGTATTCTGAGCTTTTGGGGCTAGTATCCACTTATAAGAGAGTACATACCATAAATGCTCTTTTGTGACTGGGTTACCTCACTCAGGATGATAGCTTCAAGTTCCATCCATTTGCCTAGGAATTTCCTGAAGTCATTATTTTTAAAAGCTGAGTAGTACTCCATTATGTATATGCACCACAATTTCTGTATCCACTCTTCTGTTGAAGGACAACTAAGTTCTTTCCAGCTTCTGGCTATTAGAAATAAGGCTGCTATGAACATGGTTGAGCATGTGTCCTTGTTAGATGTTGGAGCTTCTTTTGGGATATGTCCAGGAGTGGTTTATACTTTCAGAGGTCTCGGTCTATGGTCACTTGGCCCTGTTGTTTGGGATTTTGATGGCACACACATCCTGGCAGATGCAAATAGCAAGAAAGGACTGCTTGCCACATTGAAAGTAGAAAGCAAAGATGAAGAGGAGGAAGATGAGCAGGCATGATTTTATATGCCCACACTTCTAGCACCAGGAGTACTTGGGAAGGAAGGTTGCAAGTTCAAATCCAGCTTAAACTATATATTCCACACAACAACCCCCTCTCCCCCAGCAAAGGAAGGGTCACAATATCCTTTTTTAAGGGCAAGCTCCCAGGTACCTAACTTTCTTTCAGTGGTCCCCACCTATAAAAAGTTTTATTACTTGTCAATAGTGCCATGAACTAGCCATGAATTCATTTAATATTGTGCTTTTTAGGACACTTTCCCAAGCTACATCACCGATCCTGTGAAGCACATTTCTATTGTATACCATCTCTACTCACTAGGGATGTCTGAATGTTCTGCCTCCATAGCCCCATTCAGTGCTTGGATTTGCTGCTCTTTTTAATTATAGCCATAATACATGACACCTTACTTCTATTGCAGGATGGATTCTTCTGGTTACCAGGGAAGTTAAGTGCTTTCTTTTGTCATTTTTGGGGCTCTGGAGCTATTTTGTAAAGTGCATCTTTAAATATTTTGCCAAATCAATCTTGAGAAAGAAGGATTCAGTGATGTGTACATTCACAGGTGTGTGTGTGTTCTCCATCTCTCATTTCTACCATAGAGCTTCTAAAATTCTTTAATCACCTAAATAGTGGCATTACAGGATCTAATTTTTGGTCATTGGATATAGAACCTCTACCTTCCTGGAATTTGGGAGTTATGGGAGCATCTTTTGTTCAAATGAGGAGACTCCTGTTGAACTCTTGAGTGAATACCAGTCACCACTGAGGTGACTAAAATGAAACCACAGTTAGCAATTTGAACTTGCAGCCCTATCCCCTATCTTCCAGAAGGGAGAGAACTAGGTGTTGGGTTAACAACCAATCATGCACGTCAGGGTTGTGGGTGGGTGATGCACTCAACTCTCAGGCTTGAAGCCACTCCTAGCCTCACACCTCTGTGCCTCTTTTTCTAGTTGTTTATCTATACCAGTGGTTCTCAACGTTGATGACACTACAACCCTTTAATATAATTCCTCATGTTGTGGTGACCTTAAACCATAAAATTATTTTGTTGCTGTGCCAAAACTCTAATTTTGCTCCTGTTTTGAATCATAATGTAAATATCTGTGTTTTCCAGTTTAATCTTAGGCAACCTGTGTGAAAGTGCCATCAAGCTCCCCAAAGGGTCGAGAGGCCACTGCTTTATGCCTTTCACAGCCTTTGTTATGGGAAACCAGTAAGACCACACATATTCTCCCTGAGTTCTGTGAGCCATGGCAACAAGTCATAGCTTGAAGAAGGAGACCATGAGCACCTCTGATCTGTACATTACTCAGACAGAAGTGGGTAGCCTCGGCCCCACTGCTGTGATTCACATCTGAGTTAGACTGATCCCTTAGCCTGTTGAATCTGTCCAGGGGCACACTGTCAATACTCCTTCATGGAGAAAACCCACACATTTGGCATCAGAGATGTTGTAATAGCAAAACCAACATTTTCCTAATACTGTGTGATTTCCTTGTGCTACTGTGGTAAAGGAGGTATAGGATTTAAAATGTAATTCTCTCATTAATTATTCACAAAACCTTCTGCCTGCTCAGATCACAAAATTAGGATTTTTCTTTAATATTGTATGAAGACTTTTCTTATTTCTTTTTAAAATTGTATAGCAAACAGAAGCAGATTCTCGCTTGATATCATAGTATAGTTACCTTAACAATCTCACTACATACACACATACACACACACACCATATATACACAGAGTTACAAACATATACAAGACATGAAACATAGCCACTTGGAAATAAATCTTAACACCGTTGTCAACAGACTACTAGGACATTATTTATAGATTAATAATCTCTGCATGAGACTATTTCATTCGGAAGTTCTGTGATGAGCCCTGCGTATTTGATGTTAAGATGGAAACACAATGTTCTTCAGCTGATATAACTCCTAAAATAAATCATTCATATGGCTGGTGACTCGTACAATCCATTCCAGCACACTCCGTTACATGTTAGAAGAGGCTTTTATTTAATTTAAGCATTTTCATTATTGTGTACTTTTATTGTGCGCTATTCAGTTCTGAGTCTTGGGCAATTGTTATAATAAGGTTACTAGTCAGAGGCTGCAGAGAAAGAACAGCGATTCAATAATTAAAAGGCAACCAGGAATGCAATCTGTCAAGTAGTAAAAAAATCAGATCTGAAACTGCATGAAGATAGGCTTACAGCCAAAACCATTAGAGCAAAGTACAGCTATCTCCAGTGATGAGTCCATGGGGGACTCGTGGGACATAGGGCTCATGAGCTCATCAGACTAACTTCATTAGGCAGGTTAGCCTGGTTCTCATCTGCGCACAGTTCCTTAATATTTTTTTCCAGAAGTCCAAATTTCAAGGAAAGAAGCATTTATAAGAGCCTCAGAAGAATCTCAGTGTGCATGGTGGAAAAGGTACCATACTGTGCTGGATCCACTCCACCCATAGAGGTGGCAGCATGTAGTAGTGACTTGGAGACTTGCTCCAGACCAGACAGCAGAGACATTGCCAGAACTCAAGGTAGGCTCAACCATCAAGCCCAGCTCCCATGGAACTATTTCTTTTGGCTAAGATGCACATCTTCCACCCCAGAATAAAAGATAGTGCACCTTCTCCAAAGGGTGCCAACATCTGGGCTCATATCACATTTAAACAATACTGTTCTCTTCCCATGGATATTTACTAAGACAGGAACACATCCCCATATCTTATCTTGCATGTAAGTAAAAGTAGAATGTCAAATCAAGCAAAAGGATCTCAGCATTTGACACTAAAGGCGAGAGAGCTTTCTACCATTGGCCCAATCTGGTCACCAGGGGAACAGGTTCTCCCATGTCCTCTTTCTATCTCTTCTCTTCATGTCCACTCTTCTCTGTATCTTCTAAATGGCCTCCCATGCTCAGAAAAAGTGCATTCTGGGACAAGGCCCATTCTTTTCCAAATATCTTTAGGAACCACCTAGTTGTCTCTGCTTTCATTGACCTACTAATTTCTCATGAAAGCGTCTCACAAACATGAAGGGAACAAAAGCCAAGAGGACTGGACTACAGTAAGCCAGAGGGAGGGTTACACACCACCCAGTAGGAGTAGTCCTGGAGCTTGCAAGCCCAGAAAGGGTTCCAGAGATTATTCTAAGGGCTTGGAGGAGGTATTTTTAGTATGTTATGCAGCATATCAAAAACACACCCACTGTTATATGATGAATAAACACTTAGGGAGGCAAATGTGAGTAGAGATCACTATGAGGCTATTTCCAGTGAACCCTCTGAGGGGAATCACAAGGTCTGTGTTGTTATTGTAGCACTAGACATAGAGAGAAACTTGAATAGAGAGGAAATATCAGAGGCTGTTTTTCTTTCCAAGTTTTTATTCTATGTGCATGGGCGTTTTGCCTGCATGTATGTATTTGGACCATGTGTGTGTCGGGTGCCCATGGAAACCAGGAAGGGAATCAGATACCTGGAACTAGAATTAATGGTTGTGATCTGGCATGTGGATGCTGGCAACTGAACCCTGTTCTTCTGGAAGAACAGCCAGTGCTCTTAACCACTGAACTATCTCTCTAGTCCCTAGAAATAGTTTTAGAACAGCATAGGAGACATGTGAGGAAAAGATGCCTTATATATAAGACATTCACATCCAAGCCCAAGTAAAAATACACACAATGTAGCTAACAGGGGGCCTGGGGATATTTGAGAGACTCATCTGACCTTAGAGTTAATCTGTAAGTCAGCATAGAAGGCCAAAACATAAACATTTAGAAAAGGTCTGTGGAAAGCCTGTACTGCAGTCTCCAGGGGCTCAAACATGAGAAGTTAACTTGGTTTTCTCCTGTTTTGTGGCCACTGGTACCATACATTTCCTTCTCCAACACTGTCATCTCCAGAATAAGGGAAAACAGATTCTGATTTGTGGACATGGAAAAGTGAATAAAAAAAAAAAAAAAAAAAAAAAAAAAAGTAAGATCTGGGTTGTTTGTTTGTTTTGTTTGATTTTGCTAAGTGGGTTGCATTGAACCACAGTTTGCCTAACATGACTTTACTGCACAAGCTATTGGTAAATGGTTCTTAAATACTGGGATTGATATGGTCTCTCAAGTGAGAGTGTGTTGCAGAGAATATTAAAAAGAAAACTAAATCTGCTGCTACCAGTCCTTCTCGGTCTCTCTCTGTAGGAGCCACTCCAATGTGGACCCTTGCACCTGGGCTCTTTTTCTACCATTCAGTCCCCACACCACACTCTCTCAGCTGTCTTTCTTTTAGTCTGGAACTTTGGCTACCAATTCCCGTGCAGAGCCATGTAGGCCACCAGACTGAAACTGTTCACCCAGGCTGCTCCTCGACCAGCGAAGAACTTAGCTCATATTCTCCACAGCTCAGTAAAAACATGACTCACAACTATCAACTTATCAAACAGGTATATATGTTAAATTCTCAATCCACAAACCCTCTACGCAATAAGCTTACAATCAGCAGACAAAGATATAAGCTGCTCATCCAGAAAAGACATATTAGACTCATAGAAATCCTTTGAAATAATCATAACAAGCTCATCAAACTAGAGATGTACCAAGAGAAACATACATGTTGCCTTCCATCTTGCCTCCAGCTACCGCCTTCTCTTCAGCTCCTCCAGCCTCTTCTCCCGCCTACCTCTCCACTGTCCAATCATGTATCACCTTAACATAAACCTACAAGAATGTGGTAAAATGAGGACTGTATTTGTCCATTCTGTTGCCCTAAGAAACCATAGGTGTGTGGCTAAGACAGAAGAAACTTCTGTCTTCTGTCTTTGATATAAGGTAAAGACAAGGCTTCGAGCTCAGACATACCCCTTTGAGCTTTCTTGGCCTTTCTTGGTTTGTAGAAACATCACTTCAATGTCTGCTTCCTCATGACAAGGCATCTTCTTCTCACCTGTGTGTATCTGGATATGCTGTTCTCACTTTGTGAGTTGTGATGGTTTATGAGAAATGTCCCCCATGGGCTCAACTTGGACCCCTGTTGGTAGTATTGTTTGGGTAGATAGTCTATTTTTTATCAATTTTATATTTACAATAATTTAAGGTGAAAAATACTGAGAACACCTATCTATCGACTCTTCGCTTTCCCCACTGGTAAGTTTCTACATCAGTTTGCTGTAATTGTCTGCCAAGGTTGACACACTTTTATTGCCTAAAGCCCGTAGTTTACAATAGAGCTCATTCTTTGTGTTGTACATGCCATGGTTTTTGATAAACTTGTAACATAGAGAACAGTTTCACTGCCCTAGAAACCCTCTGTCTTCCACTTATCTCCTTTTCCTTCACTTAAGGATCAGTAACTACTGATCATTTCACCATCTCTGTAGCCTTCTTTTTCCAGAATGCCAAATAGAATCATGCAAAATGTAGCCTTTTCACATCGACTCCTTCACTTAGAAACCCATTAAGGTTTCCCTTGCCTCTTTATTGCTAGCTTGATAGCTCCCCCTCAATGCATACATGTGTATGTTTGCATGTGTGTGTGTGCATGCATGTGTATGCACATGTGTGGATGTGCATGTCTATGTATGCATGTGTGCCTATCTGTGTACATATGTGTGTGCACATGTACATGAATGCATGTATATGTTTGTGTGTGTGTTCCCAAGTACCTGTGGAAGCCAGAGATGGGTGGTGGTGATCCCCTCTATCACTCTCCATCTTCCTTTCTGAGTCAGCATTTCTCACTCGACCTAGAACTCACTGACTCAGCAAAACAAGCTGGCCATCAAGCTCCAAATACTCTTCTGTCTCCACCTCCTCAGCTCTCGAATTGGAGATGCACACCACCATCTTCAGATTTTTACATGGGTGCTGGGGACCCAAAGTTAGGTCCTCATGCTTTCATGGTGTGCTGGCTAGTTTTATGTCAATTTGACACAAGCTATAGTCATCTGAGAAGAGGGTACCTTGATTGAGAAATGCCTCTATAAGATCATGTTATAGGCGAGCATGTGGAACATTGTCTTAATTAGTGATTGTTGGGGGGATTCCAACCCATTTCAGGTGGTGCCATCCCTGGGCTAGTGGTTCTGAGTCCTATAAGAAATCAGGCTGAGCAAACCATAATGAGCAAGCCAGTAAGCAGCACCCCACCATGGCCTCACATTGGCTCCTGCCTCCAGGTTCCTTTCCTGCTTCAGTTTCTGTCCTGACTTCCTGATGAAATGTGAAGTGGAAGCACAAGCCGTTTCTTCCCAAGTTGATTTCATCATGGTGTTCTGTCACAGCAACATCAACCCTGACTGGAACACATGGCAAGCACTTTACTGACTAAGCCATCTCCTAACTCCCCTTCATTTCCCTTTGTTGCTGAATAAGATTCCGATTTAGAAATGCACTCACAAAAGGTTTTGCTTGGAAAAATAAGTAAAGACTCTCTTGCCTTAGAATTAAATGAAAAGAAATGCCTAAGAATTGTGTCAAAGGTAAAGAGGAGCCTTGGTTTGGAGGAATAGATGGAGAGAACACAAGACTTCCTGAAGATGGCGTGTATTGGTAGAAGACGGATCGCAGATGCACGTAGAGAGTATTGGTAGAAGACGGATCATGGATGCAGGTGGTGTGTTTTGGTGCAGAGTTGATTATGGATGTGGATAGATAGTTGAGTATGGGTGCAGATAATGGATTGTGGCTGAAGACAGAGTGTATTGGTGATGGATCATGGATACAGATAAAGATATTGGTAGAGGGATGGGTTGTGGATACAGATAGTGTGCATTTGGAGAGGTTGGATTGTGGATTGGCCATGAATACAAGAATTATGATTCTCCTAATGACCTCTTATTCAAGCACAGCTGAGCTGCCATAAGCCTGTTTCTCAAGTACAGGGCCTTAGCACACTCTCTACTACATGGTATCTAAACCTCCTTCTAATAAACGGTTAAGAAAAAAAATAATTAAAGTCCTGAATCTCTCATGCCAAACTCTTGGCTGTATGGATGCCACATAATTCCATCCTAAAGATACCCACATGAGTGAGTGAAGAAGAAAAACTAGGTCCCCAGACTCGGGACTGAGGAAGGGGGATGGGTGTGCAGAAGCATGGGTCGCAGATCTTGTAAAGAGGTTGGACATGCTACTGCAAAGCTTAAGATCTTTCTTACCAGGTGCTGAGCTCTGTATAAGGATTGTTTTCATCAGACTCCATCAGATTCAACCCAAAACTGTCCCCCAAGATCCCCTGCAACAAAACTAAACTGGTGCTGGTTAACACAGGAAAATACTTGGGCAGTCTGTCATCTAGTCACCTACCACTGCTGGATCTTTAGCGCCACCTCGTGGTAGGCGTCTCAATATGATTGCTTCACAAAGGGAACCCAAATGTCTTGGTTTAAAGCTGCAAGGATTAACGCTTTCCTCTTAAGGTCCACGATAAGAGACTCTGTGGTAATGAACAAATGGAGAGCTTTAGGATTAATGTCAGAGAATTTTAAGGCACACAACTTAATCTCAGCAATTACACGCACAATTAGCAGCAGGATTTTATAAGTGTACAAACCGTTGCAGAATTTCGGACACGAGCAATTTTGAACAGTAAGGCCAAGATGAAACGTTCCATCTGTGCAAAGGCACTGAAGAACCGAAAAGGAGGAAGAGAATTTGACCCAGAATAAACCTCCATGAAATGTCCAAGGCCAAATGTCAAGTAAATTAGACAAGAACTCCAACTGCGTGAAGTGGCTTTGGCATTTTTACAGTACTACTTCAGAGAAGCCCTTTCCTTTCCAAAATTGTTTCACCAAAATTGCTTTGATAGTCTAAGGATGGGTCAGTCAGCTTTATTCTAGTCTGAACCCCTAAACTGTTCTTCTAAAGTCTTGGTTCACTGCCTGTCAGACAGGAACTAGAGTTCTTAGAATGTGGAGGGAAGTTTATTATATTTCCTAAACATACATTAAGACATCTAGAATAGCAACTCTTACCTTCTTTATGTCCTGTGGAAGTTTGTATCCCCTTCTATATTTACTTTTGAAATATTTTATTTTTATCTGATGTGAATGCATGTGTGCTGAAGGTATGTCTGCATGTATGTAGGAACACCCAGAAGTCAGTGTGGCAGGTGGTTGTGAGTTCTCATACGGGTGCTGGGATCTAGACCTGGGTTCTCTCTAAGAGAAGTAAGTGTTCTTAACTGCTGAGCCATCGCTCCAGCCCTCTATATATTTCTAATTTTGGTGAGTGATTGCCAAATATATAATATAATTATATTAATTGTACTATTAATAAAAGATACTTAAAATCTACTTTAACAAACATCTGGCTTAGAATTAAAGGAGGAACTTGTATTTATTTGGCAACAGATGCAAAGTAGGTTATTTGACATCTACTGATTTGTTTAATTGCAATGTTACGCTTATACTGATGAAGAAACAGAGACTTGGGGATTTTAAAATGGCCACACTCGGGGTTGTACGTTAAAGGAAAAAGCTGAAACTTAAATCTATGTTTCCTGTCTTGAAGTCTAGTAATATTTTTTTCATGCCATTTCAGTCCATTGGACTGAACGTCAATGAGTCTGTATTATTCTCAATTTTAACAGTACATAGACTACTTTATACTGTACCAGACATCCTTCTGCAAATTCATCACGCTCATCTGCATATCAGACTTCCACTGAGTCCTAATAGAAGGCACATATTTAGTCTCATGGCCCTCAGGCTCATGAAATTACTGCTGTCGCTGATGGTGGTGGTAGTTATGCTGCTATTACTGGTGTGTGTGTGTGTGTGTGTGTGTGTGTGTGTGTGTGTGTGTGTGTGAACTTTCTTCTACAATAATCCTCTATTAAAAAATACTGCAAAGAATACCTACGAAGTAGTGTGTTGAAGAGTCTTTCCGGAGAGGTTCAGACTCTGAGAGGTGAAGTGTTAATTGAAAAACACACAGTCTTCTGAAGTAGGACTTGGGCACACTTGCCAACATAGTTCAAAGCATGATTTCATGTTAAATATGTATTTCTAGCCATCCTTGTCAAGAAAATAATTAATATAAGTTCAGTGGCTTCCTGCATACCACCAGCATTGGAGACGATGGTGTAAAATCTCCGGTACTCTCAAACTTCCTTTGTTTTCTGCCGTCCCACACTTGCGGCCCACCATCACCACCGGTCCATCTCACACCTGTTCTCATTTGTCAGTCTAATGATAGCAAAACAACCCAATCATTCCATCATCCGTCCTCTGTGAGCCCTGGGGGTTTGTTGCTGGACTGAACAACCTCTTCCTAGACAACTCAAAATGGTTGAGATGAGATTTGGAAGAAACGGTATCTAAGGGTATGTAAGAGTACAACAGGCTTGTCAGTTGTGTTTCCCTGTGTCATGCAGCCTCTGCCAGTGGATTCAGTGCTGACTGCTTTCATTGGAATTTGGCTTGAACCTTGATACCACAGCATAGTGGTGGTGTGGCAGGGAAACCTTTAAGAGACAGGGCTAAAATCAAGGTAATTAGGTATGTGTTTCAACCCTCATAAATACATTAATGCTGTCTCTCAGGAGTGAGTTAAGTTTCTTCAAGGAGTGAATTCATTAATTCCCATGAAATCGGGTTGTTTTCAAGGGAGCCTGGTACCTCCCCACTGTCTTGCTTCCTTGCTCACACAAACGCTCTGTCAGTAGGCTCTTTTCTTTTCCACGTCTCCGCCATGTTGTGATGCAGCCACAGGGGCCCATCATAAGATGCTGGTGCTATTAGCAAGACGTTGTTTGGATTTTTGTGCCACCAGAATCATCATGAGCTCAGTAAACAGTGTGTGTGTGTGTGTGTGTGTGTGTGTGTGTGTGTGTGTAGGTGTATAGGTGTATATCTGTTGTCTGTGTGTCTCTGTAGATATCTGTGTAGTTATCAGTGTGTGTGTGTGTGTGTGTGTGTGTGTAGGTATGTGTGTGTCTCTCTGTCTGTGTATATATATATATATATATATATATATATATATATATATATGGGGATGCAGGTGTGTTTGTGTATGTGTAAGTGTGTCTCTCTGTGTATATTTGAGATGTGTGAGTAGGAGTGTGTGTAGTATGTCTGTGTGTCTGTGTATATGTGTAGGGGTATGTGTAGGTATATCTGTACATGTATATGTAGCTGTGTGTGTGTGTGTGTGTGTGTGTGTGTGTGTGTGTGTGTGTACAGGCTAGTGCAGGGTACTGAGCCCAAGGCATTGTGCTCATGTGCTTTTCTTCTGTAATATATGACAACCTATTATACTTTGACTAACATTCTAGTCCTAAGCCTGGCATAGGAAACACAGGCAGATGGAGAATGAACAACAATCCATAACCACTCCAAAATTAGAAAATATAGATGCCTTACTGAACATGAAGAGCATCTCTGAAGAAGGTATTGTTCACTCACTCAGTGGCAAAATGCTGGTGCTTTTATTCTTGTATTAAGAACGAGACAATAGCTGCTCTTACCAACTCTGCTTAATATTGCCATGGTGAGACAGAGAAGCGAAAATGATCCATGTGTTAAGATTACACGTAGTAGATCTGCCTCAGCAAGGAGGAGTCCTGTAAGTGAGGACACAGAGGGGAGCCCAGTCATCATCTCGGCTGACTCCATTTTGTCCCTCTTGCATGATCTCTGAGTCACTTATCTCAGGTTCCTGGCACTGTGAAGCCTGTAGACAGATCCTATTATAAAGAGAATGGAATTGGTCCCTCGGGCAACTGCAGACAAAAGACACCAACAGGACTTCATAGGATCAGTGAAATAATGATCAGTGAGTGAACACTATAACCAGAGTCTTGACTAAGCATAAGTTTGTCTTTTCTCCACAGAATCCCCCAAATCTTCTCAGTGACTCCAGGGCAGGGCTTAGGAAGCCGGTCCCTCCAGGATGAGGCTTAGGAAGCCCATCCCTCCTTCCCTCCCAGTGTGGTCACATTGAAGAACTTTCTTTCTCACTGCAGTACCACTGAGCTCTAAGACTACATGTGGCTGAATCTCACATGTAGCCTTAGACTTCAGGGACTCTAAAGTCAGGCTTCTTTCCTATTCCCAGTAACACTTTTCATGCAGATGACTTGATTGAATACACA
The DNA here is from genome assembly GCF_963924665.1 of Micromys minutus. NCBI lineage: Eukaryota > Metazoa > Chordata > Mammalia > Rodentia > Muridae > Micromys > Micromys minutus. The sequence continues at coordinate 39,798,368 of NC_137953.1, read as the reverse complement.
GAGAATCCACCCAAGAATAAAACTGCTAAAAATTCTAGTTCAGCTTAGTAACATTATAGGGCCCAGAGTAAATATAAAAATATATATTTTATATTCTAGGAACAAGAAACTAGAAAATAAAAATATATTTTTATATTCTAGGAACAAGAAACTAGAAATGAAACAAAAATAACCCCATTTATATTTCTAAAAGTAAAAAACAGAGATATAGTTAATATAAGGCCTAAATACACTAACATTGCTGATATTGATTAAATGACATATAAAAAGACATTAATATTATGTTTGGTGATGTAAATTCAATATTTTGGAATGGTTAGATGTCCTTTTTTTTTTTTTTTTTTTTTTTTTTTTTTTTTTTTTTCCCTGAGAGAGGATATCTCTGGCAGTTCTGGGACTCTCTATGTAGACCAAGCTGGTCTCAAACTCTTTGTCTCTGCCCCTGAATGCTGGGATTAAAGGTTAAATACCTTTAAAATAACTTATAGATTCAACATGATTTGAGCCCAAATCAAGGGTGTGTGCGAGGGGAGGTGGAAATACAAAAACTGATCCTAAATTTCACATTGAAATTTGGAGAACCTAGAACAGGAACATATTAGTCACTTTTCTCGTTGCTATGATGAAATACAAGAGCAACATAAGGAAAAGGTTTTATTTCAAACTCTGAAGGCACTTTGTCACAGAAGGTATGGCAGCGAGTGTCCAGAAGTATGGCGGCAAAAGGAAGGTGCAGCTGGAAGGAAGCAGAGAGGGCGGTGCAGCTTGCCTTCTCCTCATGAGACCACACTGATCACGTTTAGAGTGAGCCTTGCCTCCTCAGTTAAACATCCAAGAAGATGTCTGCACAGTCATATCTACCCATGCTTATGTCTCCCAGTTATCTCTAAGTGTTTCAAGCTGACAACAAAGATCAACCATGACAAGTATGGTATTGGTGTCAGGAGACCAGTGAATCAGTTCTCTCTCCCTTGTTCTCCCTACACCTGATCCCCCTTCCCTCCTCCATCCACTTCATTCCCTCTATCCACAGAGCAAGGAGAGAGAACAGAAATCGGAGGCTGTGGGGAATCTCTAGGACATGCTAGAGACCAGGGATGGAAGATAGGGGCTGGGTGTCTGTGGGAGTGATGAGACTCCTAGCAATAGGGGATATGGATCATGAAGTGGCCACTTCCTACAGCCCAAATCTTGTCCTGCCTACAAGATGTGCAGGGATGAAAATAGAACAAAGATGGGGGGAATGGCCAGCCAATGGCTGGCACAACATGAGACCCATCCCATAGGCAAGAACCAATCCCTGACACTATTAATGATGCTATGTTATACCTGCAGACAGGAGCCTAGCATAAGTGTCCCGTGAGAAGCTCTACTCAGTAGCCAATGGAAACAGATACAGAGACACCCCCCCACCCATCCAAACATTAGATGGAGCTCAGGGAGTCTTGTCAAAGAGTTGGGGGAAGGAAGAAGTTAGGGACCCCACAGGAAGACCGACAGAGTCAACTAACCTGGATTCTTGGGAGCTCCCAGAGACTGAACCATAAACCAAAGAACATACGTGGGCTAGAACCGTTCACCCCACCCCAGTTATATAGCAGATGTGCAGCTTGGTCTTCATGCTTGTCTCCCAACAACTGGAGTGGGGGCTGTTTGTGAATCTGTTGTCTGCCTGTGGATCATGTTCCCCTAACTGGGCTGCCTTGTCTAGTGGCAGAGGATGTATGCCTAGCTCTGTGGTGACTTGATGTGAAGGGGGTATACACAGAGGGGCTCCCCACTCTCAGAGGAGAAGGGAAGGAGGGAATGGGATCTCTTTGAGAGGGTACTGGGAAGAGGGGGGGGGCTAATATTTGGAAAGTGAATAAATAAATATTAAAAAGAAGTAGATCAGTATATGTTCTCTGACAACTTTTCAAGGTGAGTCAGAGATAGAAAGGATGGTATTCAGTCATATAGCATAGGAGCTGGATGACCATATGGGACAGACAAACCTTAGTAGAAATTAGCTCCACACAGATGTGAGACCTAAATGTAAAAATGAAAATTATAAAACCTTTAAAGAAAATGTGGAAAAATCTTAAACCTTAAGCAAAATATATTTAAGTAGGCCATTATATACATGCACACTATGAATGAAAACAAAGACACTAAGTTATCTTCAACAAACTTCAAAGATTCTGTTCATCTAAAGGGACTTTACAAAAAACAAAAAGGCAAAGGATAGACTGGTGTGAATATCTTGGAACAAAAATGTGAAAAGAGTTCTTACAATTCGCCGAGAAAACGATTACCTTTTTAAAATGTGAAAAACATTTGAATAGCTGCCTCATTGAGGAAGACCTGCTGTAGACAATTTACAGATCAGGATGTCCTCAGATAAACAAGCGATGTAAGTGCTGTAATGAAGTGTGCTTGCTGGGTATCTTAGGTAGGGTTTTACCACTGTAAACAGACACCATGACCAACGCAAGTCTTATAAGAACAACATTTAATCAGGGCTGGTTTACAGGATTAGAGGTTCAGTCCATTATCATCAGGGTAGGAAAACGGCAGCATCCAGGCAGGCATGGGGCTGGAAGTTCTATATCTTTATCTGAAGGCTGCTAGCAGAATACTCATTTCCAGACAGCTAGGATGAAGGCCTTAAAGGCTACACAGTACCATGCCTACTCCAAAAGGACAACACCTACACAAGCAGGACCACGACTACTTCTCCTCCTTCTCCTTCTGGATATATTTTATTTACATTTCAAATGATATCCCCTTTCCTGGTTTCCCCTCTATAAACCCCTATTCCATCTCCTCATCCTACTTCTATGAGGCTGCACCCCACCCACCTACCTCTTCCCACCCTCATGCCCAGACATTCCCCTCCTCCTCCTTCTTCTGGATATATTTTATTTACATTTTAAATGTTATTCTCTTTCCTGGTTTCCCTCTATAAACTCCCTATCTCATCCCCTCCCCTTACTTCTATGATGGTCCACCCCACCCATCTATCTCTTCCTACCCCCATGACCTGACATTCCCTGAGGCTTTGAGCCTTGGCAGGACCAAGGGTTTCTCCTCCAATTGATGCCCAGCAAGGCCATCCTCTGCTACATGTGCAGAACCACAACTTCTAACACTGCTACTCCCTGTGCTGAGCATATACTAACCATCACACTGGGACTGTGATACACAGTTCCCAGGAATATAAATTTTAAAGCAGATTGGAAAATAGTTTGGCCACACCTTTAAAAAAATAAGCATGCACCTAACCATAAAACCTGGGTATCACTTTTTAAAATGTACCTCAAATGAAAGCATATGTCCCCACAGTTGTATATTAAAACATTGAATCCACCTTTATTCATGGTAGAAAAGAAATAAATGTAAATATCCAGCAACAAGCTAATGGATGAACAAGTTGTAATGTGTCCACTGGACAGGTGGCAGCGTATCCATGAAAAGAACACATCACTCCTATAGTACCATGCCGAGAGAAAGAAGATGGCAACCAAACATTCCATACTGCAAGGGTGTGTTGATAGGCAACTCAGCCAGAGGCAGATGTAGCAGGTGGTGACAGGAAGTAGATTAGAGGTTGTGTGGCAGGGTTAACTGGGAAGGGTTAGCCCCTGGCGGGTGACACAAGTGTTCTATAAAACTTCACTACTGCCCGCTTCACTTTACCAGACATCTTCCGTCTGTATTCTTATGATGGGTGCATTTTACTGCATGCAAATTAGATGTAAAGTCAAAATTGTAGTGAGGAGAAGGACAGTAAAGCGTAGGTACTGGTGTGTCTGTTAGATGCCTTAGGTAGGTTATCTGTTAGGTGAGGAAAAAGAAGATGACTCATGGGCCAGATTTCCTGAAATGGGAAAGAAGCAGTGCCTTTCAGAGTGCAGGTGTGTAAAAAAATCATGACTAAATAAATTGTATACATTTATATATACATATTATATAAGTATATAATAAATATTTACAAGGTTAAATGTATATAATACTTCACTTTACCAAAAATTAATATATATTTAAATGTACATAATACGTTAAATCTTGTAAGTATTTATTATATACATGAGGAGCTGGGTGTTTTGTGGGAAAAAAGTATCTCTTGTATAGTTAGGAATGCCATCAAGGAGGGGAATCCTAGGTATAAAATAAATAATCAATCAACTAAATATATAATTGCAGGTTCCTATGAGAGTTTGCTATCAAAGATGAGCAAGCTAAGGAACAGTTAGGAATAACTCTTGTTATTTATTGTATTTTTTATTAATTTTATTAATAAATTTGGAGATTGAAGAAAGGCCTTGAACTTGTCTATTGTATGGGGACATTTTCATTCCCAGCGTCCATTTGTGTTTGCTTTAGTACTGAGCTGTACTCCAACCTTGAGGAACCACACACATGCTTGAGGGAGTCAGAAAGGTGAATGGAAGTTCGTCGGTAACTAAATGACACGGTTAACTAAATGACACGGTTAAAGGGAAAGTGAATACCTTGGGGCTAGAAAAGGTTGGACATGTGCTGATATTTCTAAAAGTTGCCATTGAAGTGCAAGGACCTGAGTTCAGATCCCAACACCCATGTGAGAAATTGGTGTCTATGCCTGTGATACCAGCCCTGGGCAGGAGAAGATGGGAGGAACCCTAGAGCTTGCTGGCCAAATTTCTGAGTTCCAGACTCAGTGAGAAACTCTGCAACAAAAATAAAGCTGAGAGCAGTTGAGGAAGACACCCCTCATACACACATATGTAGACACAAAATACATACACAGATACATATGTACACATATTATTATAGGTGAATTTTTAAAGAAGTAATATAAAAGTGAAACCATAGGAAACTTACAGACAATATTGGCAAATATTTGGTCATGTAGATAGCTCTATCAGAGTGTATCTAAAATTTAGTTTTAGAAGTTCAAGTTTTTTTAATGTCAAAATTTTCAGTGACCAAATATTAAAGCAAATGAAACCAGAAAATATCTCTAATAAGTCAAAGGGTTGTCATCCTTACTTCAGAGATAGTGTGCATCAAACTACTAGGAAAAACATTAAAGTATTGATCTATCTCAGTCACCATTAAATGATTGTTCTAAATCAATTTGATCTTTTGGCCAGGTAGGTAAGTTCATAGAATTTAACAGCAGGCATACACATAAAGAAGAATGTATAAGATATAAGTAGAAGATGTTGGAAAACAATTTAAGGATGAGACAACATGCAGAATCCTTTGTTTTCTGGTGTATGGGGACATCTCCCTCTCCCCTGGGACATTTTGATTTTCTTATGCTCGACACAAAAAGTATTGTAAGCCTGGAAACAGATTTTTATACCAGTTATTCCTATTTTGAGGCTTCTATGTTTATTTTTATTTATGGGCATATACCTCTGTAAGTCTATGCCACATGTGGGTGGGAACTCTCAGAAGGTAGAAGAAGATAGAAGGCGTGCCAACTTCTGGGGCTGGGATTATACTTTCCGTGGGTGCTGGGAAGTGAACCCAGGTCCTTTGCAAAAGTAATAGGCATTTTTCAACCACTAATCCCCTGAGACTGTCCTGTTTTGCTGGGGAAGGTTTAAGAGGGTGGCTTTGAGATGGGTGTCCATTCTCATCCCATCTTCACAGGACTCACATGCACTCATTCCTTGGGCCTCACAAATTCAGAGATAGAGGTCTGAGCTGGAATCCTCAGCCCAGACACTGTATTGTCACACACATTTGCATTCTGAGATCATGTCCAGTTTAGTCTCTAGCCCTGTTGGATTTCTTTCTGGACAGCTTAGTTATGCACTTTGGGTAACATTGTTTTAGTTTATCTACTGTTTGTAGGTATTGGCATGTAGGAACTTTCAAGTCTTGAACCAAATTTGTAAATGAGTAGTCTTATGAATAGCTTAGATTGCTATTGCTTTCAAAGGCCCCCCACCTAAAAGAACTATTCTTATTTTATGCAGGCGAAAAGATGCAGCTATTTTAATTGCATTGTTGTTTATTAGAATGATGTTGCAGGTTTATTATTTTGACTGAAATCTCAGTTTTCCTAAACAATAGCAATACCAAACAAAACCACTAAAAATACTTGATGGATGTTATGCTTCTAAAAGGGAAAAACAGCCACCAAGTTAAAAACAACAACAACAAAAAAAAAAAAAAAATACATTACAAGTAGAATTTTCCCCTTGTTTAAGAACACTCAGGAATTGGATTATGTGGGAGATGGCTTTGCAGAACAATAATGTAGACCTTGCTTCATCCTAGGTCTGGTCTTTTGTTCTTATAAACTGTCATAGAGAAGAGGCAGCTGCTATTGCAAGCTGGAGCCCAAGTGAGGTGAGGAGGGGTGGCACCGGATGGCACGGAGACACATTAAGACAAGGAGCAATCAGAAGAAACGGAAGTCCTGATAGACAGAGGGGACAAGTTTCACAGAGGGTTTTCTACAAACCCCATTCAATGATTTGGAAAATATTCTGTCTCCTAGGAAGCCATTGGTTTCTTGAAAGGCCTCATTTACATATTTCCAATCTGGTAGTTGTAGATTCAGTGGATATTAAAGGTCAAAATAAGGAAGGGCTTTTAAGCATAAATACCACAAGAACACCTCTTCTTATATATTTTTTTTTCTTTGCAGGAAACACAGAGTCTCGAGAAGTATCTGTGTGCATAAATCGGATAAACACAACGAAGTGAATGTTAAAAGAATTTGCTCCCATTTTCCGCTTAGAAGAGCTGACAGTGGGGTCCATCTGCTCCTGCCTCAGAATTGATCTGAGGAGATATAGAGAAAGCTACCGACGGGCAGAATTGCATCCTAACATCTACTTTCCGGAACTCTCTCCCTTGTTACTGATAATGCCTCTAAACGAGCACGGCCCAGGTCCCGGAACTAAGGGTTAGGAAGAGTGAAGGGTTAGGGTAGCGGTGATGTCCACCAGCTATTTCTATCGTTTATGTTCTACTTATTTCCTGACCCGTCCAGCAGGTCCGGTTATTCAGGGTCCCGAAGAGGCCTTCGTCCTGAAAGTCATGGGGGCGAGAGAGAAAGGAAGTCAAGCGCGCAAAGAATGACACAGAGTCAGTCTGGATGGTGTCAAGGCTTCATTGAGGGTTTGGTGCTAACAGCTTATATGGGCTGGGCAAAAAGGGGGAAGCAGGGTGCAGTGGAATTTTTACAGCATCTATGTGACCAGGGAGAGGGTAGCACTGCGGTTACAGATTAACAGCCAGGTAATTGTCCCAGGATATCTTATCTTGTCACCTAGCAGCTAATCTCGGCAGAACCTCATAGTGGTGAACCTCGGAAAGGTCAGGCTCTCACGGGTGGGGGTGTAGGTACAGCATTGACCAGTTCTAAGGTGGCTGCTGTGCAGTCATTTTCTTAAGCATGGTTCTCAGGCATGGCTCCCTACAATTTCCTATCTTAAAGCTCAACATTGTCATGTTAAAGACAATGTCTTCTCTCTGGCAACCTACAAGCCTATGGTTTCTAGGCTGATACCTTGGTGTGTATGGCTCCTGCCTTTTACCTAAACAGAGTTCTTTATCTCACATAATAGGATGTATAGAGGTTTGTCAGGATCCAGATATAGACTGACCACTTGGTTCCATGACATCATTAAAGACCCTGGTTCTTTCTTCCTCTGTCTCCTGTCATCCTCTGCGAGGTGGCTCAGCCTCAGGCCGGCTCCCTTCATGGTAAGTAGTAATAACAGCAGTTATTAAGTAGATATTCGTCGTCATATTATGTAGATATGATGAAGCAAAAAAAAAATGGGACCATCTCTTTGTAAATTTATTTTAAGGTGTTTGCCTGTTTGCCCTTCTGTGTACCATATGTGTACCCAGTGACCATGGGGGCCAGAAGAGAGTGTCAGATCCCCTGTAACAGGAGTCACAGATGACTGTCAGCCACTGAACCACCTTCTGAGCCTCTACTTTTAAGAAGATATTTATTTATTTATTTTATGATTTAACGGATGAGTGTTTTACCTGTATCCATAGCAATTTCTCCTGATGCCCATCGATTAGATGAGGAATTGGTAATGTAGCCCCATTGAGTCCCAAGAGTCTTGAGGGAAGTCTGCTGAGAGATGGTGAAAATGCTTGTCTTCCAAGTGTGAGGACAAACCCCCAAACATACGCTGGTTTAGTATGGCAGCCATTATAATTCTGATCGGGATTTAAATTCTCTTTACCAAATGACTGCACCATGCTCTTTTTTTTTTTTTCATTTGTTTATTTTTTTCACTTTGCATCCGATTGCAGCCCCTCTTTCCTCAGTCTCACCCCCATCTTCCTCTCCCTAACACCAACTCCCCTTCTCCTCAGAGAAGAGCAACACCCCCACCCCCTCCCAGGGTACCAAACTATCCTGGCATATCATGTACATCAGGACTAAATACATCCTCTCCCACTGAGGCCAGACAAAGCAGTCCAGGTAGGGCAAAGTGTTCAAAGGCAGACAAAAGAGTCAGGGACAGCCCCCAATCCAATTGTTAGGGATCCACATGAAGACCAAGTTGCACATCTGCTACCTATGTATAGGAAACCTAGGTCCATCCCATGCATGCTCTTTGGTTGGTAGTCTAGCCTCTGTGAGTCCCCATGGGCCCAGGTTATTTTACTTTGTAGGTCTCATGGTATCCTTGACCCCTCTGGTTCACTCAGTTCTATCCCCTACTCTTCTACAATATTTCCTGAACTCTGCCTGATGTTTGGCTGTGGGTCTCTTCATCTGTTTCCATCGGCTGATGGATGAAGCCTCCCAAAAGACAGCTATCCTAGACTCCTGTCTGCAAGCATAATAAAGTATCATTAAGAGTGTAAGGGATTTGTTCTTGCCCATGGGCTGCTTCTTAAGTTGCACCAGGAATTGGTCAGCAATTCTCTCAACCTCTGCTCCATCTTTATCCCTGCACATTTTATAGGCAGGGCAAATTTGGGGTAGAACATTTTGTGGGTAGATTGGTGTTACCCCCTCCTTCCACTGGAAGTTCAGCCTACTATGGGGGCCACTTTAGATTCCATATCCCCTGCTGCTAGGAGTCTCAGCTAGGGTCACCCCCACAAACTCCCAGGAGCCTCTTTCTCTGGCCTGTCCAAGAGATGACCCCACACTGATTTCTATTCTATTTCTCAGACCTCCCCTAATCCCTACCTCAGTTTCCCTCTTCACCCTTCTCCTACCTGGTTCCTTCTTTCCACCCATTTCTGATGTCTATTTTATTTCCCATTCTGGGTGAGATTTAAGCATCTTCCATTGAGCCCTCTTTGTCACTTAGTATCTTTGGGTCTATGGATTATATCATGGTTATCCTATACCTTATGGCTAATATTTAGAGTATATAGCATGTGTGTCTTTTCAATCTTAGCCATTCTAACAGACATAAGATGGAATCAGAGTTGTTTTAATTTACATTTTCTTGATGACTAAGGACTTTGTACATTTCTTAAGTGCTTCTTGGCCATTAGAGTTTCCTCTGTTGAGAATTCTCTGTTTATATCTATACCCTTTTTTTAAATTGACCGTTTAGTTTGTTGGTGTCTAACTTCTTGAGTTCTCTATATATTTTGGGTATTAGATCTATATTGGATGTAGGGTTGATAAAGACCTTTTTCCATTTTGTAGGCTGCTATTTTATCCCTTTTCTGGTGTCCTTTACCTTATAGAAGATTTTCAGTTTCATGGGGTCCCATTTATTGTTTATCTTAGTGCCTGAGCTGTTGGTGTTCTATTGAGGAAGTTGTCTCATGTACTGATATGTTCAAAATGTTCATCATTTTTTATTCTATTAGATTTACTGTATCTGGTTTTATGCTGAGGTCTTTGATCCACTTACAGCTGAGTTTTGTGCAGAGTGATCAATATGAATCTATTTGCATTCTTCTACATACTCACATCCAGTTAGACCAGCACCATTTGTTGAAGATGCTTTCTTTTTTCATCGTATAGTTTTGGATTCTTTGTCAAAAATCAAGTGTACATAGGTGTTTGAGTTTATTTCTGGGTCTTCAATTTGATTCCATTGATCAACTTGTTTTTATGCCAATAGAATTCTATCTCTATCACTATTTCTCGGTTATACAGTTTGAAATCAGGGATAGTGATACCTCCGGACATCTTTCATTGTACAGGACTGTTTTAGCTATCCTGAGATTTTTATTTTTTCCATGTGAAGTGGAGACTTGCTCTTTCAAGGTTTGTAAAGAATTGTTTTATAATTTTGATGGGAATTGCATTGTATCTGTAAATTGCTTTTGGTAAGATGGCCATTTTCAGTTTATTAGTTCTACCTATCCACAATCATGGGAAATCTATCTTCTGAAATCTTTTTTGGTTTCTTTCTTCGGAGACTTGAAGTTTTTATCATACAAGTATTTCACTTGGTAGGTTAAAATTACACCAAAATATTTCATATTATTTGTGGCTATTTCCACCTATTTATCATTTATATAAAGGAAGGCTACTGATTTTTTTTCAGTTAATTTTTCTATCCAGCCCCTTTGCTGATGGTGTTTATCAGATGTAAAAGTTCTCTGGTATAATGTTGGGGTCACTTATGTTTATTATCATAAGCCTTTGAATATTGATACTTTAACTTCCTTCTTTACAATATGTATCCTCGTTGATCTCCTCTAGTTGTCTTATTGTTCTAGCTAGAAATTCAAGTACTATATTGAATAGATATGGAGAGAGTGGACTGCCTTGTCTTGTCCCAATTTTAGTAGAATTGCTTTAAGTTTTTCTCCCTTAATTTGATGTTGGCTATTTGCTTGCTGTATATTGACTTTATTATGTTTAGGTAAGGGCCTTGTGTCCCTGTTTTTTTCCAAGACTTTCCTAATGAATGTGTATTGAATTTTTCTAAGGATTATGATTTTTTTAGATTCAATTTACTAATATTTTACTGAGTATTTTTACATTAATGTTCAGAAGAGAAATTGGTCTGAAATTCTTTTTGTTCAGTCTTTGTGTAGTTTAGGTATCAGGGTGATACCTCTGGTGTCATAGAATGAGGTTGGCAATGTTCCTTCCATTTCTATTTTGTGGAATAATTTGAGGAATATTGGTATGAGCTCTTCTTTGGATGTTTAGTAGAATACCATGCTAAAACTATCTGGTTCTGGGCTTTTTATGGTTTGGAGATTTTGATGATTGACTTTACTTCCTTAGGGGTTATAGGAGTGTGTAAATTGTTTACCTAACCTTGATTTAACTTTGGTAGTAGAATCTACCAAGAAATGTGTCAAGAATTCTGTCATCCATTTTGTTTAGATTTTTAAGTTTTGTAGAACATAGGCTTCTGAAGTAAGGCATAATTATTCTTTGGATTTCCTTGGTGTCTGTCTCTCTTTTCATTTCAGATTTTGTTAATTTGGATACTGTCTCTTTGCCTTTTAGTTTGTTTGAATAAGGATTTGTCTATTTTGTTGATTTTCTCAAAGAACCAGCTCTTGGTTTCCTTGATTCTTTGTATTGTTCTCTTTGTTTCTAATTGATTGATTTCAGCCCTGAATTTGATTATTTCCTGCCCTTTACTCCTCTTGGGTATGTTTGCATTTTGTTTGTTCTAGAGCTTTTAGGTGTGTTTTTAAATTGTTAGTATGAGATCTCTCCAATTTCTTTAGAAAGACACCTAGTGCTATAAACTTTCCCCCTTAGTACAGCTCTTATTGCATCCCATAGTTAGGATATTGTCTTAGTTAGGGTTTCATTGCTGTGAAGAGACACCATGATCAAGGCAACCCTTATAAAGGCAAAGATTTAATTGGGGCTGGCTTACAGTTTTAGCAGTTCAGTCCATTATCATAAAGCATGGTAGTGTACAGGCCTACATGATGTTGGAGGAGCCAAGAGTTCTACATCTTGATCTGAAGGCCACAGAAGGAGACTCTCTTCCACAAACAGCCAGGAAGAGGGTCTTTTCCTCACTGGGTTGAGCTTGAGTACTAGGAGATACCAAACCTGCCTACACAGTGACACACTTTCTCCAAAAAGGCCACACCTCCTAATAGTGTCACTTCCCATAGGTTAAGCATATTTAAACCACTACGAATATGTTGTGCCTTCATTTTCATTGAGTTCTAGAAATTCTTTGATTTCTTTCTTTCCTGACCCAGTGGTCATTGTGTAAAGAGTTGTTCAGTTTCCATGAGTTTGTAGGCTTTCTGTTGTTTCTGTTGTTGTTGAAGTCCAGCTTTAATCCATGGTGATCTAGTAAAATACAAAGGGTTATTTCAAATTCTTGAATATGCTGAGGCTTGTTTTGTGACTGACTATATGGCCAATTTTCAAGAAGGTTCTATGAGGTGCTAAAAAGAAGGTATGTTCTTTTGTGTTTCTGTGAAATGTTCTGTAAATGTCTGTTAGGTTTCTTTGAGTCATCATGTCTGTTAGTTTCCTTATTTTTCTATCTAGTTTCTGTCTTGATGACCTCTTCATTGGTGAGAGTGAGATGTTGAAGTTACTTAATATTAACGTATGAAGTTCATTTCAATGTGGTAGTTAAGTTTTAGTAATGCTTCTTTTATGAATATGGATGCTCTTTTAGAGCATAGATGTTCAAAGTTGAGACATCATCATGGTGAATTTTTTCTTTCATGAGTATGAAGTGCCCTTCCCTATCTTTTTTCATTTATTTTGGTTGAAAGTCTATTTTATTAGTTATTGAATGGCTACTTCATCTTGCTTCTTGGGTCTGTTTGCTTTGAAAACCCTTTTCCAGCCCTTTATTCTGAGGTTATTTCTGTCTCCCCCGCCCCCGCACCCTCTGAGGTGAGTTTCTTGTATGCAGCAGAATGATGGATCGTGTTTTTGCATCTATTCTGTCAGCCTGTGTCTTTTTACTAGGGAATTGAGCCAGTTGATGTTGAGAGATATTAATTACCTATGATCATTAATTCCTGTTATTTTGATGTTGGTAATGGTGAAGTGTGTGTGTGTGTGTGTGTGTGTGTGTGTGTGTGTGTTTCTTTTGGTTTTATTGGTGCAGGGTTATTTATTTTTTGTGTAGTTAGCTTCCTTAGTTTGGAATTTTCAAGTATCTTCTATAGGGCTGGGTATATGAATATTGTTTAAATTTTGTTTTGTTGTAAAATGTCTTGTTTTCTCCATCTATGATGATTAAATTTTTTGCTGGGTATAGTAGTCTGGGCTGACATTTGTGATATCTGAGTGTCTGCAAGATTCTGCAAGATATCTGCCCAGGCCCTTCTTGCTTTTAGATTCTCTGTTGAGAATCAGATATAATCTGATAGCTCTGCCTTTATATGTTACTTAGGACCTTTCCTTCTCTCAGCTATTAATGTTTACAAGCATTTCTTTCTTCAGTTTGAAAAAGTTTTCTTCTACGATTTTGTTGAAAATATTTTCTGATTTTCTGGGCCTTAGATCTGGGAGTCTTCACCTTCTTCTACTCCTATTGTCTGTGGGTGTTTTTTGACACTGTCCCAGATTTTTTTGGATTTTTAAAAAACTTTTAAAATTTAGTAATTTTTCCTTCATATCTTCTATGCTTGAGATTCTCTCTTTCCTCTCTTTATTCTGTTGGTGATACTTGCATCTTTAATCTCTATTCTCTTCCCTAGGTTTTCCATCTCCAGGATTCCTTTAGTTTGTATTTTCTTTATTGATTCTATTTTTTATTCAGGTCTTAAACAGTTTTATTTACTTCCTTCATTTGTTTTATTGTATTTTCCTGTATGTCTTTAAAGAATTTATTCATTTCCTTTTTAAATGCCTCTATTATCTTTATAAAATGGGATTTAAAGTCATCTTCTTGTGCTTTGGCGGTATTGACTTGCTGTTATAGGAGAGCTAGACTCTGCTGATGTCATAATAACCTGGGTCTTGTTGATTTGTGTTTTTACACTGGCCTTTAACAATTTGTTTGTTCCTGGTGTTGCCTGGGTATTCCTGATGCTGACAAAGACTACTCATAAAAGCAGGCAGAACCTAGGGTCTGACAATGGAACTTATGGGGTAGCATGTTACTCACCTCTGCTGTGTGGACCTAAATGTCCCTGGGGTTCTTCAGGCCTCCTTGTGAAGAGGGCAGAGCCATGGGCCTTCTGGTGGAGCTCAGGTGACAGCATGCTGCTCACCTCTGCTAGCTATGCCCAGTGTGGACTTGGCAGGCAGGGTGACTGTGCCACTCTTGGTTTTTCCCATCCTACTTAGAGGTCATTTCTGTCCAATATCTTCTACACATGGAGAATGTTGTCTTAGGGTTGGTCCCACCTAACTGGAAGCTACTGGATTTTAAGATGGTCTGTGATAACAGTCCTGCTAAAATACTACACTCACCGGCTTTCCTTGTTGACTACAGATTGGCCATATCTCGACTTCCAGAGATACCCCCTCACCATCAATAAACATGGTCTTGCCTAAGGCCAGATTGACCTTATCTTTCTTTCCATCTTCTATCTCTCTACAGCTGCTTTTAAATACTATAACAGTGTGGGATCATTTTTGGGAAAATCCTACAAATACTGACAGATAGAAGACTCTTCTAATTCTGGGGTTTACTGGATGTCACCAATATCCAATGTCATAGCACCTCAGTGTCTTTAGGAGACCATCAACTGATTTATAGATGACAAAGCCCACACATTCAATGTGTGGCTTATTTCCACTCTATAAAAAGTACTAGATATGTGCTAGATATGAAAAGAGATTCTAGTTCCTATCTTTGACGGTGCAAAATGTTTTTCTCTCCAAAGATTCCAGGCAAGTGCTAAAGGTAGGGGCGAATTCCAGTATCCTCCAGGGCTTACTTTCCTGCTCTTCAAGAACTTTCTTCAGTGATTAGTCATACTGACCAAAGAAGAGCACAACCCAAGCCCTTTTTTTTCTGATTGTGTGTATCTCCATGGTGGATGCAAGTCTCTATTGTCACAGGTACTCATTTTGTCCCAAAGGAAGCTCTATCCGGTGTGTCTCATTACGGATATTGTGCCATGACATTTACAAAATTTATAGACAGGAACCACATAAGTTACAAAAATGTCAAAAAAATTACGTGTTGATTAAGTTTGTAAACTAATGTGAATTCACAGTCATGGCTATCCTGGGCACATGTAATCCACAGATACAGGTTAGACATGCTGACAAGAATGTCTAAAACTGTGAAAGGGGGCTAGTCTCAGTCCTTGGGTAATAGAAAGTTTTGGGCTAAGTCAGTTTCTGGTTGGCTGCCGGAGACTATGAAAGGCTAGCTAGTAGTTAAGACTGACGATTCTATAAACTGAATCTTAATGCAACCGGACTTAGCATGGAGTAGAATTGACATGCATTCCCAAAACCTAACCTTCATATCTACCTACAGTAAATAATATCCATTTAAGACCAAGCATGTTCATGGTTTTATAGTCACAGATTTCAGGTATGTATTTCGAACTTTACTATCATCTCTCATTATCCCTGACGTTTTTATTCTTACAGAAAAATCACGATTGGTATCTAAAGTGAGAGATTCAGACTAGAAACATTGCCATTTTTTTTGAGAAGGGTCAAGTCAGACACCATGTAGTATATAGAAAGTCTGGATAGAGGCTATGGGCTTGGTGATATCTGTGATGGCTATTCCAAATTGTCAACTTGACTATATCTGGAATGAACTGCAATGCAGAGATGGAGGGGCAGATCTGTGATCCATATCTTGAGGAATAATGGCCATAAAAAGCTTAGGCTCAAGCAAGGTGGTACACACCTTTAATTCTAGGAGACAGAGGCAAGCGGACCACCTGAAACACCTAGCCTTCTGGGACTGAGCAACTCCTAGATTCTTGGGCTTCTCATTCACAGCTGCCCATCATTGGGTTAGTTGGGCTGCAGACTGTAAATCATTCCAATAATTTCTTTTAACACATAGAGACACCCCATAAGTTCTGTGACTTTAGAGAACCCTTGCAATATTTTAAGTTTATTTTCTGTGGCTTGACAGAATGCTACATCTATTAATAATAAACAAAACAAAATTGTTTACGCAATGGCTCTGGAAGTTGAGAAGTCCAGCTGGTGAAAGCCTTTGTGTAGTAGGATAAGAAAACACTCAGGAGAAGTAAAACCAGGCATAAGTCACACCTGGCCAGCAGGAACTTGCCCATGATAAAGCCACCAATCCGTTGGTGAGGACGTAGTTCTCATCCTCAGTACCTCATTAAGGGTGGCATCTCTTCTCATCATTCCAAGCTGGCAGTGATGTGGCAATTGAGCTTGAACATGAGTTTGCTGAGGAGGTAGGTGGAGAAGTGACATGGAGACACTAGAGTTCTGCAGTGAGAATGGGTATAGGAACCCACAAATGGCCTTACAGGAACAAAATACGGACATGAAAGGTTAACTTTAAAATGAATCTGCAGACAGTGCAATGTCAGCCCAGCACAGCTTGCATTCTCTAGGAAGCATGATCCAAGCCAATGCATGCTAATTGTGGGCGTTTAACAAATTGCCATGTACTCGGTAGTTTAAAACATACAACGTGTTATCTTACAGTTTGAAAACCGGAAATCTGAAATGGGTCTACAGGATTAGAACCTCTGATTCTTAGAGAAACCACAGGCAAACTTCAGAGTATTCAAACATTCTAAGTGGTCAAGTTCACACTCACATGTGATCCCCCCATGGCAGCAATGTTTGACCCCAGTCTTCACAGTTCTTAAACCCAGAAATGAGTGTAGTCCTCTCTTCACATATAAGATTGAAAACAAGACATAAGTCCTAAGAAAGGGACACATACATGCACATACACCATATGTAATTATGTTTAAGGCTTTTAAAAATATCGTTTTCTGACCAGTATTCACTGTTCCCTTTTCCGGACACCCCCCCCCCCCATCTCTCAATCCTAAAACATTTGCTTTGTCTTCTTGGATCATCCCACAGATCTCAGGTTTTTCGAGTTTCTAGTCAAGTAGTTGCACAAAACCATTTCCACAGAGAAACAGTTTAGATAGTGGGAAAAGAAATTCTGAAACTAATTCACTGACTCCATCCGTAGTAAACTATTTTAGAACTCTAAGGAATTGTTTTTAAGCATGATGTTCTTTAATCTTCTAATATCCAAATGGAGCGAGTGGTTGAAAGTTCACACCATCCTAGTGAGAGTGGTGGGAAGTTCACACCGTCCCAGTGAGAGTGGTGGGAAGTTCACACCGTCCCAGTGAGAGTGGTGGGAAGTTCACACCGTCCCAGTGAGAGTGGTGGGAAGTCCACACCGTCCCAGTGAGAGTGGTGGGAAGTTCACACCGTCCCAGTGAGAGTGGTGGGAAGTTCACACCGTCCCAGTGAGAGTGGTGGGAAGTCCACACCGTCCCAGTTAGAGTGGTGGGAAGTCCACACCGTCCCAGTGAGAGTGGTGGGAAGTCCACACCGTCCCAGTGAGAGTGGTGGGAAGTCCACACCGTCCCAGTGAGAGTGGTGGGAAGTCCACACCGTCCCAGTGAGAGTGGTGGGAAGTCCACACCGTCCCAGTGAGAGTGGTGGGAAGTTCACACCGTCCCAGTGAGAGTGGTGGGAAGTCCACACCGTCCCAGTGAGAGTGGTGGGAAGTCCACACCGTCCCAGTGAGAGTGGTGGGAAGTTCACACCGTCCCAGTGAGAGTGGTGGGAAGTCCACACCGTCCCAGTGAGAGTGGTGGGAAGTTCACACCGTCCCAGTGACAGTGGTGGGAAGTCCACATAGTCTCAGTGAAAAGTTGGACACAGAGTATGGGTTACTGCACTTAAACCTCATTGAATATCTTCATTGTCCTTCACGCGTTCATCTGGAGTCTATGTTATAAACAAATGCAATGGGACCTGGGAGAATAGATTGCAAGCCCTGTGGGGTGGAGGGCACTAAGCATAAAGCCACTTCAGACCTTCCCAATGGCCCATCACATGCCTCTCAGCAGATGCTGAGTGACAGGATGAGGAAAAGGAGAGGAGAACGTTGTGTTGCTCGGCTTGCTCCCGCTCCATCCCGAGGGCTGCTGAATTTAAACCGTCTGAAGGTCAGCACCAGCACTGTGTTCCTGGAGCTCTCTTGTTACTGTGAGTTCACCGGTTGCACTAGAGGCACCTGTAAAATGTAAACCAGACCCAGCAGTTCTGCTGACTGAATCCTATGCTCCTGGTGGTATGTCCAAAAATGTTTTTCCCTACAGGAAGGAACTTATCTTCTCTGTTCTTGAGAAAGACTTGAAGAAGACAGCCCCCCCCCCCACTCTCAAAAAGGAAAGAAGGAAAAAGGTTTAAAATAGTGACTTAGAACTCTGGCTTAGATAGTACTTGGAATGCAACAAAGAGCAATATCATTTAAGGAGGTGACCAAAAAGGGGGCAAAGGACTTTGGTTTGATATTGATGGCAACGTGGGGGGAGTTAAATGCATGGCAGATAAAGATCAATTTGGTAAATAAATCACCCTAGTGCTCATAAGGGCCTAAAGCTGCCCTCAGTGGTTAGCCTGTCTGTGGACTAAAGTTCTGTGGAAAACAAAACAAAACAACATTGCTGTTCAAGGGTCTGCAGACCAGCAGATTGATTAGAACTTCATGACAGTGGCAAGATGGAATGTCACAGATGGAGAACCAATCTTCTCTCTTACCCGTAACAGCCATTTACCACCAACCTCTCCACCTAACCCATCTTTGTGACTACTAGGTAAAACTTTAGGAATGATGTGACTGTAAACTACCACTAACCCTAATCTAAGGTTATCCATCACATGGCATCTGAAACCTACGGGAGAGATTTCTCTGCTTTGTCGTAACCTACCTACTTGATACCTTAAATTGATTCACAGCTGAATTTTATTCTCTGATTCATAAATGCTCAACTAACCTCTTCCATGGTGGAACATGCATTCATGGTAACTTGAATCCGTGTTCCAAAATCATGGCCGTTCATACTTGGCTCCGAGTAAATTTTTTTTCTGTTCACTTTAACTACAGAGAGAGCAGCAAATAAATGTCTATTCTCTCTAGATAGTGTGACAGGGACAGGTCCCAAAGAAATGATACCACTAAAGTCTAGATTTGTGAATCAGTGAATTTGACTGGGGTTACGTATGGGCGCAAGAGTGAGAGATTACCTATGGGAATATGAGCAACTGATAGGAGGCAACACCAGTGAAGAAGTTCTTGTCTCTCTCAACACTCCTAGCCCATCTAGCCCGGTAACCTTTAATTGCTTGTATATCTTGTGGAAGAGGTGGGCCCCTAGAGATCAAATGTTAATGGGTCCGATCTCGAGACATCTTGGGCGAGTTCGCTTTTAAAGAGGTTCCGACTGAGCAACTGTTCCCATTTCAAGACAGCAATGGCCCCGTTGTACCCTCAAGACAGACTTCTACAAGTCCTCTTTGCAGCAAAATCTGTTTTGTTTTGTGGCCATCTCCCTGGCAGTGAGAGGTGGCAAGATAAAATATCTTTGTAACTGCCTTAGTCTTAGGCAAATGGGGGCAAAATTCCCTGCACCTGCCCCTCATCTTCAGCCCAGCAATCTTTATATTTTAACAAGACACATTTCCTGGTGTCCAACACCTCTGTGGCCTCTCCTGCTTAATGGCTCCCTTTTCTCAGAGCTCTCTGCCTCCAGCACAAAGGCCTAAGGATTCTGTGATTTTTGTGCCTGACTCTCCCACCCCCACCCTATTCTTCTGTGCCTTCAGACCTGATTCTGTTCTTCCTGCTCTTGGGCGCTCAAACTTCCGCTGGTTAATTTAACACAGTGCCCCTCACCACAGGGCCCTATAGCCCGGTTTTGTTTTGTTTACCAGTATCTAAAATTGCCTTACTGGTTTCATTACTTTCTGATTTAGTTCCAAATCGCAAAACAGTTCTTATTGTGTATTGTGGACGTTCCAGAATCGATTGGCTGGTGAGAGATGGATGGATGAAAGACCGAGTGAACAGTAAAGTGACAGGAAGGGAAGGGGGGGCGGTGGCTGCTGCGAGCCCACCCCTAGGTCACAAGCGAGCTCGCCCCGCCAGGCTCGCGTAGCTCCGCGTCGGAACTCAAGGGCAGCGGGAGCGGTTTTCCTTAAGAGAGGGGGAGGTTTTTTGTGAGAGCACACAGGAAAGGCCGGGCGCTGAGCGGCGGGCAGCGGTGAGTTCGGGGAGTGAGCGAGGGCCGCTGGGTGTGTGTGGTCAGGGTGTGTGGGGCACAGCCGCGGGTTGTTGCGCTCAACAGGGCGTCCTGGGAACCCTCCTGGCTTCCCGGAATCGGCCATGCGGTGGCTGGCCGACCGCGGCGCGGCGGGAGGAGGGGAGACTGGGCCGAGCCGGCGTGGCGCCCGTGGCCCCTGCGAGTCAGGTGTGCTGGCTGGTTCGAGTCCCAGAGCAGTCCCTAACTGTGACCCCCCCCACCCCCCCCCAGTTACTTCCCACCTTGGGCTGGTGGGTACATTGGAACAAAAACGGGGCCAGTAATATTTGAACCATAGAAAGCGTGTCGGTTCATTCATTCTAGTTATTAGGTTCTATAGATGTGGATGGTTAGAACCTGCCCCCGAGGAGCTCTCCTTTAGTGAAAAAACCCCTCCCTACCTTGTCAGGAGAGGGTCAGAAGTTAGGATTTGGGAGCTTATAGGTTTTGGGAGAGCCCCCTTGGAAGGCACAGATACGTTTAGACATAAAATCGAGATTTTTAACTGACATTAATGAGAATGAAAATTCTGGCTACTGAGGAGGGATTATACACTGAATGTAGTGATGACAATACGGAGAAACGTACAGATTTTATTCCCAAACCCTTCACTGCATAAATTGATGGTGTTTTCTTATTTCTCTTGTGAAAGAGTCAATTGACTTATCCAGGGTCTCACCATCTGTAAATGACAAAGCTAGGATTTTGTTAGGCACCTGGACCAGTCAACTTTGGACACTAGGCTGCCTGCATATTTCCCTCATCTTTTAATAGTTTAGGAATCATTTAAGATGAAAAGGGAGTTGCATAGGGTGGGCGTGGCTTCTTGAAAAGCCCAGAGTACTTACTTAACCAGTGTTCTGTCTGTGATGCTTCTGATGTTAACAACTTTACCATCACAGGCATGAATCCCAGTTCTGTACTTTGTGTTCAATTTCTCCTAAGCCCCAAAGGCTAAGTGCAGATATCTGTTTGGGCTTCACTTGGGTGTCCCCGGCAGATATAACAGTCTAGAGTTTCCTTAACTTTGCACTGTGTGTTCCCACAGTCCTACAACATAAATCCGAAGCCTTGAGATCACCTAAAGACCTGTTGCCCAAGCACAAAACCTGGCTCGTTTTCCTCATCCTTCACCTCTTGCAGCTGGTCACCAAGCGCTGCGCATTTCTATTTTATAAAGACCTCCAAATCTTTAGTTGACTCTTGTCTAGAATTTATGGCAGCCACCGCTTTGCTGGCTGCTTTTAGCTTTACTCTCAGGTTCTGGCAGGCCGTTTTATATTCTGTACCTCAAATATGATTGCTATTTGTCTGCTTTGAAAAAAAAAATCTCACTTTTTAAAAATTGTCTTCAACATAATATCCAAAGCCTCTAGTGTGGATTTAAAGCCTTTTTTCAAATCCCTATCTTCTCCCTACCTCATCGTTCATCTTTAAACTACTGTTTTTTTAATGCTAGGTGTGTTTCCAACTTCCTTTGCAATTATGGTAGTAACTGCTAACCAAAAACTGATATGACTACTCAGTTCAGGTACAAAGTAGGCTTTGGAGGAAGGGAGATAATGACCAAGAATATACATTTACAACACAGGTTTTTTTTTTTTTTTTTGCATTTTAAATAAGGTATAATGAGTACACTAAGGGCTGAGAACCACTGTTCTAGAAGCTCTCTTGTACATATAGTCTGTTGATGGTGTTTAGGGCATGCTCATTCCCAAGTAGTACATTGGCAGTTGAGGAAACAGTAGGAGCAGGGAGTTGTTGCTGCTCTAACCTGAAGCAGACTACCTGTATAAGGCTCATGTTAGAAGTGCCTGTATATGCATACAGGAAGTAGTACTTTCATTTAAGATGAAGGGACACAGAAGAGTACAAACAAGCAGACTTTGGTGGTCTTTAAGTCATAGCACTATGTTCATTTATGTTTCTGTAGAGCTTTCTGCTCCTAATCAAACTGACCACATACACAGATTTATTTCTGAAGTTGAAAACTCACACCAAATGGATGTATATGCTTTTTCCTTATTAATATGTCTTTTGTTATAAGATTCTTAGTCTTAGTAATGGGTGAGAAGAGAAATTACTTCTTCAATCTACTGCTACCTGTGTTTTTCAGAAACACATACACACACACACACACACACACACACACACACACACAGGACCTTTGTATAGTTCTTAGTTCGGGCTGATGTAACTGGAGTGGCTTAAATAACAAAAAATTATTTCTCACAGTATGCAAACTGCAAGTATGAATCCACGATGCTTGGCACAGGGTATTGTGCACTCTTCCTAGTTTGCAAATGACTGTCTTGTTACTGTGTCTTCAGATAGTTTGGAGCTAGACAGGATGTGAAGCCACCTTGCTGGTGTCTCTTCTTAGAGGGGTGCT
Organism: Micromys minutus; assembly: GCF_963924665.1. NCBI lineage: Eukaryota > Metazoa > Chordata > Mammalia > Rodentia > Muridae > Micromys > Micromys minutus. The sequence continues at coordinate 39,775,846 of NC_137953.1, read as the reverse complement.
AATCCCATTCATGAGTAATGCCATTTCCGTGGGAGTTAGGGCAGCCACATTCAAGGTTTGGAAGCAGGCGTTGAGGCCATAGCATATACATAACTCCTTTACTCTGTGACTCCTGATCTGTAGGCCTCTGAGAACTCCCTGACTGTCTGGCTCCTTCAGGTCCATCCCAGTTAGGTCCATTTTTCTGGACTCAAGGTGGATCCTGTTCTCGTTCCCAACATATATTTCACGGTGTTACAACTTTGCTTGTACAGTTGTATTGCAGTTAGAGATTTAAGATTTAGGACCATTTGAGAATGGCTCTTGCTCTTCCCTGCCCTAGCCCTTAACACAGAGTAGGTATTGTCTATTAAAGGCCTCTTGACTGTATAACTGATTAGGGTCAGATAGAGAGAGGTCAATAATTACATGGACTTTGGGGATTTTTTTGTTTGTTTGTTTGTTTGTTTTTTGTACCAGCTTGGATGGCTTCATTGATGTCTGCAGTGTGACCATTTCTTCCTAGGAGATTTTAACCAAGAGGAACTAAAGGGAGAAATAATTTTTATTTAGATAATAATTTACATTTATTTTAGAAAACTTAGCTATATTGCAACTTTAAGATGCCTTTTAGCACTCTACAACTTAGAGGATATTATGGAAAAGTTATGCTTTTATTTATTGGTATTTTGATTGGTAGTCCTCCTTGAACATAATTGGGTTAGTAACACTAGTTACAGATGCTAATTTAAATTTACCCTGCTAATTTTATTTAACATTGTATTTTGGTTGTTTTTTTCTACATCTATGAATATCTTAATTAAAAAAAATTGAATCGCTACATGTCTCACTCAAAAGAACAGTTTTGGGTTAGCTATTATGTGACAGATTTTACTTGATGTATATAGGTTTTAGCAGTGACCACAGCCCTGAATTCATGGAATTTACTCTAGTTGGATAAGCTAATTAACATATTTAAAAATATAAATATCATCAAATGCTGCGATACAAAACCAGAATAAACATTTTAGGCCATTTAATTTTTTATGAAGAACTAATTTACCTTCCTTACAGGAGTAGGTGTGGATATCTGTCTTGTATTTTGTCATGAGTGAATATGATAATTCAAAACTTAATTTTATATGTGAATAATAATAGCTGTTTGTAATTTGTATGCCTTTGATTAGCAAATTGAACATTATTTACTGAGCCACGTGCATTGTGTTTTTTAAAGCATATTCACCACTGATTTTCATATTGAAGGCTTGGTGTTTTCTTCTGTTTTGAATAAGCTGTTGCTGGTAGTTTGGTCCCTCATATGTAATAGACAGATATTCAACAATGGTATAGTGGGATAGTAAGAAGGCAGACATCAGGGGGAGCCTGGAGATTTATTCTCCTTTCTGCCATCCTCTGCCCTAATATGCATGGGAAAAGGTGGGTGTATATGGAAGAAGGAGAGTCAAGGTAGAAATGCATGAAGAAAAGGAAGCAGAGATTAGGGAGTGCATCAGAAGATGCTGATGGTGACTAGACAGGAAAGGATAAGAAGAACCAGAGCAGGAGTGGCAAAGAAAACAAGAAAGGAAAAGGGAGGGGAGGGGAAACTTTAGAGGAATGGATGTAGGATGCTCCGTAATTATCTTGGATAACTTTTTTTCCTTTTCTGCCAATTGAATCTATAGGAGAAGATGACTGCATTCTTTAAAACACTTCGAAATCATTGGAAGAAAACTACAGCTGGAGTCTGCCTGCTGACATGGGGAGGTCACTGGCTATATGGAAAGCACTGGTAAATACTGATAGCCCGACACCCTCCGCATCCGATTTTAGAAGGACCCATAGGTCCAGGTTGGAATCTTGTTCAGCTGCACAGCTATTCAAATCAGAAACAAAGGTCCTGTGTAACTGACTATCTGAAGCACTGGCTGTAACACCCACACGTCAGTGCATATAGTTGGTGAGGTTGGAATGAAAGCAAGTTTCACTCACTTTCTTTGCAATCGAAGAACTCGAGACTCATCCTAGAAAGAATAAAGTCCCCTCCCAAGTAAGCAGTCAGTTGAAGTTGTAACTTAAACATCTCCTTGGGATTACTTCCCAGTATTTCTTACTATGGTCTGTATCTGCCATCCCCTGGTTGCTGACTATATACTGGCTCTGCTTCCTCCATCCCCTGTGACTATCTTCATCTATTTCATTAGACGGGGTTAATTTAAATGAGAGCACAGATTAGCACCCTTTGTGTTTGAATAAGAAATTCAGTATAATCATGTTAGATCAGCCTTCACACATGGTTGGAGAAGAAAGTGCCAGGTCTTCCATTTTGCCTTTAGATAGTAAGATGTAAATGAGCAGAAATTTGTATAAAAATTTAAGACAACCAAAATAATTATAATTTTTAACTGACCAAATGCTACCTCTTACATGTACCAACACAGAAATATAGATCTATTCAGTATTGCTTGCCTAAACAGGAACCAGGATGGCTTTTTCCTATTTCTGCAAACAGTGCCATTGAGATTTTGACAGGGATTACACGGAATTGTTAGATTGCTTTGTTTTGTGGCCATTTTTTAGCACTGTTTCTTCTAGTCTATGAGAATAAGATGTCTTCTTGTTTAGTGGCTTTTAATGGACACATCTCTTATTTAAATTTATTTCTAAATATTTATTCTTTTTGATCTTCTTGTATAATTGATTTCTTAATTTTTTTTAATTTGTTGTTCAATCAGTACATAGAAATGCAGCGTACTTTGTTAATTCTTTTTCCTTCTTTTTTTTCCTGTGTTTGGGTGGAACTGCTCTGATATTCTATATAAAAGCTCATGTCACCTGTAAAGACAGATAGATAACTTTCTTCTTCTTTTCCATTCATTTTAGATGTATTTTCTTTCTCCACCTTCTTTCCCCTTCCTATCTTTCTCCCTCAACCCCTAACCTCATGATGTCTTTCTAGCTGGCTATGAACTTAGGATCTTCCCCCCACCCCCAGCCTCCCAAGTGCTAGGATTATAGGTATGTGCCACCCCTTGGCACTTGTAACTTACTTTTCCTTCATACTTACTCGGAGTCAGTTCCTCCTTTACTTGTACTGCTGCCTGGCCCTTTCAGTTCAAGTGTCCTCCCCATCCCTGCCTTCAAACTCTGCTTCTCCTGCCCTCTGTCTCTCTGCCTGTCTCCTTCTTGTCCTCTGTGACCCCTTCCTTCCTTTCTTCAAGCATGAATAAAGAGCTCTCTGCCCAAGGCCCTCTTCTCATGCCTTCCCCTGCATGATCTCAGATGTACAAACTCTCTTCTGTCCAGTCCCAGGTTTTTGTTCATCTCCATAAAGACCTCTTCTGAGCTCCAGACCTAAGTGTATGTTCAGTGCTGTGTTGACTTGAATGAGATTGTCAGGAGTGCTATAGTCTTGTGGCATTTGAACTTGATCTTCAGTTGGTGGTGCTGTTTGGGAGGTGTGGCCTTGCTGGAGGAAATATGCCTTAAGGGTGGAGTTTTGAGATTCAAAAGACTCACAGCATTTGTTGTTTGCTCTCTCTGCTTCCTTCTGCCATCTTGCCTTTGCTCTGCCATCGTGGACTCTCAATCTCTGGAAGCATTAGCCCAAACTAACTCTTCCTTTATCACAGCAATAGAAAAGGAACCAAGACAAGTACTTTCTTAGGATGCTTCACAGGATTCTAAAAACAAAACTCAAGCTCAAGCTGTCCCTCAGTTAATGGAGATACTCACTAGCCATTTTATTTTCATAGATATCTGGACATCCTCATTCCTCCTTACCCATGTTTCTCATATCCTGTGCATAGATTTAAATGGTTTTACTCTTCTCATGTGTTCTGTTTTGTCTGTCCCACTGTCCCTATCTTCATCGACACTGGTCTCTTGTGGGGATTATTCTTAGCTTCCCAGCTTTTTGACTGTTTCTGTTTTGTACACCGTTGCCATGCTGTTGTTTTGCAAGTGAAGGTTGCTATTGCTTTTAGACTACAATCCCAACTCTTACCAGCTGTGCACGAACTTGGCCTCATCTGCATACTTCGGTAGCCTTGCTGTATCTTACATTTTACCATATGGCCTTCAAGTCTTCTCAAGTGATCTGATTATTATGTTTCAGAATCTCTGGAAGGGCTTTGCATATGGCATTCTTTTTTAGGCAACTGAAGTTTCTCTGAGTCTCAAGTACTGTGTTTTCAAATACATCTCCTCCCTTTAATCTAGATTAGGCGGTCTTCCTGCAGTTTCTCCATAATGCTGTGAACTCTTCCTCTATAGGACACTAATGGTTGTCGCAGGGCCAGTGAGGTGGCTCAGTGGCTAAAGTGCTTGCCATGCAAACATGAGGAAGTGATTTGGGATCCCCAGCACCCACATAAAGGTTAGATATGGCAGTTTGGACCTGTAACCCCACCTTTTGAGTTGTGGAGACAGGGCAATCCCTGGGGCTTGACTGGTATCCAGTCTAGTCAAAACTTTGAGTTCCAGGTTCTCTGAGAGACATTGTCTCCAGAAAAGAAGGTATAGAGTAATAGAGGAAGACACCCAACAACATCAGCCTCTGCACTCTGTGAGTACCTACACTGGTGAGTACACCTACGCACGCACACTCATGCACACGTGTGCACACACAGAAAACCACTCATTGCTATTGTGACCATTTGCTTTGCTTATGTCTTCTCTCATCATAATGCTCTATAGCCTTTATCTTGCATGGTCCCTGCACATAGAAGGACTCAGTGCACACTGTTTATTGGGGAGGATGGAAGGATGACACTAAGAAGTAGAGTAGCCACTCAGTTGGCCCCTTCTGCACTCCTGTCTAGGCTGTCGAGTTCCAAACAATAATGCATTCTATCTATAGTCAGCTTCCTCTTCCAGTGCTCACAGATATATCTTGAAATAGTCATGAATTTCTGTTAAATCTTCTGCCTTCTCTATATTCAGATAGCCTTAGCTCTCATTTGAAAGAGAAAATTAAAAACCACAGGCCAGTTATTCACAGAGACACTTTTGTGTTCTTTCTTTTGTGCATGAGGCAGCCTTCCTGCTGCCCAGTGACCTCCTTTGTACCCAACCCTCACCATCTGCACCTACAGTTGTGTCTTTAATCTTCAGCTTTTTCCTTGTTGATCAAAATCATCCCAAACTTAAACATGTCTTCCCTGAAGTGACAATTCCGTTTGTTTACTGCCCTATCTATCTTTTCATTTATGCCAGCTTTTAATGTTTTCCTCTCAACCTTTTCTGCCATTTCAGACTCAGGTTAGTGAACTTTGGTCTATAGTCCATCATTTGACTGAGCAAGCTTTTGACAACGTCATACCTAGCGTCTTAGCCTAGTGAGTACTCTTCAACCTTTACCTGCTGCATTTGGCTGGCTTTGCTCTGTTTTAGTTACTTTAGGCTGTCCTTTTGTTTTCTTTGTCGTTCATTCTGGTGTCTTACAGACTGCTGACTTACTTGGCATATTTTGTAAGAGACCCCCAACCTCTTGTCTGTTGAGAGGTAAGTGAGAGATCCTGGCACTGTTTCTTTAGACATTTATCTCTTGACACTTGATGCAGATAGAGGAGGTGAGAGGGCACTCACAGCAGCTCTGCTTCAATTTTAATTCACGTGTCCCGTTTTTATTGCTTCCTCTTATTAATCTTTTGATGGAACATATTTATTTGTAGGCTTTTTTAGTGCTTATAATATTTATGGATTTCTTTTTTCTTGAGAGTTCCATCTATTTTCTTCTTTCTCCCAAGTTTCAAAGAAGACATTCATTTTTACTTTTTTTAAAGATTTCTCCTATATAATTTTTCTGCTGAAGGCTGCTGTAGTTGGCAGGAGCAGCAGGGATAGCTCTCAGCACAGCTCTGTGAGAGCAATTGAAGAGGAGGAAATGACCCCGTGTGCTGAGAGTAAAGAGAGTTTAAGTATTGCTCATTCCTCTCCAACCGCTCTTACCGAGCCTTCTGGCATCCCCCGGGAAGATTATGTTCCAGGCTGCCAGTTCATCATGTCAGCGGTTTACCTGCAATAGCCTTTCCTACTTTTCTAGCCTTTTAGTAGCAAAGAGCCTGCTGATTAAAAAGTAGCAGAAGAAAGGAAGCAGTGTAGTATGAAAGTTGTCACTGGAGTCAGACATCCTAGTGGTGTGACCTTGGGTTCTTGAAGGTTTACCTTCTTCAACTGTGGAATGGGCATAGTAGTATATCACTGGGTCACTGAGAGATTGATAAGATAACTGCAAAGGTCTAGCTTAGCTTGTTCTAGAGTAATTTAATGTAATGTCTGCTTAGTACGTGGAGAGTTAAAGCAAAATGCAGCTGGTATCTGGGCAATGAATGACGTGAGAGATAGCCATTAGGGCAGGAAGACAAAGATCTGCCAAATGACTAAAGAAGAGGCAGGGGCTGAAGAGATGGCTCTGTGGTTCCAAGTACTGGCTGCTCCTGCAGAGGACCTGAGTTTGCCAGCACCCATATAGTCTCTCAGAATCCCTTGTAAATCCATTTCTAGGAGGATCTGATACCTTCTTCTGGCCTCTGGGTACCACAAATATGCATGGTACAGGTACACACACACATAAAATAAATATAAGATAAACCTTAAGTTACATACAGTGTTCACTTCAGGACAGCAAGGCCATCAAGACATATCTTGGTGATCTGACTCGAAATCATTGTCTATAATCACTGGAGACCCTGTCCTAGCTTATTCTGCCTTTGGTCTGTCTCACTGTTTTGGTCATTGAGCCTTGGCCCCACCTTCACAGCTAACCCTTGTGGCTCAGTAATTGATGACAGCTCTAATCCTGCTTCTTTTTGGCCCCTACTTTTCAGTTTATGCCTTTGACTCCAGGCTTCTGGCAGTAGTTTTACTACTGACCCTTGCCTATGTTCCAAGTCTTCCTTCTCAAGAGACCATCTATCATCTCAAGTTGGCTAGAATTCCTGCTGTCTTTTCCTGAAGATTTTTAAAATCTCAGTCACATTAAGTCTCTTGTTAAGCTTGTAGAGCAAATGATACTATAGCCATGGCACTGGGCTCTCTGCTTATTGGTTTAAATTAATCTTGGAGACGTTTTTCCTCCATGTCTTGTAGCACCAAACATGACTAGATGTACACTTGTCTACAGGGTTTGTTCAGTGCCATTCAATTGTATCGAGGCCTTAATGATAATGGCTAACCATCAATGTCGATGGGTCTGATTCTCAGCTCTTGGTATTTATGACATTGTTTTATTTTCCTAATTTGATGACATGCTTATTAGTCTCACAGTAGCATGTTAACATGATAATAGCTACATGCAGGTGCAGAAATAAGGACAATGAAAATATATCACACTGTTGTTGTGTGTGAGTGACCAGAGGATTTGGGTGCAATTGACAAGCTATTGAGAAAGAAGGATCACTTCTTAGAGGCCCCTACAGTAGCATAGCTCAGATAAAGCTCTAGAGCCTGGCAGTATGGACTTGAACTTCATTCATATTTATCGGCAGTGTCTCAGTTACTGAGCTGTGCTGGGAAGAGACATCATGACCAAGGCAGCTTAGGCACACATGACACTAGAGAAGTAGCTGAGAGCTTATATCTAGTTTGAAAGAGGAGAGAGAGAAAAAGAAAATGGGGGTGGGGTGGGAATGGAGGGAGAGAGAGAGAGAGGAGGAGGAAGGGGGTAGTGGGGAAAGGCTGGCTATGACAAGGACTTTTTGAAACTTCAGAGCCCACCCCCAGTGACACATCTTCTCCAACAAGGCTGCACCTCCTGATCCTTCCTAGGCAGTCCCGAAACTGGGAACCAACCATTCAAATATATGAGCATATAGGGGGCATTCTTATTCTCACCACCACAAGTAGTGAAGCCTTGGGTAACTTCTGTCTATGGTAGATTCTCTGACTATAAACTGGAGGTAGTAGACAGGAAGACCCTTCTCTGTGGGTTGTCATATAGACTTTTTTTTTAGAACAGAACTTGGTTCAAAGAACAGTAGCAGAAACAACACATCTTTTGTTTTTTTTCCTTCGTGAGGGAAATCTTAAAAAGGTGTCATTTGAATTGTGCCTTGAAAACTTAGTGGAGGCTGGTAAAGAACATGACTTAGATTTGCATGTTTTCAGTGGACTGTGGAAAAGCCAGGTTGTAGGGTTTTACATATCAGAAACCTGTTTGAGCAGCAGTAAAGATCTCAGAGGGATAAGAATATTGTGACCAAGGTAACATTTTACAGGTTTAGCCTAGCCTCCTGTGCAGGGTCCATTTTAGAAGAGTCCATTTTGACCCCAAAGCTATTGGAGACCTGCACTGGAGGCAGCCTAAGGAAAGGAAAGCAAACTGCAGACAGGAAGCTGGGTACCAGGAGTGGTACCGCACTGCAGGCCTGGAGGGAGGTTTCTCTGGCTTCAGTGTTGCTGCCTGTCAGCTTCGTGGCCTTGTCAAGTCACTTAAACCACTTAACTCTAACCCTCGTTTCTCATCCCACATGAGGGATAATTTTATGTGTTTGGCAGGTGAGTTGCAAAGACTAAATGAGGAGGTGTGGGTCAGCTGCCTTATACTGTGCTTAAATTTAGCTCTCTGCAGATGCTAGCTGTTGTTATTGCAAGGTGATTGACTGGGTATTTGGCTGAGGCAGAGGAGAAATCATTTTATGGCTTCAAGACTGGTATAATTGGTGATGCAGAAAGAAGAAAGTCCCCATGGAGAATTGGTTTGAGGAAGAGGTATTATATTCTATTTTAGGCACACTAAGTTTGAGACCCTGACAGGGTAGGCAAAGGGAATGTGTTAGCTGCAGGTATAAATTATGCATGAGCCACACTTGACTAGACTGGTATTTTTTCCTTTGGTGGAGATTATGGTTTCGGGAGCGTCTTGGGCTTTGGGTCCGAGTATCTCTGGATGTCTGACAGCACATGCTTTACCCTGATATCAGTTCGGATGAGCCCCTGACTCTGCAGGGGTTGTCCAGGATATGGCTTCCTTCCCTGTAGCAGTTGCTTTGCCAGTGCTGAAGGTAGGAAGTTTATTCCCCTTTATAACTTTTCTTTTGTTTCAGATTTTGTTGAAATTTTGATAAAGCAGTTTGTTTTGCTTTTTAGTCATTTCAAAGTTGATTTTGCATCACCCCATCCCCCACTCCACAGGCTGGCGCTGAAATCGGGGTTTTAATGGGTTCTATTTAAAGAAGCTCATTTGTGGGCAATTAAATAACATGCTTGTCAGCTCAGATGTGATAGGGAATAAGGGAACCTTTTTTTTTTAACTTTTAAATACAATGAAGTTTAATTATATTCCATTTCTTTTCAACTCCTTTTGTTAGATTATGTGGAAAACAGATTTCTTCCTTAAAAAAAAAAAAAATCAGTATCTGTACTTTCCTGTGTCTCAGATGGAAGACAGGAGGTATATTTAAGCTATATTTTGTCTTTTTGGCTTCACATAATTGAGGACATGTTTATGTCAGTGGTTTTACTTGTTCCAAGGCCTGTACAGAAAAGAACTGAATCTGCTGCTGGAATCAGCTCCTCTTTAGTAGAACCCAACACCCAGACACTGGACACTGACACCGGCAGCTGTGAGCTTAGTGCTTTCAGCTCAGTTGTTCAGCTTGGTCAGCGAGTACCATCTCATGTGGGGTGTTTTCAGAGAGAATTGTTAGGCTTTGAGAGAAAGGAAAATTTCTCTCAGCCTCAATGTACTTGAATACCTTCATAATCCATAATATCGGAGTAGTACTTTGTCATTTCTTCTCTAGATTTGGTTACCTTGCTTATAACTGAGACTCAGTGTAAATTTGCTTTTAAGACATTTGCCAGTGTATAAGGATGGTCTTTGGAATCCAGGGAACTAGTGTTTTGGTTGCCTAGTAGAGTGACAGAGTGAATGATACATTTGCATGGAAAAAGAAATCTGGAATAAGGTGTTTAAATGGATAAAAATGAATGGATGGAAAATGTAGATGTGAGAGAACTGATTCCCAAAATCCTCTGACCTTCACTTATATGCTGTGGCAAATTCACCACACAAGGATATGTACACAGATAAATGTATCAAAAATGAATTAGATAGGAGTAGAAATATCACAGATGCACACTCACACACTCACACACAAAAGCTAGAGGGCAATGGATGCTCTCTCATGGTGGTATAACAGACCTAAGCAGAAATGTAGCCACTAGTCAGATGGAACCCTATACAGGGTGTAGAGGATTCAGTCTGATTATTTGTGCTTTTATGACTATCAGAATGGTAGGGTAGGAAGAAACATTGGTGTCTTGTGGGGACTTGGGTCTAGGGAAAGAGTGAAAGTAGAATAATTTTATATTCTAAGGAAAGAAAAGGCTTGTAGGATAGACTTTTCCATTTCTCTCACTCAGTGGATGGGTGTGTGTGTGTGTGTGTTTGTGGTGGGGGGAACATAGACTGCAGAAACATCTTCTGGCTAATGAAAAGTCCTGTAGGTCAGGCTCACTGGACAGGGTAGTTATGAGAGAGACCCCTCAAGGATGCCACCTTTTGTTAAATAATTTCCTATTCTGAGCTGGAAGGGGAACAGGCTGTAAGGAAGAAACATGAGAAACCAAGAGTTACTTAAAGCATTCCCAAGTAATAGCTTGCTCTGTACAAGTGTAGAAAAGTGACTGATCTGGGAAGATTGGGGAAAGGTGGTTTGGGGGTTTCTTACTTCAGAGTGTGAATGGGCACCAAATAGAGCTGCTTAGAGCAGCATTTGGAGGGGTAGAGTTGAGGTCTCTGTCTTGGGGAGAGGTTAGTCTGTTTGAAAACTATTACTGAACTCTTCAGAGGTTGGGGAACATTTGTGGGCTTTTCCCTAATCCCACCTGCAAGAAGAAAGATATAATAGCACTCCAGGACTGGTGCAGGGAGACCAAGTGGTTGACTGCTGAGAATACCGAGGAAGTGGCAGGAGTCTCTGCAGAAGCCACAGCAGGCTGAGAAGCAGGGTGTTTCAGTTCTAGTGCTAAGCCTCCATTCACTTTCTAACACTGTGTGTGTCCACAGGCCAGCCAGAGCTTTCCTGAAACTAGATCAATTAGTCATTTTCTAGGTGCTCAAAGGACTTGAAAAAAACTGCCTAAGTGAACATTCTGGAATCTTTAGGGGATAGAGACTGTGGTTGGACTTCTCTGTGTTCTCTTTATATTTCAATATAAGATGAGAATCACCTCTACAGTGATCTTTGTTACTAGTTAGGGTGGTGGTACACCTTTGGGTTGACGGGGTTGGGATGTACGAAGGGTTGTAAAGTGATGGGCTACATCGCTTCTAAGAACTTTTTCAACCTTCATTGTTGAATGCCCTCCTGAAGGCTTCTTTCTCATTCCCTGTGTAGCTGTGGTATTAAATTCATTGGGTCCCATGAGCTCTTCTTTTACCTTCCTCCTCCTCCTCCTATTATTATTATTATTAGTAGTAGTAGTAGTAGTAGTAGTATTAGTATTATTATTATACAACTTTGTCTCTCCTCTCTTCTGTTTTGGCAAAGAACAATTCTTGAGGGAACTGTTTTTGCCTTGCTTTATATTATTATTTTAAAATATCTCTTCCACTGTTGAATTAAGCCACCAACTAAGCCACCAGCTAAAAAGTTGCTGACCACCTTTGTGCACTTTTCCTTTAGTCTAGGAGACTGCCTCCACATTTGCAGGTCGTCTGTTAACTTTCCTGTTCTTTACTTACTTTCACTCAGCAACACAACTGTAGTGGGCTTTGATGCCAGCCATCGTCTGTGTGGCTCCTTGTTTTCTTTTATATAGTTTTATGGTATTGAAGTGAAGATATTTGGCACTTACTATATATTAATACTATTTTCTTCCTTTATACAACTTCAGGACTTTAGCAATTTCTTTATCATTTTATGCTTGAGAGAGTTGAGAAGATACTTTTCTTTGGTGTCCATCATAGGGAGGCCCAGGAACATGGAAAGATGCTATCCATATAAGCGGAGATACTAGAGTGCAGGACCCCATATTCTTTCAAGCATTTGAATTGTCCCCTTGGGGTTCTAACCTGTCACACTGACTTTTTCCCCTAAAGAACTGAACACTTTTTAGGAAGGAAAGCTTGAATGTTCTTTAAAGTAGGCTGCACTTTCTTCTGCTGGGTCAAAGCTCCGTTTCATAGGCACAAGTGATGTGGTCGTGGTCACTGTTTTCTTACATGCAACAGGGCCAATGAAGCAGTCTTCAACTCCTTGGGAGCGAGTCTAGGTCATGAGGAAGGGGTTGAACCATGTAATTGGGAAATACTTCCCTCTAGTTACTGGCAAAGATGCACTGTTTGCATTGCTGTTATTTTTGTCCTTTATCCCTCCTTTTCCATCAACAAGAAGTGAGTGTAGCCCCTGGCAATGTGGTGACTAATTATTTTAGGAAGCCTGAGTAAGTCACCGTGGTTGCTGTAAACATCTAAACTTGAAATCTGTTTTGTGTAAAGCAAAGACAGTGTTTGCATGCACCAAGGGAAAACTGGTGGTAGAAATTGCTCAACAATTTACTTCTAGCTGTAGTGGGAAATATTCTTTTTGGGAAATGGGATGGATCAGTATAATTTTTCTCTTCATGTAAAGCTGTTATTGAAGTAACAACTTATCTTATTTTGCAGTCCTAAAGTAATAAATAAAACACTTATGGCTTGGAATAAATTGAGAGCATCCTATTACCTGTAGTAGCAGGCAAGTTCTTTTAAAGCCTCAGGCAGGAACATCAGCAGATTTTTTTCTTCCTTCTTTTCTAATCTAGAAGCTTCTAATTTCTTTTTGTCAAAAAGCTTCCATTTTGGTTCTGAGTAGGTATTGAGCGACCCTTTCTGATATGACAACATTTTAAAGAACTTCTTGTAAATTGTGTTTATCATTAGTGCCCAGTAGGCACCTTGCTGTATAGAAAGAAAATGGGCTGCTAGCTGATGTACAATCAGTATTCTGTGTTTGGTAGCTAGGTCTCTGGCTCACATTCAGACTCTTGATCCATTAGGTATCTAGAATGAATTTTGTGGCCCTGAAATCGTCTCAGGCTTAGTTGTATATAGAAAGGAGCTCTGTGCTTTGGTTTTGAAGAGTACCAGTTGCATCCTGTTCTTTGTATGTATGCTCACACACAGCCTGAGGTCCTTCTGACTCGGCAACATTCCCATGATAGTGTGGGAATTTTCTTCCTTGTCCTTGGCTACACTGGAAAGCTGTCTCAGATGATCTGCTCATTCAGGATTGCCAGGTAGTCAGACAAGAATAACCTTCAGTTTCCCTTCAAGAATGAAGTGTGCCTTCTAAACACAGTCAATTTTCCTGTTCAAACATTTGCCACTTACTTATTAACAAATATTCATTGAGTTCCTACTATCTACAAGAGTCTGGGTGGGTTGTACAGGAGAAAATACTGGCAAATTATCCATTATTTAAATAAGTCATTTAAAGGAAGACAAGATGAGTAGTTTTATGTGTGGTTGGTTGAAGGCAGGGTGGTATTGCATTTGGGTTTTTTTGTTTTTCTCTGAATTTATGTTAGTTGGTTTTCATAACTATTATCTAATAATGGGCAGAAACAACTTACAACAACGGACAGAGGTCTTATTTCACCTCACTGTTCTCATATGGGTTACAGCCTGTCACACTGGGGAGGCGTGGCATGGGGAACATGCGAGTGGGCTAGAAGGCAACAGAGTGCAGGTTGGAACCAAGGTGACTCTTCATTCAACTACGTACTACCTCCTAAGGTGCTGTAGCTTTCAAAACAGTACCACAAACTGCGGACCGAGTGTTAGAGATATTTCAGATTAAATCATCACATCTGGGATAGATAAAATGACCAAATACTTTAGAGGTCTGAACACTAGTACCTTTTAGGAGAAGCAAAGCATGAAGTTAAAAAAAAAAAAAAAATCAAAGGGAATGATGGGAATAAGGAAAATTTAATCCTTTCCTTGATTATCCACCAGATCCTTCATTTTGTTTTCCTTTCTTCCTTCATTTTTTTTTTCTTTTACTGAAAATAGATTTCTTTCTCATACAGTATATCCTGATTGTAGTTTACCCTCCCTCTACCCTAGTTACTCTCTCCCTACCTCCTCTTCCCTTTGGATCTACTCTGTTACAGTCTATCATTAGAAAAGAATAGGAGTCTAAGATAACAACCAAACATAACAAAACAAAATATAATAAGATGAAGCAAAAACTATCATATTGAAGTTGGGCACAGCAACCCAACAGGAAAAAGAGAATCCTAAGAGTAGTCAAAAGAACTAGAGACAAACTTGTTCTCAGTCAGGAGTCCCATAAAAATACTAAACTAATAGATACAGTATATGTGTGGGCCCTGTGCTTGCTTTAGTCTCTGAACTCATGAGCACGTTGCTTAGTTGATTCAGAGGACCATGTTTTCCTGAGGTCCTCCATCCATTATTGCTCTCTCCTCTTCTTTAGAATTCTCGGAGCTCTGAGGGAAGGGATTGGAGGGAGGCCTCCAATTGAGATTCTGCATAATGTCTGGTTCTGGGTCTCTGAATCTGTTCCCACCTGCTGCTGGAGGAAGCCTCTCTGATGATGACTGGATAAGGTCCTGATCTATGAATATAACAGAATATTATTAGGAATCACTTTATTGATTTTTTTTTTTTTTTTAAAGACAAGTCAGGTTTGGGTTTACCTTAGGTCTCTGGGTTGTGTAGTTCCAGGTTCTTGGTTTTCCAAGCAGTGTTGGGTATGGGTTCCTTCTTATGAAGTGGGCCTAAGGTCAAATCATACATTGGTTGGATATTTCTACGAGTCTGTGCCACCCTAGCATAATATTCAAAGCTAGGTCAAAGGTTTTGTGACTAGATTGATGTCTATGGTGTTTGTTTGTTTGTTTTCTGTAGCTGACAGAGTACCTTCTCATACTAAAGAGTCTAGACTGCAATGGTGAGGGCTCCATGTAAGCATTAGTTCGAGTTTTCTACGTTCAGTGAGGTGTGTGGGTGACAGTGGTAATATCCCATCCCATGGTAGTTTGCAGAGAACAGCCTTTTTTTCTTAATAGACTGTTTGGGGATTTCCATGGGAGCCTTTTGGCCAAAAGCTCAGTCAAATGTTCCCTAATCCCACCACTTCAAGAGATAGCCAGTTGAGACTCTATATTCCCCATTACTAGGAGTCTTCGTTAGGATCCCCTTCATAGAGTCTAGAAAGTTTCTACTATACTAGGTTTCCATACCCTTCATGTGCCTCTCAAGTCTTTCCCCAAACTCTCGTCCTCCACCCCATCTCTCCCCTTACCTGATTCCCTGTTGAATCCCTACGAACTCCCAGTCCACCCGCAAAGTCTGTCCTGATTATTCCTCTCAGGGAGATTCCTGTATTCCCCTAGATCCCTCCTCCTTTCTGGGCCTATATATAATTGTAGCTCTGTTATCGTTTATTCAATGATAAGTGAACATATACCATATTTATCTTTCTGGTCTGAGTTACCTCACGCAATATGAGTTTTTCTAGTTCCATCCATTTGCTCACACATTTCATGATGTCATTTTTTTAACAGCTGAGTCATGCTTCATTATGTAAATGTACCACAATTTCCTTTTCTGTTCTTTTGTTGAGAGACATCTAGCTTTTTTCCAGTTTCTGGCTACTATGAATAAAGCCACAGGGAACATGGTTGAGCAAATGTCCTTGTTTTAGGATGGAGTGTCCTTTGGGTATATCAAGAGTGGTATAACTGGGTCTTGATATAGATTGATTCCCAACTTTCTAAGGAACCACCATATTGATTTGGGTAGTAGCTGTATGAGTTTGCACTCCCATCATCAGTGGAGGAGTGTTTCTGTTGTTTCACATTTTTGCTACTGTGAGCTGTCACTTGTGTTGTTTATTGATCTTAGCCATTTTGTCATGTGTAAGATGGAATTTCAAAGTAGTTTTGATTTCCATTTTTTTGATGGATGAGGATGTTTAAGTGTTTCTCAGCCATTTCTGATTCTTCTATTGTGAATTCTGTTTAGATGTGTAGTACATTTTTAAGTTTGGTTTTTGATACCTAATTTATTAAGTTCTTTATGTGTTTTGGATATTAGCATTTTACTTGATATAGGGTTGGTGAAAAATCTTTTCTCCATTCTATAGGCTGCTTCTTTGTCTGATTGACAATATTCTTTGCCTTACAGACACATTTCAATTTCATAAGGTCCCATTTATTGATGGTTGCTCTTAGTGCCCAAGCCATTGGTGTTCTGTTCAGGAAACTGTCTCCTGGGCCAGTGTTCAAGGCTGCTCCCTACTTTCTCTTCTGTCAGATTTAGTGTGTCTGATTTTATGTTGAGGTTTTTCACACACTTAGATTTGAGTTTTGTGCAGGGTGGTATAGTCTATTTTCCATTTAGATTTTTTACATGTGGTTTATCAGGGTGCCTGTTAGCATTGGGGGATGGGATTCAGCCACAAGTTAGGGAAGGAAGGTTAGGAAATTGTCCTGTGGACCATAGATCTCTCTATAGGGAGGGAGGTTAGGGGATGTCTTATGGACCACAATTCCCTTTACAGGGAGGGAGGTTAAAAGATGTTCTATGGACCACAGGCCCCCATGGCTGTAGCTTTCACTGTTCACGCTACAGTATCTGCCTCATCACAGTCACTTGGCTTTATGTTTTCTTCACATGGTTATCTTCTCTGAAGTTCTAGCAAAACCATATTTCTGAAACATTTTTGGAATTTCTTACAGTAGTTATTAGAGTTTGCTATATAGATCATCAACATATAGTTGACTATAACTATCTGAAGGCTTAGCATTTGTGGACTGACTGACCCATTGCAGATTAAAAAGTATTCATTAAAAATTAAATTTATACTGAAAATGTACATATTTTTGTCTTGTCTGCATTTGAACAATACAGTGCAACTGTTTGTATAAGTAGCCTTTATCTTGTATTAAATGTTCAGAGTAGTGATTTGGGTATCTGTGGTGGGGGAGTGGTATCCTAGATCCGTTCTCTGGAGGACTGTCCATCTTAGTTCAAGGATTCTTTGTTTGAGAATGCATTTGTCTCTTACAAACATCCTGATTCAGAGAATAAGATCAAGACAGTTCATGTAATTTAGAAATTAGAGTTAACTGTGACTATACTGGGATTTTCTTTGTATGGGCTAAGTCAGTGCATAGTCAGGCTTTTCTTTAGGCAGCATATTCCATTTTACACATTAGATTAATATTCTTTGATTTTGAAGACTATTCTGAAAGATCAGGCAGTATTAATAATGATGAAGGGTGGGATAGGGGAGAAGGTTGCACAACTCCCCTGCAACCTGGGCAGTTGTGCAGAGTTACACAGCAGGCGGGGCCTGAACCTGGCTGCCAGGGCCAATTGTGGACCAGATCTCATAAGAGATCAGCACCCCTCAACTCTATTAATGTGCGCTTTTGAGGTACTGGAGCCTTTATACTTTTCATGGAACATTGTTTCTAGCTTCCAGGTCATTCTCTATTTTGGGGTATTCTGTTGCTTGGCTATGGAAGACCAGTTAACAGGCAACAATTGTGGCAAAATCTATTATTTTTATTCTGACTCATCCTTAATTATCAGTATCAGTTTTGAGATTACTCTCAAAATGCCAAATTTCATGTCTCCAATGTTTATAAAGGTGGTCAAGGAATAATATATATATATATAAAGTAACCCTTTTTCCTTTAAAACCTTTTCTTCAGTTA
Organism: Micromys minutus; assembly: GCF_963924665.1. NCBI lineage: Eukaryota > Metazoa > Chordata > Mammalia > Rodentia > Muridae > Micromys > Micromys minutus. The sequence continues at coordinate 39,758,182 of NC_137953.1, read as the reverse complement.
TTTTCTAGCAAAAGCAAGTGTGTACATGCAGACTCAGGTGTTTCAGACTGGCCCTGGCCTCTGCAAGCAATCAGAGCCCATTTAGTGTGCTCTCCTGACACACTTTGGAGATCTTTTATGTTAAACACATGTTTGCATTCTGAAAGAATGTTTTCATAGTTTGAAGCCAAACTTTTACCTCCTATTTTCATTTATGATATAGTAGAGTATCTGATAGTGCATAAAAAAAGAAGGGACTTTGATAAAACAGTAGCAGAAACAGCTAAATATCAAATTCAGCTTTGGCAAATGACCCAAGTAATATCCATGGGATAGAAAAACCTAAAATATGTATATTAGTTTCCTATTGTTAACTAATAACTTAGTTTAACACACCATCAATATTTATCATACTTTTTTTGGGCCAAAGTCCAAGGGTTGACAAGACCTGCCATTCCTTTTGAAGACTCTAAGGGGAAAAGCTACTTCCTGACTTCTCCAGGTTGGCAAGGGTTTCAACATTTCTGGGCTCACAGCCCCTTCCATCTTTAAAGCCGGGAAGTAACCACCCTCCCAGAGTCCCATGTGTTCTGATCACAGCCATAAAAGCTGCTCTGCCTGAAAGACCTATCAGATAATTCCGGATGCTTTCCCTGTCCTGAAGCTCTAAGTTAATCTGCAGTTTCCTGTTGCCTTGTGGAGCTACAGATCTTCAGGTTCTGGACATTAGGCTTTGATGACCTTCAGGGGTCTGGGGCATTTTTTTATACACCTGAATGTGAAAATAGCTAACACAAGCTTTCACTCAGAGAATGTATTTCCTGAATGTGCCCCTGATTTGAGAGCAGGCCTTTAAGAAATCTTCACTTAAGGTACTTTAAAAACAAAACTAAACAAACAAACAAACAACCCCATATCTATTCTATTTGGGTCTTAATCTCTAGGAATGCTAATGCTGGGTCTCTTTTGTTTGCTTTGATAGTGATAACCTACTAAGAAGAGCAGCCTGTCAAGAAGCTCAGGTAATGCCATTTTCTGTGATAAAATTAAATTATCCTTATCTCCATGGTGCAGGAGACACAGCCACTCCAGGGACTTACTTACTTGGGGTCTTACATCAGTGCAGTTGACTATTTTCCCTCCACCTCCAGATGGATCAGGCTGTCAGCCAGCTCTGAGTAGAATGGGTGGAAGTTAGCCATCTGGTGAAGAACAGCTCTGCCGCCCACCCTGTTAGCTTGTTTACTTCTGGATCACTCCCAAGAACACATAACTGGACTGGCTGAAGAGCTAGGAATTGGCGTGTGTTTGCAGTTATCCTTGAAGATCTGGCTAAACCCTGAATCATTCCTGATGGAACAGCCCCCAGGGATATTGGTTCAGAGCAGATGTTACCTCTGAAAGTCAGATCTTGTTAAAATTGTTGACTCCTACTTTAAAGCCCATCTCACTAATACAGCTGACTCGTAGCACTATACTGCCAGCCAGTTCCATGCAGTGCTGCCTAAGCATTAGTTTATTTGGCTGTGGTGACTAGAGCTGAGTTGTAAATCCTTTCAGATTTAAGAGCCTGGCTTTGCTCTCTTTCCTATTTGTGATTTATACCCTGCAGATGGATTTCTGTGACTCAGTGCCTTTTTGTTGTATGCCATTTCAGCTTATGATGTCAGAAATGCCTGAAGAGATGTAGGAAAGTTAAAATGGCAAGGAGAACACATTTAGTAGAAGTGGGTGTCAAACCTCATGTTTGTTTCTGAATTATTTTCATGATGGTAATGACAATAGATACTATTAATAAATCCTTCTTTGGTTCCAAATATGCTTTAAGAATTTGATTTTATTTCTGCACAGATGTACCAACTAGTATAGCTTCAAGTTATTTTAAAAATTAATTTTAAAAAGCTTTAAATTTTATTTTTAAGATCAGCATGATGTTTCACACCTATAATTCCAGCTTCTAGGAAGCAGAGGCAGGAGGATTGTCATGTGCTTACCTACTAGGTTACATGAGTTTCAGGTCAGTCAGAGATATGCTGGGAGGCCCTCAAAAAATAAGCTTTTGGGTTATTTTTGAGTCTTGGTATGATACTCTAGAAATACAGTCTTAGTGATCAAGTCAAGGTAATTATCAAATAAACGGTAATATTGAGTTCCAGGTAGTTCTGCTGATACACCCTCCTCTTACGGTGAATCCTCTGCATGTGTTCATTCTGAATTCCAGCCCCTCTTACTTTCCCAGGAACAAGATCTTGTTAGATACTTTCTCCCTTACTGTTCTAATCCTTCACTCCTCTGCACATGTGACTAAAGGTGGATTAATCCTCACAGCTTTCTCTACTTTTCCTATGATCTTTTTATGGTCTAAATTATTGACTGATTTAAGAAATCATGTAAACGCAACTCTAGTTTTTACAAACTTGTTAATTCATTGTGGACCTGACACTTGACTTTACAGGTCTGGTTAGGAATTCTCGGGACTGGGAAATGAGGATAAGGAAGGGGCAGTCTAGTGCTGTAGATCTGGAGTCTGGTTCTAGAGAACTGAGGTCCTAGTTAGGGTTTCTTTTTCTGTGAAAGACACCATCATGACCATAACAACTCTTATAAAAAAAAACAAAAAAACATTTAATTGGGCTGGCTTACAGGTTAAGAGGTTTAATTCATTGTCATAATGGCTAGAAGCTTGGAAACCTGCAAGCAGACATGGTGCTGAAGATGTAGCTGAGAGTTCTACATCCAAATCGACAGCCAGCCAGAAGAGAACCACACTGCGCCTGGCTTGAGTATCTGAAACCTCAAAGCCCACTTTCCTGTTATACACTTCTTCCCACAAAACCATACCTCCAATAAATAATGCCACTCCCTGTGACTCTGTGGGGGTCATTTTCACTCAGACTACCACATTCCACTTCCTGGCCCCCATGGGCTTGTAGCCATATATCATAATGTAAAATGCAGTTAGTCCTCAAAGTCTGTCATAGTCTCAACCATGTTTAAAGGTCCTCAGTTCAAAGTCTCTGATGCTCAAGGCAGTCTCGTAACTATAGCCTCCTGTAAAAATCAGAATGAAAAGAAATCAGATCACACACTTCTAACATACAATGGCACAGGACATACATTACCATTCCAAAATGGAGGAACGGGAGCACAGTGAGGGAACACTGACCATGTCTGCTGTCTAATCTCTCTTCAGATCTCAAACTCCTTTCAGTCCTTTTGACTGCGCACAGTTCTTTCTCTTGGGCTGGTTCCACTCTCTGTTAGCAACTTTCCTTGGCAGGTATCCCATGGCTCTGGCATCTCCAACATGTTGGGGTCTTCAAGGCCTCACCTTTACAGCTTCATGCAGTAGTCTTTCTAGGTCTCCATGAAGGGACATCTGCATATGCCTGGCCTCAACAGCTTCCTTAGTTTTGGAGGGAGATTCTATGACTCCTTTCTTGTGTCTTTGACTATAAACTTAGGTCCCGCGTGGCTGAAGCTGCGAAGTTATGCTGCTTGCATAAACCCCTTATTCAAATGAATTTTCTCCAGCTTTCTGTTTTTGATAGTTTTCTTCACTGCCTAAGCTTGGCTGTCCTGGAACTTCCTTTGTAGACCCAGGCTGGGCTTGAACTCTAAAATCCACCTGCCTCTGCCTTTCCAGTGCTGGGATTACAGGTATGTGATCCTGGCCCTAAACTTTTATTTAATTCCTTTTTACAAGTTGAAAGCTTAGCTGGGTGGGGTCTTGCTCTGAGATCACCACTCCCTTTATTCCATTTAGCATCAGGATTTTCCTTAATCTGTTTACACTCCCTGAGGCTCCTCTTCTCCCTCAACTGTGCATTTTGTATTTTTCCTTGCTCAGTTTTCTTTTCATTGTAAATCTGCATAAGACTATTAGCCACAGAAGACAGTCAATGCTAGGTTGTTTGGAAATGTCCTTTGCTAAAACTTTTAATCAATAATTCCTTAAGTTAGCCTTAGGCAGATTTTTTGGACAAGGGCAGAAAACAGCCACAATCTTCACCAAAATATGACAACAACAATCTCTAGACCACATGCTAATATTGTCATCTGAAACCTCTTAAGCTGAGCTCTCATAGTTCAAATCACCCTCAATATCACTATCTCCCATGATTCTACTAGTGTGGCTCATTAAGCCTTGCTTAAAATGTCCAATGGCTTTTCTAGTCCAGAGTCCCAAAGTGCTCCATATACTTCCAGGCAAAAACAATGTCAGGCCTATCATAGCAATACCCCGCTCCTGGTACCAACTTCTGTCTAGAGTTTTTATTGCTATGAAGTGACACCATGACTACTACAGCTCTCAGAAAGAAAGGCATTTAGTTGGGGCCAGCTTACAGTTCAGAGGTTTACTCCATTGTCATAATGGCAGGAAGCATGGCAACACGCAGGTAGACATGGTGCTAGAGAGGTAGCTGAATGATCTACACCCAAATCAGAAAATAGCAGGAATAGAGAGACACACTGGGCCTGTCTTGAGCATCTGAAACCTTAAAGCCCACCCCTCAGTGACACACTTCCTCCAACAAGGCCACACCTACTTTAACAAAGCCAGACCTCTAATAATGGCACTCCCTATGAACCTACGAGGGCCATTTTCATTCAGACCCTCACAGCTGAGTTAGTTACTTCATTCCTGGTGGAATCCTAGAAGGGAATGGGTCAGAACAGAACAAATTATGATATTTTTCAGGGAAATGTCTAGATACAAGAATAAAGAAAACACAGAAGTGATAATGGGAGGGTTGTGTGTGTGTGTGTGTCTGTGTGTGTGTGTGTGTGTGTGTGTGTGTGTGTGTGTGTGTGTGTGTGTGTACTTGTCTATACAGGTGTGTACGGAGGCCAGAGGTTAGCATAGGCATGTTATCTTCCCTAGCTTTCCCTAGTTATTTTTTTAAGACAGTGTCTCTTACTGAACTTGGAGCTTGATATTTCATTTCAGCTAGACTTGGCTGGCCAGGGAGCCCCTGGGATCTGCCTGGACTTACCTCCTAGCAACACTGGGGTATAGACATATGCTGATACTCTCAGTTTCTTACCTGGATACTGGGGATCTCAACTCAATGTCGTATGCTTGGACAGTAAGCACTTTACTTTTTATATATCTACTGAGTGATCTTCCCAGCACAGCAGCTTGTTATTTAGAAGATGTAGAAAGGATCTCTACCAGAGCCAGATCCAGCTCAACACCATCAGGACTCACTGCCTGCCCACAGATTGTTGAGCACCCAGAGGAGCCTCAGGAGCACTCTCCCTTCTGAGTCCACGGGTGAGTCCCCACTTTCTCTCCAAGGACTATTCAGAGAGAGACCACAGGGAACCCCCAGGGCACAGGTATCACTGTGTTGCCTGGGAATGGACTGATGCGAGCTCTATCTGAGTGATCCCAGAGCTAGAGCAGGCCCACTGCCATCGAAACTCACAGCCTGCCTGCCTAGAGCTGAAACACCCAGGAGCAACCTCCCTCTCGAGCATATAGGCTCACAGGAGAGGCAAGCTCCAGTGAAAGACAAGATCAGCTAGCATCACAGATAACAAGATGGCAAGAGACAAGTGCAAGAACCTAAGCACCAGAAACCAAGACAACCTGGCGACATCTGAACCCAGTTTTCCCACCACAGCAAGTAATGGATCTCCCAATACACTGGATAAACAAGATTTGGACTTAAAATCATACCTAATGTTGATGATTGAGGGCTTTGAGAAGCACATGAATAACTCCCTTAAAAAAAATGATAGGATAACCAGGAGAACACAGGTAAACAAGTAGAAGCTCTTAAAGAGGAAACACAAAAATCATTTAAAGAGTTACAGGAAAATACAACCAAAAAGGTAAAGGAATTGAACAAAACCATTCAGGTTCTAATAACTGAAATAGAAGCAATAAAGAAATCACAAAAAGGAGTTAACCTTGGAGATGGAAAACCTAGGAAAGAGATCAGGAGTCATAGACACAAGCATCACCAACAGAATACAAGAGATGGAAGAGAAAATCTCAGGGCCAGAAGATACCATAGAAAACATTGACACAACAGTCAGAAAATGCAAAAATCAAAAAGCTCCTAACCCAAAACATCCAGGATATCCAGAACACAATGCAAAGACCAAACCTAAGGATAATAGGTATAGAAAAGAGCAAAGACTTTTTTCGCTAAGAGGCCTAGTAAATATCTTCAACAAAATTAAGAAAACTTCCCTAACCTAAAGAAAGAGATGACCATGAACACACAAGAAGCCTACAGAACTGCAAATAGATTGGACCAGAAAAGAAATTCCTCCTGACACATAATAGTCAAAACATCAAATGTTCAAAACAAAGAATACTAAATGCAGTAAAGGAAAAAGGACAAGTAACATATAAAGGCAGACCAATCACAATTGCATGAGACATCTCAACAGAGAATGTGAAAGCTAGAAGATCCTGGACATACATCAGATAGCCTTTAAGAGAACACAAATGCCAGCTCAGGTTACTATATCCAGCAAAACTCTTAATTACTATACAGGGAGAAACCAAGATATTCCAGAATAAACTAAATTTACATAATACCTGTCCACAAATCCATAGATAATAGATAGAAAACTCCAACACAATGTAGGAAACTACACCCCAGGAAAAGCAAATAACCTTCTTGCAAAAAAACCAAAAGAAGAAAACCACACAAACATAATTCTACCTCTAACAACAAAAATAGCAGGAAACAAAAATCACTATTCCTTAATATCTCTTAATATCAATGGACTCAATTCTTTAATAAAGACGTAGACTATCAGACTGGATATGTAAACAGGATCCAGCATTTTGCTTCATACAGGAAACTCATTTCAGCAACAAAAATAGATACTACCTCAGAGTAAAAGGCTGGGAAAAAACTTTACAAGCAAATGGTCCCAAGAAACAAGCTGGGGTAGCCATTCTAATATCAAATAAAATAGATTTTTAACTAAAAGTTATCAAAAAAGATAAGGAAGGATACCTTTTACTCATCAAAGGAAAAGTCTATCAAGATGAACTCTCAATCCTGATCATCTATGCTCCAAATACAAGGGCATCCACATTCATAAAAGAAGCTACTAAAGTTCAAAACATATATTGCACCACACATAACAGTAGGAGACTTCAACTCCCCATTCTCATCAGTGGACAGATCATGGAAGCAGAAACTAAACAGAGACACAGTGAAACTAACAGAAGTTAAGAACCAAATGGATTTAACAGACATCTATAGAACATTTTATCCTTAAACAAAAGAATACACCTTCTTCTCAGCACCTCACTGTACTTTTTCCTAAATTGACCATATCATCTCACAAATCATGCCTCAACAGATACAAGAAGGTCAAAATAATCTCATGCATCCTATCAGATCACCATGAATTAAGACTTGTCTTCAATAACAACAAAACAACAAAAAGCCTACATACACACAGAAGCAGAACAATGCTCTCTACTCAATGATAACTTGGTTAAGGAAGAAATAAAAGAGAATTAAAGACTTTTTAGAATTTAACAAAAATTAAGGCACAACATACCCAAACTTATGAGATACAATGAAATCAGTGCTAAGAGGAAAACTCAATTCTGAGTGCTTCAAAAAAGAAACTGGAGAGAGCATACACTAGAAGATTGACAGTACATGTAAAAGCTCTAGATCAAAAAGAAGCAGATACACCCAAGAAGAGTAGAAAGCAAGAAATAATCAAACTCAAAATCAACCAAGTAGAAAAAAAGAACTGTACAAAATGAGGAGCTGGTTCTTTGAGAAAATCAACAAGATTGATAAGCCCTTAACCTGACTAACTAGAGAGCACAGAGAGAGTATCCAAATTAACAAAATCAGAAATGAAAGTGGAGACATCACAACAGAAACTAAGGAAATTCAAGAAATCATCAGATCCTACTACAAAAGCCTATACTCAACAAAACTGGAAAATCTAGAGGAAATGGACCATTTTCTAGACAGATACCAGGTACCAAAGTTAAATCAGGATCAAATAAACCATTTAAACAGTCACATAACTTCTAAAGAAACAGAAGCAGTCATCAAAAGCCTTCCAGCCAAAAAAGGCCAGGACCTCATGGATTTAATGCAGAATTCTATCAGACCTTCATAGAAGACCTAATACCAATGCTCTCCAAACTGTCCACAAAATAGAAACAGAAGGATGCTACTCAATTCATTCTTCGAAACCACAGTTATGCTTATATCTAAAGCACACAAAACCCTACAAAGAAAGAGAACTTCAGAATAATTTCCCTTATGAACATTGATGCAAAATACTCAATAAAATTCTTACAAACAGAATCCAAGAACACATCAAGACGATCATTCACCATGACTAAGTAGGCTTCATCGAAGGGATGCAGAGATGGTTCAATATATGGAAATCCATCAATGTAATCCACTATGTAAACAAACTCAAAGGAAAAAAGAAAACACATTATCATTTCATTAGATGCTGAGAAAGCATTTGACAAAATTCAATACCCCTTCATGTTAAAAGTCTTGGCAAGATCAGGAATTCAAGTCCCATACCTAAACATAGTAAAAGCAATATACAGCAAACCAGTAGCCAACATCAAACTAAATGGAGAGAAACTTGAAGCAATCCCACTAAAATCAGGACTAGATAAGGCTGCCCACTCTTCCCCTACCTATTCAATATAGTACTAGAAGTCCTGGCTGGAGCAATTAGACAACAATAGTAAGTCAAAAGGGTACAAATTGAAAAGTCAGAAATCAAAATATCACTATTTGCAGATGATATAATAGTATACTTCAGTGACCCCAAAAATTCCACCAGAGAACCTTTACAGCTGATAAACACTTTCAGCAAAGTGGCTGGATATAAAATTAACTTAAACAAGTCAGTAGCTGTCTTTTATTCAAAGGACAAACAGACTGAGAAAGAAATTAGAGAATTGACACCCTTTACCATAGTCACAAAGAATATAAAATATTTTGGTGTGACCCTAACCAAGCAAATGAAGGATCTGTATGACAAGAACTCCAAGTCTCTGAAGAAGAAAATTGAAAAAGATCTCCGAAGGTGGAAAGATCTTTCATTCTCATGGATTGGGAGGATAAACATAGTAAAAATGGCCATTTTGCTAAAAGCAATCTACAGATTTACTACAATCTCCCATCAAAATTCCAAATGAGTTCTTCTTAGAGTTAAAAAGAGCAATATGCAAGTTCATTTTGAATAACAGAAAACTCAGGATACCAAAAACTATTCTCATCAATAAAAACTTGGTCACCATCCCTGACCTTAATCTGTATTACAGATTAATTGTGACTAAAAACTGCCTGATATTGGTACCAAGACAGGCAGCGTAGATCAATGGAACAGAACTGAAGACCCAGAAATGAACCTACACACCTATGGTCACTTGATCTTTGACAGAGGAACTAAAAACTTTCAATGGAAAAAGGACAGTGTCTTCAACAAATGGTGTTGGTTCAACTGGCAGTCAGCATGCAGAAGAATGCAAGTCAACTCATTCTTATCTCCTTGTGCTTAAATACAAGTGGATCAAAGACCTCTACATGAAATCAGACACACTGAAGCTAACAAGAGAAAGTGTCGAAGAGCTTAGAATCCATAGGTACAGGGGAAATTTTTCTGAACAGAACACCAATGGTTTATGCCCTAAGATCAAGAATTGATAAATTGTACCTCATATAATTGCAAAGCTTCTGTTAGACAAAGGACATTGTCAAAAGGACAAAATGGTAGCCAACACATTGGGAAAAGATTTTTACCAATCCTACATCTGATAGGGGGCTAATATCCAATATATCCAAAGAACTCAAGAAGTTAGACTTCAGAGAATCAAACAATCCTATTAAAAAATGAGGTACAGAGCTAAACAAAGAATTCTCAATTGAGGAATATTGAATGGCTGAGAAGCATCTAAGGAAGTGCTTGACATCCCTAGTCATCAGGGAAATGCAAATCAAAACAACCCCGAGATTCCACCTCACACTAGTCAGAATGGCTAAGATAAAAAACTCAGATAACAGATGCTGGGGAGGATGTGGAGAAAGGAACATTCCTCCACTGTTGGTGGGTATGCAAGCTGGCACAACCACTCTGGAAATCAGTCTGGTGGTTCCTCAGAAAACTAGACATAGTACTGCCTGATGACCCAACTCTACCACTTCTGGACATATACCCAAAAGGCACTCCAACATATAACAAGGACACATGCTCTACCATGTTCATAGCAACCTTATTTATAATAGCCAGAAACTAGAAAAAAAAAAAAAAAAAAAAAAAAAAACCCAGATGTCCTTCAACAGAGGAATAGATACAGAAATTGTGGTACATTTACATAATGGAGTACTACTCAGCTATTATAGATAGTGACTTTATGAAATTCTTAGGCAAATGAATGGGACTAGAAGTTACCTTCCTAAGTGAGGTAACTGTGGTATGAATTCGCTGATTAGTAGATACTAGCCCCAAAATCTCAGAATATACAAGAAACAATTTATAGACATATGAAGCTTGAAAAGATGGAAGAGCATAATGCAGATGCCTCAGTCCTTCTTCAAAGGGAGAACAAAACATTTATAGGAGGAAATATAGGGATAGAGGTGCAGGGGTTGAAGAAAAGATCGTTCAGAGACTGCCTCATCTGTGGATCCACCCCATATGCAGTCACCAAACCGAAGCACTATTGCTGATGCCAAGAAGTTCTTACTGGCAGGAACCAGATATGGATGTCTCCTCAGAGGCTCTGCCAGAGTCATACAAATACAGATGAGGATGCTTACAGCTAACCATCAGACTGAACACGGGGACCCCAATGAAGGAGCTAGAGAAAGGACTGTAGGAGTTGGAAGGGTTTGCATCCCCATGGAAATAACAACATTATCAACCAACCAAATCCTTCAGAGCTCCCATGAACTAAAACACCAAGCAATGAGTACACATGGAGAGACTCATGGCTCCAGTTTCATATGTAGCAGAGGATACCATTGTCTGGCATCAGTGGGAGAAGAGGCCCTTGGTCCAGTGAAGGCTCATTTTTTTCAGTGTAGGGGAATGCCAAAGTGCTGAGGTAGGAGAGGGTGGTTAGGAGAGGGAGCAGCTTCATGGAGGCAAGGGGAGGGGAAGGGGGAATGGGAGTGGGGGTAAAGTGGATATTTGAAAAGTAAATACAGAGACTATCCAATTAAAAAAAAAAAAAAAGAAGGGATCTTTAATGGACAGAGAGGAAGCAGATTTACACTAAGTCGTTCAAATCAACATCTTTCTATAACTTTCTCCCCTGTAATCTTTATACTTCTTTTCTAGAATTCTTTTTTTTTTCAACAGCCAAGACCTGAAGTTTTTGGCCTTTTTAGTGTTTTGCTATCATGATTCTTTTCATTAGCAGTCTTCCCCAGTTTAGATGTCTCAGTAGTAGCTCCCATTCTTTTGTTGTTTTGAATCCTCATATTTAATCCTTTGATTCTTGATTCTATTCAGCCTTAGAGCAATAGAGTAGAAAAGGTTTGAGCAATGGGTTTCTTCTGTGTATGTAGATGGTGAAAATTAACAAAAATTCCCGAGCAATAAGTTTAGTAATGGACTAAAGGAGAAAGGGTTGTAGTATGAAAACTGAAGCCACAGGTAAATGTCCCTTCTCATAGCCTGGGGCCTTGCAGGATATGTGTTTATAATAAAGTCAAGAAATGATACTGTCCCTGGTAAGTGAAGCAAGGTTTTTGTCCTAATGTAAAATGGGGCTGTTGTTATTGAATGACAACATACTTTTTGTTCTCTTGGTTGTGGTGATTCTGTTATGGAGATCGTAACAGACCTTTTGCTTTTTGGCTGGAAGTAAATTCTTTGGGGATGAAAAAACATAAGTGATTAATAGCCAAATAAAGTAGATAATTGAAAACTTCTCTTTTTTTCTTTTTTCAGGTGTTTGGCAACCAGCTCATTCCTCCCAATGCACAAGTGAAGAAAGCTACCGTGTTTCTCAATCCTGCAGCTTGCAAAGGGTATTTCAGTTTGTGACTTACTGTATTTAGGTTTTCTAAAGGCAGAGGACAAAATCCTCACAGAGGCAGGTAGTAGACTGTGTAGGACTGGGATGACTGCGATTGCTCTACTGCCACAGGAGTTATTCTCACTGTGGAGGTGAGGGTTCCTGTGGAATAAGCATGAATAAACATGCCGTGAGTACATGTTCAGCAAACACTGAAAACTGGCTTCAGCTTGAGAGTGGTCCTTCTGGGAAGGATTTTCTTCTGCTCTCCATAACTATGTTAGGCTGTCACCACAAACAGAGATGTATAAGAAGATCCAGAGCACAAGTTCTTACACAGCATAGCCAGAGTACACCCAGTACAGCAGTGTATCAGTCACCGTGGTCTGGTGAGGGCAGCAGAGATGACACTCAGGATGACAGTGCATTCTTTCCAAAGTAGGGGCTCTTCAGCTGGTCTTGGAGGAGAATGTTCACCCTTCCCAAACAAGGATGTGGCCGTAGGGCAGTAACTAAGGCTAGGAATGATTGTTCTTCACTACGTGCTGCTGAGGTGGGAAGGGCAGCAGGGCTTTGGCTGTAAGTGGTGTACTTGGGGCCTAGTTGATTGTACCCGTTGTATCACCTGAATTGGAGGATACTGTGAGGACTCAGAATTGCCCTATCTGGGGGAAAAAGCCATAAGCAGGAATAAAAAAGTTTACAGTGTTAATTAGGTTGTTGGGAATATAAATGCAAAGGCATCACTGTTCACTTTAAAGAAACAGTTTAAAATTTACCTTTAAAATATGGAATGAAAAAAATGAAGAGAAAAAAATACCTATTTTGTTTCCAGTGTCCAGATCGTTTATGCTTTGAGTCATTTGTATTCACGTAATTGGTGAATATATGTTAGGCTGGACGCCGTAAGATTGAAGTTTCAGGACATCAATGAGTAGTTGAGGCTGGATTTTAAGTCTTTAGGCACTGTTTTCTGGAGCAAAAAGAAGCAGGGGCCCCCAAATTCAGTTCTGTAGGATCTTTGTAAGAGGTGTATTGACCTCCTCTGTAAGTTGTACCTACAGATCACGCAGTTTAGCCGTGCTTAATAGAATATTACTAAACTTGGTTAAGGCCACTTCATAAACAGACCAGTTTTTTTTTTGTTTTGTTTTGTTTTGTTTTTTACTGTACTAGTTTTATTTTTTTATTTTTATTTTTTTTCTTTCTTTTTATTCATTAATCATTTTATTCATTTACATTTCTTTCTTTTTTTTAAAACTTTATTTTAAAAAACAAAGATAAAAGAAAAAAATTTTAAACATTTTTGCATAAATGTATACAAATACAATTGTGTCAGTGCTTGGCTTTTTTTTTTTTTTCTTTAAGGTTTGATACTCTGCATTAAGGTCTTACTAGTTACAATGAGCAAAAAGTACATGTAAAACAGGATGTAACCCGGAATTAGTCAACGTTTTCTTGGAACAGACCAGTTTTTATCTCAGTTATAAATGATACAAGTTCTTACACAGCACAAAGTATTATCAGTCACCGTGGTCTGGTGAGGGCAGCAGAAAGCTCAGGCTCTCTCTCTCTCTCTCTCTCTCTCTCTCTCTCTCTCTCTCTCTCTCTCTCTCTCTCTCTCCTCCCTCCCTCCCTCCCTCCCTCCCTCCCTCCCTCCCTCCCTCCCTCCCTCTTTCTCTCTGTGTGTGTTTGCTTCTGCTTCTAGAATATTCTGAGTTACTTAGCCTCCTAAATCTTCAGTTTAGTTATCTATAAAACTAAACAACATAATAGACACAAAACCAAAACACATACATTAAGAACCACAATGTAGAATGTAATGTATTTGTGTCTACCTGGGTTCAGAATATCCTCTACTTTGTACTCTCATTTTCCCCAAGAATTCTTGCAAGCCCTCTTTTACCCTTCTTTAAAGATAGCTGTTTGATGTGTCCTTTAGAAATCTTTATAATTTCTGGCGAAATCATTTTGGCAGTTTCCTTAAGATAGAATTAACTACTGTAAGTTCTGGCTTCCAATAAGTGCTTGGATGTGGGTTTTATTGTTGTTTGTTTTGCTGCTGTTGTGCTTTTTTCCAGCCCATATTGTTTTAATATTCATGACTTAATTTTTTCGAGATTTAGGTCCTTTTTACATTTTATACTAGCTGCATGTACTGGAAGGCTTTTATTTCCGTTTTCCACCAGTGTGTGTATGAGGAGCTGTGTGTGCTCATGCACATTGAGGCCTGAGGCTGACCTTCAGTTGCTCCTCCACTTTCCTCACTGAGGCAAAGGCTTGCAGTCCAACTCAGAGCTCGCCGCATCACGGCTGCTGTCCCTAACCAGCTTGCTGTGGAGTTCCCTGTCTTCAGAGGCCCAGCTGGCCGTCACATCCACAGGGTGCTTCTGTGGGTTTTGGGGATCTGAACTCCAAGTCTTCACACCTGAGCTTCTTCAGCCAGCCTTAACCATCACTGAGACATCAGTCCAGCCCCCACTTACATTTCTAAAATTAAGGCAGGCTCTTGTTTGCAGTGCAGTACTTTATCTAAAGCCAGGCAAAAGTGCAGCCACAGATGGCCTCCTATAGCAAGATGGATCCCTGTATGCACCTGGGACACAGAGCTCTAAAACGCTCCACACCTTTTGTTTTAAAGCTTTTACTATTTAATGGCCCCATTTTTGTCATTGTGGCTATGCACTAACACATAATGTATAATTTATTGTGCAGCTATCTCATTATGTAGGACTGGTTTAAAACTTCAGGAAACTTTAAGAAACAAGGTAACTATGTGTTTACTGTTAATAAATAATACATTAAAGAAGTAATTATCTTGTGTATTGCCTGAGTCTGGAAATTGCCTTGAGTACATAAAGTTTTTATTCAGGCCTGGTGCTATTGCACCCTTAATTATGTAATAAATAATTTATTTCTTACTGGCAACACTTGTTTTTCAATCTGAAGAAAAGTCTTTTTGCTTTTATTTTGAGATTTCCTGAAGCAGTAGCATCATACAAAGATGCGAATGAACAAGTAGTGCTCAGCTTGTTCTCAGGTCAGCAGAGGTGCAGCGCTGTTAAAACTGACAGGACGGAGTCAGACTTCATCAGAGCTTTGCTTTTAGGAGCTAGATCTGCTCTGCTCCCGGCATTCTCATTCCAGCAGTAAATGCCCCAACCTTCCCTGTTGTTCTGGGCTAGGTGCAGACACGGTGAGGGGAGAGGGAATTCACTCCATGGCACTTTCCTGTCCATTCTGATGGTGGCACATATGCTCATTAGGACCAGCGGTTTGGGAGCCAGCATCTTCTCAGCTTCCATCCTAGTTCACCATAAGGAATGTTGCTTATATTGCCATTTTGTTCTTTTCAGTGAAGTTGGTGGATTTCTTCTGTGTTCAACTCTTAAGTGTTCCTTATTAGCTGCCTTTGAATTTCTCATATAAATAACCTCTAAAAATTCGGCTGGAGAGATGGCTCAGTGGTTAAGAGCACTGACTGCTCTTCCAGAGGTCCTGAGTTCAATTCCCAACTACCACATGGTAGCTCACAACCATCTGTAATGGGATCTGATGCCCTCTTCTGGCACACAGGTATATATACAGATAGAGCACTCATACATTAAATAAATAAAATCAATCTTTAAAAAAAATATATATCATTAAGAAAGGCAAAGCATGCATCATCGTTTTTTAAGGAAATTGTATTTTAGTAAGACAGCTAAGTGAAAATGTACATAGAAGTTAGGTGTTTTAATACTGCTTCTGTTTTGTGTGTGTGAGTGTGTATTTTATTTGATTCCAACTTTGCCATTTGTGTGGAGAGACTTTTGCCACTTCTGCCTTTTATTCCTGTACTGTTTTTGAGTCTTGCCCTGAGTTGGATTGGAGTGCAGTAATGGAATACTGTTCTTGAGAAGTACACAAGCTTGT
Organism: Micromys minutus; assembly: GCF_963924665.1. Lineage (NCBI taxonomy): Eukaryota > Metazoa > Chordata > Mammalia > Rodentia > Muridae > Micromys > Micromys minutus. The sequence continues at coordinate 39,742,290 of NC_137953.1, read as the reverse complement.
CCAAAAGGCTGTCACAGCCATGTTGTTTCCTTTCCTCAGAATTTACCTCTACAATTGGAGATTCATTCCCGCATTCATTCGTATTCTAGTCCATCATTTACTTAGTAAGTACCTTTGAATTATCCCATCTGTAATCCTAGGAGTTGGAGGATTCAGGAATTAATAAGGACTGATAACTATTTTTGTAAGTTTCTTGAGTGGTCCTAAAGACAGTTTTGAAAGCTGTCTTCATTATGTGATACAAACATTGCTGATGGACAGATGTCTATCAAGTGCTACCAAAACAAAGATGGGCTTCTGTGCTTGGGAGATGTCGGCTGGCTTTACATTAACTATCCTTGTTAGTCATCTATCCTATAGATACCCTTTGCTTTTCCTTTCCTAGCAAAATTCAGCTCTTACAGCAATACTTTTGATCTGCCTCTACAAGTTTAAAACTTTGGAATGACCCCCTAGTGTTTAAACTTAAAAAACAAATGTGTCTTTTTCCAGAAGAGCATGCTGTTTAGTAAAGGATTAAGTAAATCTGTTTTGTTCCCCTGGGCCGTATAAATAATGTTACAGTAAATACCTCTTTTAGGAGAATGTAAGTAAGTTCCAGTGACAGACAAATGTCTGAGAGTGTGAGTTGTTCAGACAAGCCCTGTGTGATGTCGTGCTTTATCTGCTCCGTTGCTGTATCTGGTATTGGGAATTCCAAGTGGGTCAAGCTTTGTTATTTTGAGTGGAGCTATATCTACTGCTCATTGTTGCTCTAGAGAATGTGGCTTTCCAAATGTGTACAAGCTGATTATATAAGGCAAGGGACAAACTATTTCTCTATCTGTGGTAACTCGATGTTGAACTTCCTATTCTTGAACAAATAAAGTCTGTGTTCTCTAGGGCACATGGTTACAATTTTTTATTCTCAGCTAGAAAATGTGTTTTAAAATATATCGTGTTTTTTCTCCCTCTTTTTCTACAGCAAAGCCAGAACTCTATTTGAAAAAAATGCTGCCCCAATTTTACACCTGTCTGGCATGGATGTGACTGTCGTCAAGGTAAGACTTCCTCTAATAGTCTTTATGTACACAGACCACCATTTTTAATGTATTCATGTATTCTCTGCTCTTGCCTTCTAAGCAGAACCCAGTTTTCACTGAAGATAAGAAGAAAATCAATGCTGTGTCTTGTTCTATTAATTACTCAAAGCAGTTGTGTTTTCTCCTGACACAGTCAGCTTTTCATTTCAGCACAGGCCCAGGTGGGTGTGCAGAGGTGCTGATGCTTTGCAGCAGGTAGAACTACATCTCTCAGTTGTAGAGGCCACTCCCCAAATACAAAGCCCTCTGATTTGAGGGCTCTAATGTCTTGGTAGTTCTAATAGCAGGTAAACATTTTCTTTGTGGTAAAAAATTATTTGTGATAAAGAATTTTTTAAAGTATTTTAAAATTTTAAAAATCATTAGAATTTTTGAGATTTTAGGTAAGAAGGAAAGAGGACAAAATAAATGAGAAGGAACTGTAAACCTTAGACATCTCAGCTTTCCATTTTGATGAATTTTAAGCAGCATGTGTGAGTGTACGGGGTTATGCATTTAGTCAGAGCCAACCTTCTGCTGTATTTGTTTTAATTAATTAAAGACAATTGTGTGTATGAGTGTTTTGTGTGTGTGTTTGTGGACTGCATGTATGCCTAGTATTCACAGAAGCCAGAAGAGAATTATCAGGACCCCTGGAACTGGAGTTATAGATATTGTGTGCCACCAAGTGTGTGCTGGGACGCCAACAAGATCCACCGGCAGAGCAGCAAGTACTTAACTGTTTGGCCATCTCCTCAGCCCCTGCCCCTCCAGTTTTAAAACTGTTTATAGTTTTAAATATTTTTTGTTTTTGAAATTATGGTATGATTTACAATTTTCCTCTTCCATTTCCTTCCTCCAGACAGAGCCATAGACCCCTCCTTACTAAAATGGTGTTTCTAATAATATTTTGATTCTTTTGAGTCTTTCGTACAATATTTTTGATAATTTTCATTCTCAACTCCTCCCACTAAGTCATCCCAGATCTACCTCTCCAACTGCACTCCCTAGTTTGTAACCCCTCCTAACTTCATGTCCTTTAAAAGTTTTTATTAACTCAATTTTGTGCTACTATCCACTAGAGTGTAGCAGACCTGCCAGGGATCAGCTCTTAAAGAAAACTGTTTCTTCTCTAGAAGCTGTGATTTGTCAGTAGCTCCTTAATTAGTGGTGGCAGCTCCTAAGCCATTTTCATCATCCTATGGTGACTGAACTGATGTTAGTCTATTTCTAAATTACACTTTGAGTATGTCATAGAGATTAGGAGGTCATGCATATCAGACTTGCTCTTGCAGTTGATTGCCTCTGGGATTAGGAGAAAGGGGAAGGAAGTGTTTGCATGAGCGTCTACAGTGTGCCACAGTCTAGGTGTGAGAGAGCATATGGTGGTCCTGTAGGGCTGCTGTCATTAGTTCCTTATTATTTGGTGAAACTCTTGAATAAAACTCTGGGCCTGGATCTTGCCGAAGGGAGGTGGTGCATATTCAATAGCACTACTAATAGTACTTCAGTCTGTCTCTCTTTGGCAAGAGAAATTCTTTAAAGAATTTGTTTCTCTTCGGTTTTCACATCAGCTGGCATTGAGCTGTTTATAATGTCCTCGTGTTCACTCTTAACTGTGTGTAGCTTTTGTAATGCCCCATGTTACTCTTCACCTCAGCTGGGCCTGCTCTACACACACACACACACACACACACACACACACACACACACACACACACACACAGTAGTCTTCAAAGTCTTCAAGACACTTTCTAATTTAATTAGTTACTGCTGAGGACCCAGTTTACCTATTGATCTTTTTACTGACAAAGTTGTTTCATTTCTCCTTTTCTTTAAAAAAAATCTTAATTTTTTTCTTCATTTTACTTTATTTGCTGTTCTGCTGGTGTGAGATTTTCGTTGGTTTACCGCCCCCCACCCCCACCCCTGCCCCGACGCTGTATATTTACAGCTGTTGCTTCACCTGTGTCCTATCACTGCAGACACAGTTCTTTCATTATCATTGCTCACGATTTTCCCATTTCTATCACGACTTTTGCTTCACCTGTGAGTTACTTAATGTGTTTTAATTCTCATATCTAAAGGCTAAAGGGCTTATGGGTATTATTTTGTTAATGATTTCTGAATTAACTACATTGTGATCAAAGAAATATACTATATATATAATTTCAGGATCAAAGCTGTCTTTGGATTTAGATTGAATATAGTTTGTTTTTTATGTGTTCTATCTATGCCATAATATTTGATATCAATTACTAAATATTATATTGTTTATGACCTACAAACCCAATCTATTCCTTGTGTACTGCAAATTTTCTATTTCTCTCCTGTTTTGTTTTTTTAATTTTGCTCTTAATGATAATACCTATTTTAAACTAACCTGTCAGGGGAATTACAAATCTCCCAGTATGATTGTGAATTTGCCCATTTCTATAGATAATTTTTTATTATATCTTAAAATAATTAACTCAAGAGCTGGACTGAACACAAGAAATTTGATTAAAGGCAGTTTAATTCGCTAAATGTTTGTTGTAAGTTGATACACTTTGGATGTGAACTTTAGCCTTTAGTGGTTGAGGTTCTCCAGCCCAACTATAGATATATTTAAACCCATTTCTCTGCTAGTTGTGTATTGGTATGTAAGACCTCGATTCAACTATTGCTTTTCTTAATAGGATCTTACTGGTCAGCAGTCTGTTTAGAACTGTCTTTGTGTTTGTCCAGGCAGGAATCCTTAATGTCAGGGTGGAGAAGAATATGGCCTTATTCATGATAGCCTGATTTGACTGTTGTGTGGCCCATGTGGTCTCCACTAAGCATCCTTACATGGTAACTGAGCTTTCTGGAATGAATAAAACATTGTCCCATTTTATTTCTAAATACTTGAATATATTTGTTTTAATAAGGAAGTATATTTTTCTGTGTAAATATATTGACATCTACAACAAATGTAACAATACTTTAATACCAAAGTCTTTGGTTTTTGTATTTTGTAATTTTCCCAATTTAAGAAAATAGGTATTAAAGAGAGATTAAATTATTAGTAGAAATATTAAAGTTTTCTTCTTATACTTCACTTGAAATTATTGGTCTTTGAAAGGTTGATTTCCTCTCTTTTCTGTTAAATTTTATTTCCAAATAATTTTAAATTTTTAAAAATGTTACAAAAACTATTCATATATATATATATATATATATATATATTTCTTATTTACTTCACCCTATTAACATTTTTACTGTGCATGCACATAATTTCTCTTTACATTAATGTGCATGTATGTGTATAATATATACAGGAATTCCTACGTATGTTATGAATGAAATCATTGAGCCCTGATGGATGATCTTAGGCTCCTCTCCTTTCCCTAGAAGATGGGGTGTGGAACTCAAGGTTCTACCCTGTAAGGCGTCTGTTTGCCTCTGGTGACCAGTTCTTATCCCAGACTCTCCCAAAGTTACCTAGCACATACTCTGTTATGTTTGAGGAGTTTTCTGTGAGTAACAAAATAGCTTCTGTGGATTTTTAGAGTTCTATGCTGGGAACAGGGCACAAAGAGCAGGTATTTCAAGTTATACTAAAGGCATTTTAGCCCATCTGATATTTAAGTATTTAGTTTTTGCCTGCTAGTGTATCTGGTGTATTTTGAATTGAAGATAATATTTTTCTCTTTACTTGCTTTATGCCCTTAGCATTTGTCTTCAGGGGTGTACATATCAATGTACATCCTGATGGTGGCTAAAATGTACATCAAATGTTTAGTAAAAATAGGAAGGTTGGAGTGCTCTTCTGTGGGTTCTTTCAAACACACTTGCATTTTTTATGTGCCATCATATTAAAACAATAATCATCTTCACTTACTTAACACAGAACTAGTTGCAAACACTTTTCTAGCTGCTTTAAATTCTGTTGTGTAGCAATAGTACAGGTACACCATGATTATTCCTCTCTTGATACATGGAATTCCTTGATAAGGAAATTAAAATCCAGTGAGTTTAAAGCCAGTCAGTTAAAAAGTAGCAGAGCTGAGGTTTACTGTAGGTCCCTTGGGCTCTGAAATCTGTACCCTTTTCATTATATCTACTTCCCTATTTACATATGCACCTGACTTCCTGCCGTCAGATGACAGAGTGCAAACAATGCCATAGAAGCCATGCTGGACTGGAAGAGTCCTTCAGTAGACTAGCTGTACTACTAAGGCAAATTATTGGGCTCAAATTTTATTTTTAGAATAAGGAGCTGAATAGATTGTTTCTGAAGTCATTTCTAGCTTAGGAAGTTTAAAATTATAAAAATCTATACCTAATTGCTTTCACAGAATTTTCATCTCTTTCAACCATGTAAGATTAAGGGAACCAATATAAAACTTTAAGGAAACTTTTCATCTTTTAACATGTGGTCTTACAATGACAAGTTTACCAAAGCCATCTTTGATATTTCAGACAGATTATGAGGGACAAGCCAAGAAGCTCCTGGAATTGATGGAAAGCACCGATGTGATCATTGTTGCTGGAGGAGATGGCACACTGCAGGAGGTAGGGTTCTCCCTGCCCATGTAGGGCCATTTTTAAGGGGAGAAAAATGGATATTAGGTTCTTGGACAGTGGCAACAATAATTAGGAAAATTGCTGTAATTCAGTATTTTAGGGCTATTTGCTCTCAAACTCACACAGCCCTAAGCTTTTCTCTGGTACTTTTCCTTTCATGTGTTTGATAAACCTCCCTCCCAGCTCAAAAAGGGGGGGGGGGGGTTATATATAAACAAGTCTGTCTGAGAAACTAAATAAAACAAGCAAGGATTTATAATCAAGCACTTAAGATGAAGTGGGAAGATCTTGGGTTCTAGATAGTCTTGGGTTACACAGCAAAATTAGACCTCAAATATTGAATAAAACAAGAAGCAAAATGTGTATGGATGGGTCACGCTTGCTGTGCATAATGTTATGAGAGCTCTGATGACACCAGGGCTTCACTTGGTGAAGGACAAGTTCTCATTAAATGAAAGTTCCTCTCAAGAAAACACTTTATGGCCACTCACATCATTTCTGTCCTATAGAGAGTTAACTCTCAAGACTGCATTTGTAGAAAGAGATGTTACTTGTTCAGATGTATGCATTTGCCTTCTTTTCTCTCGTTCTTTTTAAGGCTGGTTGTTTGGCCATTAGTGCTACAGAGCAAGCCTCATGTAAGCTAGGCAAGTACTCTACTACTGAGCTACATCCCTGGCACTGCCTTTGTTCTAGCAGTATTACCACTTATCCTCAGTGAGATGCTATACCTATGAGAATGCCCAAGGCAGAAAGAACACTGGCAGTACCAAATATCATGAGTGCAGAACAGTAGGAGCTGTTATTCATTGATTGTGGAAATGCAGAATGGCTCAGTCACTTTATATCTATTAGAATAACCAAACTCCAGGTAAAACAAAATGAGAAAGGAGTGGTTTCACTAAAAACTGAACATATTCTTGCTGTGTGGCCCAGCAATTGTGTTCATTGGAATTATACAGAGGAGTTCACAACTTACATGCTTACAAAAAATCTGCACATGGCCATTTATAGCATCTTTATCTACCGTCGACCAAATGTGGAAGAAATGAAGGTGCCCTTTAATAGGTTAATTGTAGAGTAGCATACCCAAGTAACGGATTCCTTAGCATGAAGAAAAAGAACTATTCAGTTTTGACAAGATTTGGAGCACATTACTCAGTGAAAGAAACTACAAAAAGACTGTAGTCTACACTTCAACTCTTAGGCTTGTGGGGCAAGCAACAGTAGAGAAAATGAAAGGATGAGAGGTTGCCAGAGGTTGGGAGAAGAGAAGGATTAGCAGTCAGCACACAGGACTTTTGGGGAATGAAAACACTTTGGAGATGATAGTGATGGAGAGGAGTGGGTATGTGTCTTAAAAGCTGTGAAGTGTAGAACAGAGTGAACACCAATCTAAACAGAGAAATTTAGATGGTAATGTAATGCAGGTTCATCAGTTTTACCCACATACTACATTACTGTTGGCTTTGACCTCTCTTCATCAGTGTGATGGACCAGAAGTGAACAGCAAAAAGGCTGTCCTAAGTTTGAGCCTTGGTTAGCTTCCTTTTTACAAAGGCTCTGCTAATGACCTTGTAGTTGTTTGTATAGCTTGTTAATGAAACGTGAAGAGTTCTGATTGTACACCTACAGAGTGAAGTAAATCACTGTCAGCCCTCATAATACTGAACCCAATGGGGCAGGACAAGATAAAGGGAGGAGATATGTCAGCCTTTATTTACAAACTGTTTTAAAGGGAAGACATTGAATTCTATATTTGGTGTATATGCAGTCATTATAAAACATTTGGGTGGTGGGGAAGCACTCTCATAGTGGCAAGGGGAAGAGGATGGAATAGGGGGATCCCTGAGGGAAAACCAGGAAAGGGGATAACATTTGAAATGAAAAGTAAAGAAAATATCCAAAAAAAAAAAAAAAAAAAAAAAAAAACTAGAGCCTGGGACTGGAAAGATGGCTCAGTGGTTAAGAGCATGCTCTTCCAGAGGTCCTGAGTTCAATTCCCAGCAACCACAGTAGCTCTAAACCCTCTATAATGGAATCTGATTTTCTCTTCTGATGTTTTTGAAGAGAGCAACAGTATACCTATATACATAAAATAAATAAATCTTTCTTTTTTTTTAGAAAAGGCATTTGGCTAGAGAAATGATAGGTTTTTATGACAGCCCCTACCTGTGCAATCCCAAGGAAGCTAAAGCAGAAGGAATGCTGTGAGTTCCAGGCCAGTTTAGGCTACCTAATGATAATGAATAGAGTAAAATAAATGATTAATGTCAGTTAGCCCCTTTGGTTTCTTAGCCCTCAGGAAGAAGCACTTGAGTACAGATTTCTAAACATACTAAGCCATCCTGTCCTCTATATGCTGCAAAAGGCTAACATAGGCTTTCCTGTATAATTGGAAAGAATTCATATTTCTCCAGAACCTACAACACATAAACATTAGTAAACTTATTTTGTAGACCTTGAAATATAATTTTACTAATGCAATGTGGAATTTTTATAATTTATCTCAGTCTGTACTTATTCTAGGTTAAGAATAAAATCTAATTTAGCACTGATCATTTTGACAATACGATGTATTTTTAAGATCTAATACATCATTTAATATAGCTTCTACAAGAAAATAAGTTTATGGTTCATGAAATTTTATTCTAATTTTGTTTTGATAAGGAAAATGCATGTTGTTTATAATATTTTTTACATTCATAGGTTGTTACTGGACTACTTAGAAGAACAGATGAGGTGAGCTATAAAAATATATTAAGCTTCTACTTGCTCTCATTCTTTTATTCTTTCCCCCTTACAATGCATACATTCATGTTTATATTTGTAGGTATGTGTGTATGTATATATAAATAGCATCTATCCATCTATACATACATACATGCACACATACATATGTTGTACTAAGGATTGAACCAGGGCTTTGGGTGTCTAGGTGAGCGAACAACATTGATTTACACCTCCAGCCCTTTGTTCATTTAATTTTTATTTTCAGACAGGATCCTGATAAGTTGCCCAGACTAGCCTTGAATTAGTGATTCTCCTGCCTCAGTCTCTGGACTCTGTGGGATTGCAGGCATAGACTGTTATACTCAACTCCTATGTTACATTTTCAATCCAGGGCAATTGTGATAGGATTGCATTTCTGATCAGATGGTGCAACACTTCTTCCTCTGTCATAAGTTACTCTCACAAACCCATGGTGGACTTCCTGTGTTGGTAATTCAGGCTACTCTGTACCTTTTAACAACAGCTAGTATGCTATATAAACATTTCCTATAGAATCTTTTCTTTGTGGAATTTTTTCATAAATTTAAATTGCTATGTTTATATAAGAGGAGCCAGGTAGCAATTAAGTGGGTGAACTAAACACAAGAACCTGAGTTTGATCCCCGGATCCATGTAAAATCAGCAGAGTGGTGCCACTAGTAATTTTGGTGCTGGCTGACCGGAAGGAATAACTTCAGAACTTTCAAGCCATGTGGGAGACCTTATTTAAAAAAAAAAAAAAAAAAAAAAAAAAGGACAGTGTTTAGGGAACAAAACAGGAAGTTGCCGTCAGGCCTCTTTGTGTACTCTGAACACACACACACAGACACAAATATGTAATTCGTGTCATACACAAGAATGAAGAAGATCTATAAACATCTACATCTTTGGATCTTAGAAATGTTAAATACAAGTCAGTTTTTAAAGAAGGTGAAATATTTCTACATAGTTTTAAAATTCAGAAAGCAGTACTGTTACTGTGTGCTATTTGGTCTGTAAGTATGTAGTAAGAAAGAAACAATGGAAAAGAGTCATGCCAACCTAGTATAGTGGTTTCCTCTAGGAGGGTTCTCAAAGGACTTTATCTGTCTCTGCCTATTTATTTATTTAAATTTTGAAATCCAATTCATTTCTTAAGACATCAGAAGCA